>NC_041380.1:357261381-357292133 GCF_002162155.2 Triticum dicoccoides
GCCATCCCTCTAGCCCCCCATGCCGAGCTTTTTCTCCGGCGATCCCCACGCCACCGCCCCGCCAACGCCCCGCCACCGCCGGCGACCACCGCCCCCATCCTGAACCCTAAGATAGATAGTGGGGTACCTCTCCGGCGAGCCCCCCTCCCCGCTGCGGCTGGTTCTTCCTTCACCCCGGCGGCATCAGAGTGAAGTGTAGCTAAATCGGAGCAGCATCGCAAGCAAGAGCAAGAGCGAGAGTAGCAACGCGAGCAAGAGCAATAGCAAGAGCAGACCAGGCAGGGGACCAAGAGCAAGAGCAGAGCAGCAGCGCGAGCGAGAGCTAAAGCAGCAGCAGGTCCTACTGATGTGGACATCGCCGCCGAGGGAGCGACGCCATGGAGGAAGTGGCCGGCGATGCCGCCGTGGATGGAGCCGCGCCGTGTCGGCTCGGGACCGAGCGTCGGCAGCACCATGAGATCGAATCAAGAAGAAAATGCGACGATTAGTGTACAACCTCTTTGGTGGCGCCGATTAGGCCGCAACTTCATTCGAGGAAATGGTGATGATGATGCTCTTCCGGTGGTGCAGGTGAAGATGGCGGTGTGGGAATGGAGGTGGCGCGAAAGACGAGGGGAACGTCGGGGCAGCTCCTTGGAGGTGGAGGACGGTGTGGCTGAATCGGCAGGACGATGAGATCGATGACGGATCCTCATCCGGTACGGTGGATGAGGGACGTGGAGGTGTTGCTGTGGACGACGTCGTCGGGGAAGAGGCTTCGGCTGGGTGGTGGACGGAGCAGGGTGTGGAGTTTCGTCGCGGGTTTTCGCGGCCTCAGTGTATGAATGGGTGGGTGGATGGGATGGCAGTGGGGAACCATGGCTTAGAGACGCGCTTGTCCGAAATGTGGGGTAAGTTACGAAAGTACCCCCACCGATTTGAGGCGGTTCTTTTGGTTCAGGGGTACCATGGGCATTCGCGTGTCGGGATTTCACAGGAGGTGAGAGTTTTCACGCGCGTTGTAATTTCGGAATAGCAATGTGCGAGTTGAGATGGAGGGAGTTGTCGAAGCACAACGAGACAAAAATATATCTTAAATATTTCGGGCTAACAAGGCGCGGGTTGAAATTTCCGGACAAGCCTAACGTGTACTGTACCAAATCAATGCGCCCTACAAATGTCATTCAAAACTTTGAATTCATGTTATGTTCAATTAAATATTTCGCTACATGTATAATGCATGCAACCTACTACTCAAATGAACGTTTTAGTGCATTCCAAATGTATATACTACCGCTTCAATATGAACTAAATTTGAATTTGTTTCTCTATTTGAATAAGATCTACAGTAATGATTGTTGTGAAGTCAAAGCATTGGAATTCGTTTCTCTGTTTTAATAAGATCTACAATCATCATTATTGTCAAGTTAAACCATCGTTTGTGTATTATCTTCACAACACACCACATGATAAGTCTCGAGTTACATATGAACTATGTGTACTATATGAACTTGAACTAGATTTTTTGAATCCACTTTATTTTGATTTCAAATCACATTACATTTCTAGCTCTAGCTAGATCTTCATAATCTAAACCATGTCTCATATGTATAATGTGTTTATCACATTATGTATGGTGCCCCGCCCCATACGCAAGTATTTAGATGTGAGTTGCAAACACCACACATTACCACAAATTCAAATAAAATGTGAGAATGTTCGATATATAGTATTGTTTAGATTGTTCGATATTTAGTTGTAAGCTACAAACGCCACACATTATCACAAATTCAAATAAAATGTGAGATTGTTTGATGTATATTATGGTTTAGATTGTTCGGCATTTAGCTGTGAGTTGCAAACACCATGCATTATCACATTATGGTATAACATGTGCACAACACGTGTATCACCGCTATATTCATGCATGCAATGTTTAAAACACTATGATCTCCTATTCAAATATATGAATCCGCTTTCATATCAAATTATGATCTTTGTTAGTCTCTTACACCCACACAACCCTCTAACCTTTGTAGCTACCACTAACTTTCTCTCGTGCATGCACACGCCCTCCTCGCCCTCCCCCTCCCTCGGCATTCTATCCACCGGGCACATTCATTTTTTTCTTTAGGTCGTTCTCCCAGAGTCTCCATAACTCCTTTCTGACACACACCAATCGATAAACCTCTCTAGCGATGCCTGCTTACAACATACAAACACACCTTCAATCTCCTCCTTTATGTGTCCTTGCCTCGTGTCTCTCATACGGTCAGACACACGTGTAAACTCTCGCCCCTCTTTTCATCGCTCTCTCACAACCGCACACTCCTCCCCCTATCTAGCTAGTAGTTGGGCCTTGTAAGTGCATCTAGTGCCACCCCTAGTTGGTTTTGGAGTATTGACGACAAACCTAGTTGAGGGACTAATGTGTTTGTGAGAATTGCAGGATAACACAGGTAGAAGTCCCTCATTGATTCAGTTTTACTACCAGAGATGACCCCTAAAAATGTATGAAGACATTGAAACCAAAGGTGGTATATGAAGATATTCACATTGAAGACTATGACAAAATAAGACACGTTATGAAGCCTATGGAGCTCGAAGACTTAGATCTTTCATAGTTCTTTTTCTTTTGTGTTGAGTCATAGGAACCACCGTACTGTTAAGTGGGGTCCAGGAGAACCAGTCAGAATGACTGAAGTGATGCCTAAACCAAAAACCTATGTCTTCGAGTGAAGACAATGAGAGCGAATCTTGTCCAGAACCAGACAAGTCAGCTTTGCTTGTAGCCCAAGTAAAGTTGCCATTTGAGTTTGAAATCTGACCGTTGAGACACGTGTCAGTTCCTTAGTGACCCAGGGTCATTTCAGACAAATCAGGTAGGGTTGCCAAGTGGCTATAAATAGCCCACCCCCTACAACCATAAACGTGGGGGCTGCTCAGATTTCAGTGCATGGCTTTTGTCGTTTGAGAGCAACCCACCTCGAAGCCTTTGAGAGAAAATTCCTAGCAAGGAGAAAAGCCCTAACCACCCAGAGCCAGAGAACATTGGGCATCACGTAAGTCTTCTTGTCTGTGTGATCTGAAGACTTATTACACTTGAGGACTGTGCATCCCCAGACGGTTAGGCATCGCGTTCAGAGCATCCAAGAGACATTGTGGATTGCCAGTGAACGAAGTCTGTGAAGGTTTGGGAGTCTACCTTGAAGACTTACCAGAGTGATTGGGCGAGGACTAAGTGACCTTAGCTCAAGGAGAATACGGTGAGGACTTGGTGTCCTGAGCTGCGTGTTCAGGACTGCGTGTTCGGGACTGTGTGTCCTAAGGTTTAAATACCTAGCCGCTCCAACCAGACGTACAGTTGTCATAGCAACTGGAACTGGTCCAACACATCATTGTCTTCAACGAGTCACTGGTTTCATCTTCACTTCCTTTTACTTACTGTTACTCATTGTGAAGCCAGTGCATGCTTGCTATACCTTTTTTCTTCACAATGTAACTATATGATTTGTTTGGCTTCATAACTTCTTCCTACCTGATCCTTATTACACTGCAGCTACTTGTCATTGTGCTTTCACTCTATTGAATACTTGACCATGGCTTGCCTAGTGTAATCTAACTTCCGCTGCATAGTGATAGGCTTATCTCTACTGTTTGTCTTCATAACTTCCACGTTTTGAAGACTTTCATAAAACTCACCTATTCACCCCCCTCTAGTCGATATAACGCACTTTCAATTGGTATCAGAGCAAGGTGCTCCCTTGTTCTGTGTGACTCAGTTTAACCACCTAGAGTTTTAGCTATGTCGACTGCAGGGATAATCAAAGTCTCCGCTGCGTGCCCCGTCTTCGATGAAACTGAATATCCCTACTGGAAAAATAAGATGCGCATGCATCTTGAAGCCATTGACGTCGACCTATGGTATGTCGTCGAGAACGGCGTTCCCAAGGCTGGAGAAGGTGTCACTGCTGCTGATGTCAAGAAGTTCACTCAACTGGACTCTACTGCCAAAATATCATCTGTGGTCATCTGACAAAAGGACAGTATGGCCGTGTGAGTGCCTTGAAGACATCCAAGCTGGTCTGGGACTAGCTCTCCAAGGTCAATGAAGGCATCTCAACCCAGAGAGATCAGAGAATCAGTGTTCTTCGCAACCTCTCCAACCGCTTCAAGCGAAATGACAATGAGAATGTCCAGCACACATTTGACCGGCTCACTGACATCACAAATGAACTTCAAGCCCTCGGCGCCACTGAGATCACCAAACATGAAATCGTTAAGACGCTGCTGAGATCACTTGATAGTTCGTTTGACATCCTAGCGCTGATGATTCAAGAACGTCCTGATTTCAAGACACTCGATCCGTCTGACATACTTGAGAGGCTCAACACACATGAGTTCCAGCTTTCTGAGAAAAGAGATATCTACGGTCCAAACTATGGGCGAACTCGTGCCTTGAAGGCAAAAGCTGTTTCCTCATCTGAAGAAGAATCTGACAGCAGTTCTGATGATCCTGAAGACATTGGAAGGGAACTTGCAATGCTAGTGAAGAAGTTCCAAAAACTCACCAAGAAGAAAGGCTTCAGAAAATCTTCACGATCAAGCTCAAGGAATGATGAAGCTTCTGCTCATGACTACAAGAAGAAAACATGTCACAAGTGCAAGAAAACTAGACACTTCATCTCTGAGTGTCCACAGTGGGACAATGAGAACAGAAGGAAGAAGAAGAGCAAGGAATATGATTCTGACGACAAGAAGAAGAAGAAATACTCAAAGTCTTCTTCCAAGTCTTCCTCAAAGTCTTCATCACACAAGAAGAGCTCATCTGGCAAGGCACGTGCGTTTGTTGGCAAGGAAATGGATTCAGAGGAGGAGTCCGCTTCTGAGGAGGCAGAGGTGGAATCTGAGGAGGAGTCTGATTCTGGCATTGCGAGTCTGGCTACAGCATACGTCGCCAAGTCCATCTTCAACACTGAAGACAATGGCTTCATCACCGACACTGATGCAAATGACAAGAATGACTCCACTCCTACCTACTGCTTCATGGCACGCGGTGCCAAGGTAAACACACGCACTACTCGCTATCAAACATCTAGTGACGATCACTCTGACTGTGATTCAAAACCCAGCTACAAAACACTTGCTAAAATTGCAACTGAACAACAGAAAGCTATGGAACATATTCAAAAACTATTAGACAGAAGCGATGATCTGTTGGGTGCTGAAATGACTCGATCTGAATCCTTAATTGAAGACATAAAAAATCTTCACGTTAAGTATCAGGAACTTGAAGATCGTCTTGATACTCTCTCAACAACTCATGAAAAGCTTTCCTATGATTATCTTCAAAGGAAGCAAGAACTTGAGAAATTGAGAGCGGCTCATGAAGATCTTCAAAAGGAAAACGAATCACTTTGCGCCGAACAGATCAGTTCCGCTCAGGAAGGATTTGAACCACCATGTCTTAAATGCATTGAGCGTGATAATGCTACTTCTGTTGCTGAATGTTCCACTGCTACTGCTGTTGCAATATCTTCAACTGTTGATGTGGTAACTAACCCCTCTCCTGAGGATACCACTGCTATTGCTGATGAGAATGCTAGGTTGAAGACATTGCTTGAAACAGGGATATACAAAAGTCTTAAAGGACATCAGACATTATGTGATGTCCTCAAGAAGCAGATTCTGAACCGAAACCCTAGGAAAGAGGGTGTTGGGTTCGTAAGGAAAATAAATGCAGACGGCTCTTACTGGAAACCTGAGCAGTACTCCAAAACCACATGGGTTGCTGCAAAGGAACCTTCAGCAGATCCATCCAATTTATCTGGCTTCACATGTGCTAACCCCATTATTATTGATGAATCCTTTGATGCAAACTATAAACTGTTTAAGAATCAGAATGGTGAAGTGTTTGCCAGGTACATTGGTACTAACTGCAGGAATGGACCGCCTATGAAGAAGATCTGGGTTCCGAAAAAGTGTCTAGAAAATCTTCCTGTGAATGTCTTCATGACACCTCACTTGAAGAAGACAAACCTTAGACCAAGGGCTTCATATGGTCCAAAGGCTTCATACAAACAGAGGACTCACCTGAGTCACACTAACGCAAATGTTTTGCAGGGAAACCATACTCAGGCATATGAATATGAGAGCGGTTCATCGAACCATCATGTTCATATGACCAAAAATTATTCTGCTTATTCCTATGAGTATTATTGTCCACCTGCAAGACTGTTTGCTAAGGCTTCAAAGCCAAAATTCTCAGATGCTGCACTTAGACTTATTGCTTCTAAGCCACCCTTGAAGATGTGGGTGGTTAAGAAAGCTTAACTCTCTTTTGCAGGGAAAGGTTTCCAGCAGAAAAACAAAATCTTCTGACACTATTGCTGGGGACCTTACAAATCTTGTAGGGCGCAAGATCAAATGCCCGAATGGTCTTACTATGTACTTCGTTCCTGAATCGCATGCTACTCTCCCTATTAGTCCTAATCTGGATCTAAGTTTTCATAACCCACTGGTTCGTCAAATGTTTTTGCTTCACAATTCTCTTCGTGAAGCCTATCCCCCTAACTGCACTGTAGGGTACGACACCAGCGTCTTCAAAGTCTTCAGAATGGATTATTGACAGTGGATGTACAAATCACATGACTGGCAAAAGAAGCCTTCTTATGGACTCAACCTTACGTCCATCCGACAAGAGCCACATCACATTTGCTGACACTGGTAAAAGTAAGGTATTGGGTCTAGGTAGAGTTGCAATCTCAAAGGATCAACACATGGATAAAGTCATGCTTGTTGAATCCCTTGGCTTCAACTTAATGTCTGTCTCAATGCTTTGCGATTTGAACATGATCGTAATGTTTGGCAAATATCGTTGCCTAGTACTAATGGAATCTGACAAGTCTCTAGTGTTTGAAGGGTATCGAAAAGATGATCTGTACGTGGTAGATTTCTCAGCAGGGCCACAACTTGCAGTATGTCTTCTAGCAAAAGCTTCAGAATGCTGGCTTTGGCATCGGAGGCTTGGGCATGCTGGCATGAGGAACCTCCACACCCTTGTGAAGAAGAAGCATGTCATAGGCATCGAGGGCGTCAATTTCAAGAAAGATCACTTATGCGGTACCTGTGAAGCAGGGAAGATGACAAGGGCAAAACATCCTTCGAAGACAATCATGACTACTACTCAACCCTTCGAACTGCTTCACATGGATCTTTTCGGCCCCACTCACTACTCAACTTTTACTACTACTGCTTGCCTCTATGGCTTCGTCATTGTTGATGATTACTCTAGATATACTTGGGTGCACATAATCCTTTACAAGACCGAAGTGCAGGATGTCTTCAGACGCTTCGCCAATCGTGCTATGAACAATTTTGGCACCAAGATAAAGCACATGAGAAGTGACAATGGCACTGAATTCAAGAACACTGGCCTTGATACATATCTTGATACCTTGGGCATCACACATGAATTCTCAGCTCCGTACACGCCACAGCAGAACGGCGTCGTCGAACGCAAGAACAGAACACTCATTGAGATGGCCAGAACAATGCTAGATGAATACAAGACTCCAAGAAAATTCTGGACTGAAGCCATTGACACTGCATGCCATACAATCAATCGTGTTTATCTTCACAAGCTTCTGAACAAGACATCTTATGAACTCCTAACTGGCAAGAAGCCAAATGTCAGTTATTTCAGAGTATTTGGCGCAAGGTGCTGGATCAAGGACCCACACCACACCTCAAAGTTTGCACCAAAAGCACATGAGGGCTTTATGCTTGGATATGGAAAGGATTCGCACTCCTACAGAGTCTTCAATCTCTTTCATTACAAAGTGGTTGAAATAGTGGATGTGCGGTTCGATGAGACAAATGGTTCACAAAGAGAGCAACTGCCGAATGTGCTAGATGAGATTCCAGCTAGTGAATCAATCAAGCTAATGGGAACTGGAGAGATTATACCTTCTGAAGCTCATCCTGAAGAAGAACTTATCATCTCAGCACCTGATCAACATGAAGACAATGCTCAGACTGAAGACATTCCTCCCAACAACAACACAGATCAGCAAGAGCAAAGTCTTCGCCCTGTACATCCTCGTGTTGCCAATGAAGTGCAGATTGACAGAATAATTGACATCATCAATGCACCTGGTCCACTCACTTGTTCAAGGGCAACTCAGCTAGCAAATTTCTGTGGGCACTTCGCATTCGTCTCAATATCAGAACCCAAGAAAGTTGAAGAAGCCTTCATGGAACCTGAATGGATTCAAGCTATGCAAGAAGAGCTTCAACAGTTTGAGCTGAATAATGTATGGGAACTGGTTAAGCGTCTTGATCCACGGAAGCACAACATAATAGGCACCAAATGGATATACCGCAACAAACAAGATGAGCATGGTCAAGTTGTCAGAAACAAAGCTCGTCTCGTTGCTCAAGGATATACTCAAGTGGAAGGCATTGACTTCGATGAAACATTTGCTCCCGTGGCTAGGCTTGAAGCCATACGCATTCTGCTGGCCTATGCAAATCATCATAACATACTTCTATATCAAATGGATGTGAAAAGTGCCTTTCTCAATGGCAAGATTGAAGAAGAAGTGTATGTTGCACAACCGCCTGGCTTTGAAAATCCAAAACATCCTGACATGGTATACAAGCTCAACAAGGCACTGTATGGCCTCAAACAAGCCCCTAGGGCCTGGTATGACACACTCAAATATTTCCTGAAGAGCAAAGGCTTCATACCTGGTTCCCTAGATCCCACTCTTTTCACGAAGACATATGATGGTGAACTGTTTGTGTGCCAAATATATGTGGATGACATTATCTTCGGTTGCACAAATCAGAAGTACAGTGAAGAGTTTGGATATATGATGCAAGAACAATATCAGATGTCCATGATGGGGGAGCTGAAGTTCTTCCTTGGTCTTCAAATATGACAACAACGCAATGACATCTTCATATCTCAAGAGAAGTATCTCAAAGATTGCCTGAAGAAGTTCGGTATGCAGGACTGCAAAGGCTTCACAACACCAATGCCAGCCAAACATCATCTAGGTCCTGACAACAATGGTAAAGAGTTCGATCAAAAGGTATACCGCTCCATGATTGGTTCTTTGCTTTATTTATGTGCATCTAGGCCAGATATTATGCTTAGTGTTTGCATGTGTGCTCGATTTCAAGCGGCACCAAAGGAGTCGCATCACTTAGCTGTGAAGCGAATTCTTCGATATTTGGCTCACATCCCAACTCTAGGATTATGGTATCCAAAGGGCTCAGAGTTTGATTTGGTTGGATTTTCGGATGCTAATTATGCTGGTGACAAAGTTGATCGCAAGTCTACATCAGGCACATGTCACTTTCTGGGACGATCACTTGTATGTTGGTCTTCAAAGAAGCAGAACTGTGTATCTCTCTCCACTGCTGAATCTGAATACATTGCTGCTGGATCTTGCTGTGCTCAGCTTCTGTGGATGAAGCAAACACTCAAGGATTATGGCATTCATCTGAAGCAAGTACCACTTTACTGCAACAACGAAAGTGCCATCAAGATTGCCAACAACCCAGTTCAACACTCGAAGACAAAGCACATTGAAATTCGTCATCACTTTCTCAGAGATCATGTTGTGAAGGAAGACATTGATATCATACACGTCAACACTGAAGAACAATTGGCAGATATCTTCACCAAGCCCTTGGATGAGAAGAGATTTTGCAAGTTACGGTGTGAGCTAAATATCCTGGAATCCTCAAATGTCCTGTGATCAGGCACACATCCTAACACTTATGCATATGATGACTTAGATGTGCAACGCACAAAGTAAAGTATATCTTCAATCAATGAAGACATACATTCTAAGTGTGAATACATTAATGTGGAATTTGACTTCGGAGCGCCATGATAATTGTGCGCTGTGTCTGGGTCTAATACTTCCTATACGGTGGGTAACAGCACCACCAAACGTTCTATTTTGAAGTGTTTCACTCATGGCGTTACCTTGCAATATCTTCACATTTGGTTTGGCTTCAAACTCAACATGTCTTCATGATTATCTTCACTATGTTGATTATATAGATGTATACATACTAGTGTTCTGTCCTCTACAACATTCACTTATAGCTATGTCTTCTTGGTTGAATCCTTTGAACTAAGTGAATGTGATCGGACCTTAATCTCTCTATGCTTTCTATCTCAAATTCTATCTCTCCAAGTCATATGCATTCTATTGAAACTGTCGAATGTCTTCACTGCGTCCTTGTCAGCAGAAGATATAGAGACAACCATAAAGTCCGTTTTCAATGCTCATTCCTCCACATAAAATCCGGAGAAGCAGGAACGACTGCCCGACAATCCAGGCATGCGTGGGACGTGGAACAAACCCCAAACTTCCGCAAACAGGCCACACGTTCCTCAGATGCGAATCGCCGGGGGCACCTGTGTAATAGCACAGTGCCGCCCCTGTGCCTATAAATTCACACTTACCACGATCATTATCTCCTTCTTCCACCCTCGCAAGAACCCTAGCGCCACCGCTAGCTCTCGACGATCCCGGCGACGAAGCGCTTCGCTGCCGCAACGTCTCCGACGCCGTCCTCACGCCGACCGCGGACATCGTTCTCTCCGCCGTCGCCGTAGGTGTCTTCCGTCGCCAAGTTAGGGCACGGAGGACTGAACTGCTCGACATCATCTCCCACTTCCGTCTAGCAGTTCCAAGTGTGGTAAATAAAACTTCTTTTTACAGCCCCTTTTGATCTCATGGTTCTGTCACTTTCTACCATAAGAAGTTTATCTTCACACAAGTTAGATCTCTCAATCTGCATCTCATAACATGCCTAGTATATTCACTTGTGCTTCATGAAGTAGTTAGATTCCTCACTTGTACTGATCTGTGGGTTCGTACAAATCTGGAACCAACTTCTTATCTATGAGTGAATGTCTTCGCACGATGAGGTCAATGTCTTCTAAACTGATTAATCTTCAAAACCTTCTGAGAATGAATATGACCTCTTCCCCTTCCCTCGCACCTTAATGCTGTCACAGGTACATGTCCGTGGGAGAATCCTTCGGTTCTCATAGTCTGCATTCATTTGCAGAATTCCTACAGCATCACCTAAATTCTCCTGAAGCCAGTTCCTGTTGGTCCAGCAAAAGAAAGCCTTTGAAGCCTTTGAAAGTTTTGAAGCCTTTCAAGTTAAAGTTTATGGCTTCAGAAGCAGCAGCAAGGAAGGGGGCAGACAGCGACATGAAGGAACTTCCAAAGATCTGCCTGAAGACCTGGCAGAAATGTATAAAACAGATCCTGAAGAGAATTATGGGCAGCGCAAGACCCGAATCCAATGGATTCAACGCTATTGGGCTGAACAATGGTTCAAATACCGCTTCACAACCCAAGAGTATGCTGAGAAAAGTGCCATCAAAAGACCGTGGGGAGACATCTTATACAAAAACCTTGTACCCAGGTCCAGAGATGAAGCTATTGCCCAAAGCTTCTATCCATGCATGGTTCGTGGGCCACAGCCTGATGATGCACATCCGTCGTCACTACTCTGGTGTCGTGACGACAATCTATTCAAGCGCAACTTCCAGTTTGCCCAACAATCAGCGAAGCAGAACAACAAGAAGTTGGGGTTAGACTTCAACCCTGGTCCCTCAGCACCAAGGGAAGATGGCACACGCTATGCAGAACCCAATATCATCGGTCCGTATGCCAATCTTGAGGGCCTCATCACCCGCATCTTAGTCCAAGGGACTGCCGTGAATGACCCTCCAGCTGACTCTAAGTCTGATGAATCTCCTGCTGTACCGAAGCCAAAGCAGTCGAAGAAGCCAAAAGCGTCAAAGCCAGCCCCTTCATCAAAAATCTCAAGGGCGAAGCCATTGGCAACTGCACCTCCTGAAGACAGTGTGTAGTCTGAAGACATATCCCGCGTCTCCAAGCCCCAGAAGGCCAAGATGTCTCAGCCACACACCGGCAAAGAGCTCACAGCTGCTGCCATTCTGCGTAGCGAAGCCATTGATCTGTCAAGTGATGAAGATCTTGGAGATGACGCTCTAGAGCAGCTCATCAAGAGCAAAGAAGAAGCTGAAATCTTCAACAATTTGCCTCTCTTTGATGTCGCCATCATCCACAACTTCATCGACGAATGGTTTGCCACACCAAACATCAGCTTCGACAATCTGCAGCTGCCTGTTGGCCTCAGCGTCGCCTTCCAAGGCGCAATTGCTTCAGAACTTGCCATTGCCCAGCGCATTGTTGAACTGAAGCAGAAAATTGATCATGAAAAGGCTCAGTTCAAGAAGAATATGGCCAATCTCAGCGTGCAAGAAGTGAAGAGCTTCAAGACCATGTTGCATGAGCTCAAGGAAAATTTTCTGAAGAAGCGTGGAGAAGCTCAGGGCTCACGTGAGCGGATGAAGTCTCTGGCTGAAAAATGTGTACAAGCCTACAATGAGGCTGAGAAGCGCAAGGCACTTGGGCGTCCTGGCATCGACCCCAAGATGTCCGCGAAGAAGAAGAAGAAGCCTGCTATGGCTGAACCAGAGGCACCTAGGCAAGAAACAGTTCCGATTGTCTTCCCAACTGCAACGATTGGCTCGAAGCCAAAGAGCCGGTCAACAGCTTCAGAGCTCAAGAAGATAAGAACTGCTGAGGCTGAAGCCAGGAAAAGGAAAAGCTCTGAAGCCTCTCCTACTGCCCCTAGCAAGAAGAAGCGAAAGATCAAGAAATCTCGGGCTGCTCCCACAGAGCCCTTGATAGTTGAACCAATTTCTATGGTTCACCCCAACGCAGAACGACAACTAATAGTTCATGAGCCTGCTTCCATAGAGGCTCCTGAAGCTGAAGACATACCAGCAGCCGACCCCATTGCTGCTGAAGACATTGGTCATCAGGATAATGTACAAGATGATGCAGCCCTTCCTCAGTATGAACAAAGCGAGCTCATCAGCATTGGTCGTCCTCTGACGCCAATTGCACAAGATGCGTCATGGGCGGATCGCCCTCAAGAGGAAGAAGACAATGAGGCCCAGCCCACTCCAACCCCACAGGCGTCGTCTGCATTCCGCAGGCTTTGCAAAGGTCCAAGGCCTCAAGTTTATGCTGAAGACATTCCGGCTGCATCAGCCGCAGAAGACGCACCACAAGAGCCTACTCCCATGCTCCACCAAGAAGCAGTTCTCCAGGAGAATGTGCTTGTGAATGACCCTCCAGCTAGTCAAGCGGAGGCTGAAAATGTTGAGGCTGCCACAACCAACACTGAAGCCAATGTGGAGCCCTCCCCACCAAAAGCTTCAGCAGACAGCGAAGCTACTGATCCAGACACTTCTGTTCCTGAGTCTGCTGCAGGTCCTCAATTTGATTACCATGTTGAGCACATGCCTCATGTCCAGAAGCCAGTCCCAAGGCTGCCAAGGTTCCCAGGTCCTGCATTAGCACCTGGCTCCTTTGACATCAATAGCTTCAAGGCAGACAATACGTTCTTCAACAGCTCCAAGAACCCCTATTCAAGGGAAAGGATTTCATCAGATAGGTTCTGGAGCTATCCTCGGTGCAGCTACTATTCATGCATCCTATACAACCAAGGTCGCATCTTCCCGCACAAGCGCCTTGATGTTGAAGCCATTGCTGGTCTGCCCTGCTTAGAGGAAGCGCTGGATTGCTTCAAGCAAGTGGGTCTGCTACAGTTTATAACTGATGAAGAGCACTGGAATGAAGAGCTTCTGTTGCAATTCTATGCCACCCTACACATCAAAGGATACAACAGTGATCCGAAGACTTGGGCCCTGGAGTGGATGACCGGCAATGTCCATCACGAAGCCAATGCATTCGATATCATTGAGCTCACCGGCCTGCCCACTCCTGGCGAACTCTTCGAGGAAGGCTGTCCACTACACACTGAAGCTCTTGAGAGCATATTCCAGAGGCCTGAACCAAATATGAGTCAGATGCTCTCCATGATGAAGCCATTGCCCCACGATGCTCCTTATCCAACAGAGTTCTTCGTTGAAGACTTTGAGTACCTGCCCAGAACCATCTATCACATTATCCGGCGGACTCTCTGGCCTATCAAAGGGCACTCTCCAAATGCCAAGATCGAGGGTGCAATGAAGACTCTGATATTCTGTATCCTTCATGGCAAATGCTTGAACGCACAGGATTTCTTCATACGCCAACTCGCTGCATCAGGCTCAGATCTGTTTGGTTTAAAGTTCTATGCTCCTTGGGTAATGAGACTGATCAAGCTTCACTCTGCGATCTCATATCAGCCCTCAGCCCGCAACCATCGGATCTTCTTGCCAGATGTGGATACCTCTGCTGAAGCTATATATCCTGAGCCTGCCAAGCAACCTTTGAGTCTTCAGAATGCAGAACACCAGAGCTTCACTCAAAATGATGAAGGTGTTGAAGCCATCTCCAGGGTGTATCCTTTGGCTGGCACTACACGTGCGCCACACCCTGCTTCAACTGAAGCCACTGATAGTGCAACTGCTTCCAGACCCAAGAAGCGCGCTCGTGTTCTCAATAACCGAGAGCTTCTTGTGGCCCTTCATCAAAAACAAGATAGGCATCACGTCTAGCTAAAGCGTCAAATGAAAAGCCTCTTGGTGGATGTTAATCGTCTTCGAAATCTTGCCACCAAGAATGCTTTCGTCACTCATGAAACCTGTCGTCATACATGGAAAGGGCTATCAATGATGTGTACTGAAGCTGAACTTGAAGAGGATGGCTTCACTGAGCGATTCAAGTTTGACACCACACCTCCTAGAAGGGCTGTGATGCGCAACACACCATCACTTGAAGACTCTGAGTTTTCTTCATCTGCTGCCACAGTCACTACCAGAATCATTGATGAAGAAGACGATGCTACATCACCGCCACCTGCTTCAGCACCTCCAAGCTCTTCTGCACCGCCAAACACCTCCAACGACCCTGCTGCTCCTGGGAACGAGTAGACACTCTATGTCTTCAAACCTTTTTGGTCCTTGCTGACAAAAGGGGGAGAAGCATATGGGTTGATAGTCTTCAAGCGGGTCCATATGGGTGGGTGCCTTATGTTTTGCTATATTTTGCTTCGTGTTTACAACTCTCGTTTTTGCTTCATTTGGTTATTTGAGTTGTAACACTAAAACTCGATGGTCGTCTGCTACTTGTTTGCCACCCTGTTTTGCGAAGATAAATTCCACATGTGCGACGATAGATTCCGCACTTATCTTATTCTGCAGACGTCCATTTTCCATTATGCATGTCATTATCTTCATATATATTCACATGCATAGTGGATTGTCATCATAAGCTGAAGTGGATCTCCACAAGTACAACCTGCCATGTGCATTTGCATTCCAAAAGCAAATTAACTTGTACGCACATCTTCAGGGGGAGCCCTTGCAACTTATGAAGACAATTTCTTATCCTTTACAATTTCACAGACTATATTCCCCGTTGAAATCTTCAACTAGTTTGTCATCAATCACCAAAAAGGGGGAGATTGTAAGTGCATCTAGTGCCACCCCTAGTTGGTTTTGGAGTATTGATGACAAACCTAGTTGAGGGACTAATGTGTTTGTGAGAATTGCAGGATAACACAGGTAGAAGTCCCTCATTGATTCGGTTTTACTACCAGAGATGACCCCTAAAAATGTATGAAGACATTGAAACCAAAGGTGGTATATGAAGATATTCACATTGAAGACTATGAAAAAAGAAGACACGTTATGAAGCCTATGGAGCTCAAAGACTTAGATCTTTCGTAGTTCTTTTTCTTTTGTGTTGAGTCATAGGAACCACCATACTGTTAAGTGGGGTCCAGGAGAACCAGTCAGAATGACTGAAGTGATGCCTAAACCAAAAACCTATGTCTTCGAGTGAAGACAATGAGAGCGAATCTTGTCCAGAACCGGACAAGTCAGCTTTGCTTGTAGCCCAAGTAAAGTTGCCATGAGAGTTTGAAATCTGACCGTTGAGACACGTGTCAGTTCCTTAGTGACCCAGGGTCATTTCGGACAAATCAGGTCGGGTTGCCAAGTGGCTATAAATAGCCCACCCCCTACAACCATAAACGTGGGGGCTGCTCAGATTTCAGTGCACGGCTTTTGTCGTTTGAGAGCAACCCACCTCGAAGCCTTTGAGAGAAAATTCCTAGCGAGGAGAAAAGCCCTAACCACCCAGAGCCAGAGAACATTGGGCATCACGTAAGTCTTCTTGTCTGTGTGATCTGAAGACTTATTACACGTGAGGACTGTGCATCCCCAGACGGTTAGGCGTCGCGTTCAGAGCATCCAAGAGACATTGTGGATTGCCAGTGAACAAAGTCTGTGAAGGTTTGGGAGTCTACCTTGAAGACTTATCAGAGTGATTGGGCGAGGACTAAGTGACCTTAGCTCAAGGAGAATACGGTGAGGACTTGGTGTCCTGAGCTACGTGTTCAGGACTGGGTGTCCGGGGCTGTGTGTCCTAAGGTTTAAATACCTAGCCGCTCCAACCAGACGTACAGTTGTCACAGCAACTGGAACTGGTCCAACACATCATTGTCTTCAACGAGTCACTAGTTTCATCTTCACTTCCTTTTACTTACTATTACTCATTGTGAAGCCAGTGCATGCTTGCTATACCTTTTGTCTTCACAACATAACTGTATGATTTGTTTGGCTTCATAACTTCTTCCTACCTGATCCTTATTACACTGCAGCTACTTGTCATTGTGCTTTCACTCTATTGAATACTTGACCATGGCTTGCCTAGTGTAATCTAACTTCCGCTGCATAGTGATAGGCTTATCTTTACTGTTTGTCTTCATAACTTCCATGTTTTGAAGACTTTCATAAAAATCGCCTATTCACCCCCCTCTAGTCGATATAACGCACTTTCAGGCCTCTCACACCACCTCCTAGCTCCATTCTCTCTGTCTATCCGTCTCGCTGGGCCTTATTAGCCTCTAACAAATGGACGTACACCGACCGATCTCTCGCTATACATATAGCTAGATAGGTCCTTATAACTCGTTTTTACCCACACATCAATCGATCTACCTCATTAGTTGTGTCTCTCCCTTCCTCCGACAAACAACAATTGATCTACCAATCTAGTTAGGTTTGCTTACCAAACACATGGTTCCCTTTCATCATCCATGGATGCGTTCCGACAGATCTATCATGCACAGGCACACATAGAAACACATCCCCACTCTTATTGATAACATTGCAGTTCCACCCTCAGTTTGTCTAGTAGGCCTCTCCCACCATCTTCGAGAAGCAACTCCATCACCCAACCAGCACTCTACCCCTCTCCCTCCCTTTCCCTCCCTCTCTCTCCTCTATCTCTCTCCCATCATATTTCCCGTCCTTCAGTTATGTATGGATGTCGACCGATCTCCCTTAAGACATAGCTGGGTCTCTCCTTCTCAACACATATACGAGTCGTTCTACCTCTATAGTTAGGCCTCTGCCTACCCCTCCCACCACCCCCTCCCCCCCACACACACCGATACATCGAGAGCTCTAGTCATGTCTCCCTGCCACACACAAACTTGACGTGTGCCCTCTAACGTTCCGGTAGGCCAGTCGCCCTATATCTTTGACTTGTACACACACACAATTTCGATGGCTCTATTCATCGATCTCGCACCAACCCACTTGATCCTCTCTTCGACTCTATCGATAGCTATGACCCCTCCCTCTCTTCTCGTGGATTGCCCGACCCTCTATGTATGATATGGATAGGCCTCCATTTCACACACATTGCATGCAAAATTTTGTTTGAGATGTCATCGACACATATTCCCACAAATAATTCATGAAATCAACCCCCCACCCCACCCCCACCCCAAAACAAAAAACACTCACGAACGCGGTTTGTATCTCTCACACACACCCAAGTAGGTGGGGAACGTGCATGAAGAGAATAGGTGCATGCACGGCGCACGTACTCCCGTCTCTTTCCCAACCACACCCGCGCGGGTACACGGTGGAGCTCATTTCTGTACGAAAAAGGCAGCCCACATGGTAATTTGGCACGTGTACTGGTTGTCCACTTGGTGGAGGGAGGATCATCTACCACGGGTGAACAAACAAATTGCGACTTGACGTGTTTTGTTAAAAAAAGAGGCAAACCATGTGGGGCCTACCTTAGAGGCAAGGCTCTATACACTGGAGTACTTTTGATGTGTCCCGTCAACTCACGCCTTACGCCCGCTCCCTCTCCCATGCGCGCGGTGGCTCGCAGGACAAGGAGAAAAATTTACTACTCCCTCCATTTACTCCTCGTCCCTACTACCTTGGTTATAGAGATTATATCATATTGTTTGGAATATATATGTCCTTTAGTAGATTTCAATATGAACTACTAGTACATACTCCAAACACTGATGTATATAGACGTATTTTAGAGTGTAGATTCACTCATTTTGCTCCGTATGTAGCACTCTCCCTCGCCCCCCGACCCTCGCCCACGTGGTGGACGTGCAACAATTCATTCGGTCTCATATAGCCAGAACGATATATACTGCACTACCATTATTGCTCGACTTCCCGAAGAGGCGAAGAGCCAATCACAAGGTCAATATTTTGGAGATGCCAAGCGCAAGGTTATAGGAGAACGAGTAGTAGGTGCCGCATCATTTATAAATAAAGTTTTTTTTTCTTCAGTGGCACGTATGCAATATGATAGGTTCATATGGAGAGAAAAGGAGTACATAGTTAGGACGGGCGAGCCTACACGGTTGCTTGCTGGGGTTGCTCTCTTCACACTCTCTCTCACAAAACGACTGTGGCCACATCTCTAACATCCCGGTGGATCACGTCCGCTTGGGGAAGGGGTGGATGCTTAGTGTAGATGCGGTGGCCGTCGCCAACGGCGAAAACCCACTATCGGCACGTCCCGATCAGGGGTCCCCGCCGTTCTCTCTCACAAAGCCGATGAGGTTGCCTTCGTCCCTTGCTCACTGCCGCGATGTGGGCAGTTGCCGCCTCCCGCCGCCCTCCTCAAGGTTGAGCTACGTCCCTCAGGTACAACTCCCTTTACAGCCGGCTTGCACCACTGCTCCAGCTGCCCACATCACTCCCTATGGATATTTCTCTACTTCTTTGCCCCGCACATACATCTACTAGCTTCTACGTACTGTATTTGTGATGACTTATGTCTCATCAACTAGTCCCAGTAATCTTACTCTAATCACGCTTGTTCAATTTCTTTGCCACAGGGATGCTCATCTCGATTTTGGTGAAACTGCACAAAATGATCCGATGGTCAAAAGGTTGCAAACTTCATTTATTAGGAAGCTCAAACGTTGCCAGCAAATTGAAGCCTGGTCAGGGTTCACAGTTCAAGGGCTAGGGACTACATGGATCATTTTTTTCTTTAGCTGCCTCTATTCCAAAATAAGTGTCAACTTTAGTAGTAGTACAACTTTGTACTAAAGTTTGCACAAAGTTGAGAAACTTATTTTGGAACGGAGGGAGTACATATTTGCTATGATCTGTCAATCATTGAGATGCAATAGCACGCATGTTAGTCTCCTTTGTATTTGAGGAAATGTTGCAACGGGCAACCTTGGACGCAAGATACATGTAACAGAAGCTGGAAGCTTCATAGAATTGTACAAATTTATCTCGCTGATAAATTACAGTATGTACTATACTAGTACTTCCTCCGCTCCTAAATATAAGTCTTTGTACAGATTTCACCATGAACCACATGCAGATGTATATAGATGCATCTTAAGTGTAGATTCATTCATTTTGTTTCGTATGTAGTGGAATTTCTACACGGACTTATATGTACCAGTAATAGCTAGCCCCCACTACTAGGAATTCTCTATCCTCTCCTTGAGCCACGTCATCAAAATTGATGTAGCCGTTAGATGAAGTAAATCAGTCCATAATAGCCGCCTGATCTTGACGTTGAGAGGCTTCGCACTAAGCCACATGCAAGCATGCAGAAATACCGTGCCACATGCATGTGAGTGGGTTTTAAATCACATCAACATGTCTGCATGCAAGCATGCACTGGTAGCATGCATGTAAGTGAGCTTTTAAGTCCCATTAACATGTCAAAAAGAAAAATATAATCCCATTATGCAGTAGGAGTTCAGGAGTTGGATGATCTTTTTTCCTTACATGGGATGATCTAAATGATGATGGGAGTTTATTTAGTTTGGCTACCACATTTGTCATGCGGTTATAGAGTTTTTTTTGTTCTATGAATTTGATAATTTTGCGCAGAGAGATATACCGCTGTTCCGCGCCAACGCGCGGGGACTCATCTAGTAATATTTAGGAATGGAGGGAGTACTATGTAAAGAGTTAGGTGTCGCACGGTGATAGTAGTGTGAGGTGGGCCATGTAATCACTGAGCCTGCGTGTTTTCACTGCTCTTGCATGCCTCCGCCGTAAGAATGGAGAAAATTGTAATCTAGTAGTAGTAGTATACCTCCTTTCGCCGAAAGCGTGGGACATCCAGCAGTCCTACCACCTCAGTAATAAAGACCAATGAGCCGTCAAATCACATAGACCCAGCAGTAAGTTGGACGGATGAAGCAACCATCACTCTTGCGCCAGTGAGAGGTCGCGTCCGCTTTGCCCGGGCATGAATGTGGCACTGATTCTTTGGAGCGGCGGTGACCGTTTCGGGCAGGAAGCGTGCGCGGACGATGGAGGGGCTTTGGGTGGGTCAGGCTGGTCAGGAGCGGGCGTGGCAGCTGTCCGCATGTCCCTACCGGACAAGCCCGGAAACGAGAGGATGCACCGACTCTCGCGGCTAAAATCGTACACTACAGAACATCTCCCTGTAGGAGTAGGTCGATCTGTCGCTCTCTCTAACACACACATGGTGCTAAACACACACACACACACACACGCACGCATGCACCTTGGTCCCGTTGCACCTTCTAACGTGACTTATTACACCTAGACGGAGGGAGTAGTAAGTATATGAGGTACGGTGGCACACTGACTTAAGTCAAATACAAGTGGCCAAAATTTGTGTGCATGTTATAATAAGGATTCACTTAAAATAGTACGTGAGCGAATAGAGGGATCAATTGGACAGTGTTCCCGAGCAGTAGCGAGATGTGTGAGGTAAGATACACCACTGGCGCTTTTAATTTTTCTTATTAATTTGTTTGTTTCACCCTCTGACTGGTGGGACCCAACATACTACGTGGAGAGAGGTAAGGTGACTAAGGCTGCATTATTTCTGCACCACTGTGGATAGTCTTACCACCAAAGCCACATGACACGATTATGATTGAAATCCCAATGACTCCCACACACACAAAAAACACACGGCATGCTTGTCACACGAATGCAGGAATGTATAAAAGGTTCTTTCCCTCTTGTTGAACATAACGGGAGGGTTGTGTAGCTGGTTAGCTTGTTCGCTCACTCTCTCGCCCTCTACCGCTGGAGCCTCAGCGCTTGTAGTTGCTCTCTTCACACTCTCTCGCCCTCTCTAGATCTAAACAAGACTCGTTGGCCTCTCTCACCCCTCACTGCTGCTCAAAGAGCCGGCAGGATCCGCCCGCCGGGAAGGGAAGGAGGTTTAACGCTCTCACCGTCGGTGAGGCACTACCGGCGCAGCTGTTCACTTTCCACCCAGCGGCGGCACGGGAGGGCCTCCGACCCCTTCTTCTTCGTCGCTGTCCCGTCGCCCACCGAATCACGCCCCAAGAACCTTAAGGTATAATTTACTTACTCCTCATGCATTGCTCTAGCTGCATGTATACCATGAATCTAGGACGTGGTTCAAAGAGGAAAGGAGTGGGGGAAAGTAGTGGGAAAAGTTGTATATAGCATGAATCTAGGACGTGGTTCAAAGAGGAAATGAAGGGGGAAAGTTGTATAGCATTAATCTAGGATGTGGTTCAAAGAGGAAAGGAATGGGGGAAAGTAGTGGGGAAAGTTGTATTGCATAAATCTAGGACGTGGTTCAAAGAGGAAAGGAAGGGGCGAAAGTACTAGTTCAAAAAGGAAAGGAAGGGACAAGGCTGTAGAGTTTGAGCAGGACTAGATTTGCTGCGCCGACATAGGGAAAGGTGTCTAAAGATAACAAAACTGGGACCAACACAAATATGCTCCTTGGTTGCTTGTTCTTTGTTGCAACAGACTGTCCATGACCACAGTACATCGGTAGATGCACATGGTGTTGGTGCGTCCACTGTCCCCTGCAACTCATTAGCTGTTGTTAATCTAAGGCCCTATTTGGTTAAAAACTCCCTAGTCCCTACCTGCTGGGTTCCAGGGACTAAACATGGACTAGAGGTTATTAAATGACATGCTAAAAGACCATGTTACCCCTAGTAATGAACTAATAGAGACAAGGTGCGATGCGTGGCAGGGGCAACTGTTGGAAAAAGTCCCAAAAAGACTCCCTCGGGGTCTTCTTTGTTTAGTCCCAAATGCCCACTTTTAGTCCCTAAAAGTCCCTCCTCTTTGGTTTAGATGGGACTGACACGGAGTTTTTTAGTCCCTACACCAAAATGTCCCTGTAAACAAACACCCTCTAATAATGCTGCTAGAAAATTGATGCAATGCCACAGTTAAAAGCAAGTTACATGTTTAACGAATTTTATTGTTAATATAATCTCTATGTTAATATTAATCAATGCCACCATTTGAGAAATGCTACTGTCTTGCTTTCTTTCCCATTTAGATAAGGTAGATGCTTCTTTTTGTTGGCTTCTGTGTCATCCACCGTTATTGACCACTAATTGTTTCCTTTGCACCTCTGTGTAAACAGGGTTATCTGCTTCACCTCGTTGCCATTGTGACCTTTTGTTGCACTACATAAAACACTTTTGTTTTAAGAGTGTTTTGTGCAGTTCAACCAAAATGTCACACCGACAATGTTGCTTGATTGCTTGATCTTAGTGGAATTGCACAACAGGAGATCTTACTTCCTATCCGTTAAGGCGAATTTGGTTCAGATCTTCTTCTTGTGAGTTGTTTGAATTCCGCATCATGAGAGGTCAGTACTAGCCTTCTTTCACATGATTCTGCAGTGTGCATTCATATGTTGTGCTACTTGTACGATAATGTTGCTTGATTTTAGTGAACTGCACAAATGGAGACAAGACTTCCAATCTGTATGTGCACCGTAATATCCCATTGAGGTAAGATAAGGATATTTCACAACTGCTGGCCTGTATTTTGCCACTTTCATCAGAAAATTAAGTTTAGTACTATACTTGTGCTCCCTAATTGACATGCCAAATCTTACATTGAAGGCGAAGCTTGTTTGTTATTGAACCAAGTGATGAAGGGGAAGAACAAGGGGAAGAAAAACAAAAATCAACTCCCGGTGCTGTCATGAAAAAGTGGTATTGTCCTTGAGAAGTGCTTCATCTGTGTTGTTTTAAATATTTTCTTTCCTTTTTCTCGAGCAAACAGTGATGCTAGCATTTAGTAGTCCTCTTGTCTTTGCACAACATGATCATCTTCCTCTGAAGAAGAATATGGAGTACGTGAAGTGACTAGTTCCGATTATGCCAAGATGAAGAAGCCATGTCTAACTTATCATCAGAAGGAGCAGTTGAAGTATGGTTACATTACTCCCCACAAGACCAAACTAACATCAGCTCAGAAGGACTGACAAAATCTCCATTTTTTGCTGTGATGCGCAAGTACAATGTTGTTCTAGGATTCTTTCTGATTAGTTCCATTTATCTAAAAGTGTGCTCTACATGGACCATGTATGTGCCTGTTGAAACTGTCAATTCATAGTACAGTTTGCTCTATACTAATCACTTTTTTGTATTTGTGCAAACAGGGGTGCTCAGCTTGATTTCAATGGGAACTGCACAAAATGTTCATGAATACATCGAATCATTCATTTCCACCACAAGAAAGGAGGTGCCGATAAGTTCAAGACATTGCAACATATAAGGGCGAAATCATACAAGCTATGCGCAAATTTAGTTGATTTTGGTGGAACTACACAAAAAGAACAGCTGGTTTATTTAGCACGAGGTGCCATGTCAATGTCCGAACTGATGGCAAACCCTGCCCATTCCACAATCGTAGGCATTTGATATTTTGGAATGGGACAACCTTGTCAAATTTTGCTCATTGATTTTAGCAAGACATGCGTTTGATATTTTCGAATGGGACGCCCTTGCTGTCAGCAGCGTCAATCAATTTTTTTCTTTATTCATTAGTTGTGAAGTAAATATTGCCTCTTACTTGTGAGTTGCTGAGATGCATAATCATCGATTGTTTTGAATGTTCTCTATGAATTGCCAGGCCTGTGTGTTTGATTGCAATGTACAGAAACGCTAAAAACCTGCTAAAACTCTTTGTACTCCTTCTGTTCCTTTTTACTTCGCACATTGTGAAAGTGCATACTTTTTTGTATAAGATTGGTCAAAGTAGAGATAATTTGACTGCAGACAAAACTTGTATGCAGACTAGAAAGGGCTGGAGGGAGTACATGTGAAACTGCTGCAAGCAAGGTGATCACCCTGGGAATAATGCTAGTACATATTGTTTTGCATGTTCATCCAATGCCAGTGATACAGGAATTCGAGCTAATCGAAATAAATTCATTCATACACGGTCGGATTTCATATAAACATGCCAGATTTCATTACATTTCATATATTCTTCAACTAAAAAGGGGTGCGCTGGAGGTATAATTAATTAACCGAAGCTACCCACCTGTGTCCCGCTGAGCCGAACAGAAGCTTCAGTGACTTAACTGCAGGTGCAATTATGTAACTGACATGTGGCCTGTTGGGCCCATGTGTTAGTCAGCCAACTGCACCAGCAGTTAAGTAGAAGCAGCGTTATTCTCTAGCAGAACTCCCCGACTCCACATCACCGCCAAGAAGCTAACCGGCCGTCAATGGTCAACCCGCCTAGCTTGGCTTCAACAGGAGGGTAGCAGCGGTGGCCTTACTTGGACCCGAGCGTCGACGACCTACCGTGTTCTACTCTTCCTTGTTTTCTGTGTGGTGCGGCCTCGTTGGCAGCGGGGCGGGGCCTCGGCGGAGCCGGCGATGTCCTCTGTATCGTTGCCGGCGGGCGGCGCCTCAGCGGAGCGGTGGAAATCCTCCCTCGCGTTGCCGGCAGGGTGGGGTCTCGGCCGAGCCGGCGATGTCCTCTGCCTCGTTGTTGGCGGGGCGGTGCCTCGGCGGAGCCGGCGGTGTCCTCTGCCTCATTGTTGGCGCCGCCGGGCCTCGTCGACGCCAGCGGAGCGGGGACTCTTCGGAGCCAGCATTGTCCTCTGCCTCGTCCTCGGTCTCGCCAAATAGCGCCTCGCCCGCTTCATCGCCCTCTTTGCTAGCCTCTTTGTAGGTGGCTGCAGCCTCTGCCACCCGCATGTGCTCCCGCCAGCACTCGAGGCGGCCCTTGCGGGCGGAGTGGTATAAGTCGAGCAGCGCCTCCTGCTTCACCCGCTCCACGGCGATCTGCTCCTCCGCCTGCAGATGCTCCTGGAGGAGATGGTGGTTGTAGGCGGCGTCGGCATGCGCCTCCCGGAACTGCTCCTGACGCATCTGCCTCACATTGTCCATATATTGGGCACGGGCCTCGCTGATGGTCATGGTGCAATGCACTGGCGAGGATGGCGCGGAGGAGGGGGTTGGCGCCGGATCGTCGACTACCATGTTCTCCATTGGGACGTCGTCGTCCTCTGGCTGCCTGCCGGCCAGCCGGTCGGCAGCAATGGCTGCCATCTCCTTGTGGTCCGTCGTCCACCCGTCCTGAAGAGCGCTGGAGCACGATGAAGCCATGGTGGGCAGTAGTGGTGTGGACAGGAGAAAGGGAACGAATGCGGATGACTGCGGCTATGGCCGGCACAGCAGTTTATATAGCAATGGTGGGCGGGCGGAGGGACGGACATGTGGCGCCAGAGTAGCTGCCTCGGCAACCGCGTATCATTAATGTGGGCGGCAGATGGACGGACGGACGACACTTGTGTCGTTTGATGGCGGAGCAATCGCCTGCACCGGGAAGCGGGGCGGGAGGCACTGACTGTTTCTGGTGGAAAGCGCGCGCGGGTGAGGAGATGACTTTACTTGGAGAGGATGACAATGGGGACCCACCAGATCCATAGCCTACGTACGCAAGTGCCTCCTTATTATATATATATGTATAAAACTATACTCCCTCCGTCTAGGTGAATAAGTCGTATTAGAAGGTGCATCACGACCTAGGTGCAAGCAGATTGGTGGAAAAGAAGAATATTTCTCTCTTCTAAACACATCATTTAATCACAACAGTTAAGAGGATGCCTTATTAGCTACCCATGCAGGCCATCGTAATTCATAGCATGCAAAGCGCTTTTATTTCTTGCCTAATAACCGCATGGACGTGCTGCATGCATTGGTCCTTGCCCAAGCAAAAAAAGGGAGGAAAGGGGTTTCCACGGGAGACAACGAGACAGAGGTGGAAGCGCTCGCTGGAGTTATTTATTTTTTCTTCCCCTTGGTTTCCTGACATCACGGTCCCACACCATTGTCAACCTATGTAGTACTAGTCAATAAACAAGAGAATTGCACAAGAAGCGGCCGACAGTTGGGACCAAGCAGCTCGAGCAGTATTTGTGTTTTTGAGGTGTGCGCACAGCATAGTTTTTCGATATTTAGCCCAGATATTAATTTTTCTCCCCTGAACAACAACGAAAACATCGTTGCAGGTATTAACTGGGCGGGATGTGGCCCGTCTAGCCCAGGCCAGATATCCAGCCCAGATATTAATTTTTTTCAAGCTGAAAATGGCTAGCCCAGCTATACTTTTTTTAGGAATACCCAGGCAAGGTCAAGTTCTTATTCTCCGCCCCGCTGGGCTGCAAATCTTTCCTAGGAGGGATGCATTAGGCTTAACAAGAAAATGGGCTTGAAGAAATAATATATGGGATGTAATTATAAAAACTGGGCAGTAACTATAAAAAAAATACACCAAACACGTGATTACTTTATAAAATATTATTTTCGGATATTGAAAATTTTAATTTCATTAATTGTTGCGAGCACAATGTTTCGTTAGATTTTTACGTAATATAAATTTATATTGAAATTGTATTTAATCTGACTAGAAATTTCAGGATAAAAATATTTCGGATCCCATCAAAATGTGGGAAATTTTATTGAATTCTATTTTGAATGGTTGGGTGAAATGGGCTGTACTTTTAAGAAACTCTAAATGGGCTGTAGTAAATTCCATTAGAATTCAAAAATGGGCTACACATTCTTACAAATCTCAAATGGGCTATAAGTTCTCTGCCACACACTTCTGGCCTTACTAAGTTGACGCTCCCCCTAAAAAAACAGAGTTGACGCGTATGCAAGGCTTTGTCAACTTATAGTCAACACACGGTTCTAGCAGCAGTGGCCTTCGGATGTCCATCCAACGGATGCCGTGCTTCTTCTTTAATCTCGGATATTCTAGCTTCACCCGCCCAAAAAATGATTCCTCCCCCTGACATCCGGGGCACACCGTTTTGGAAGCTGACCTATGGGCCTACTAAGTTGACGTACCAAGGGCTTTGTCAACTTAGTCAATATAAACGATTCTAGCTGCAGTGACCGTACGATGTCCATCCAACGGCCGTAGTGCTTCTTCAACCTCTGGTCTTCTTGCTCTAGCCGCCCAAAGCAGCCCCGGTCGTGCCGCCTGCTCCTGCCTCCCGTGGCCGGCTGTGCTGCCGTGGAGGCCTCACCGCCCCTACTATTCCCACCGCTGGCCAGGCCCTGCGGCGACGGCAACCTCACACCGCAGCCGAACGAGTGAAACCTCATACTCCTCTCCGCGTGGGCATCCACTACTGCATCTTCACCGGCTCCGTGTCGTCCCCTTTCTAGGCCTCGCCGTCATCCACCGCCCTGGTGCTCTCGGCGCGGCGTGGTCAACATGGAAGGAACGACTTCCATCGGACGTGGACTGTACATGGAGAGGCTGACAGCTGGGTCCACGGCGGCAGCAAGGAAGTGCCTCCTTATTACGCGGAAAATAATGATTCCTCCACGTGACAGCAGGGACCCACCGGACGGGCCACCAGTATTTTGCGAAAAAAATCGTTTCCCCCTGACTGCTGGGACCCACCGGACAGGCGACTGTATTTCGCGAAAAAACGTCCCCCCCGCTATCAGCTCGGACCCAACGGAAGTGCCTCCTTATTACGCACAAAAAAATGAATACTCCCCTGGCTAGCTGGGACCCACCTTGCTGGGAGGCTGACTTGTGGGCCTACTAAGTTGACGGGGACGAAGGGCTTTGTCAACTTACTCAATATGAATGATTCTAGCTCCAGTGACCGTACGATGTCCATCCAACGGTCGGAGTGCTTCTTCAACCTCTGGTCTTATTGCTCCAGCCGCCCAAAGCAGCGCCGGTCGTGCCGCATGCTCCTGCCTCCCGTGCCCGGCTGTGCTGCCGCAGAGGCCTCACCACCCCCTACTATTCCCACCGCTGGCCAGGCCCTGCGGCGACGGCAGCCTCACACCGCAGCCGAACCAGTGAACCCCCGTAGTCCTCTCCGCGCGGGCTACCACTGCCACATCGTCCCCTTCCTAGGCCTCGCCGTCGTCCACCGCCGTGGTGCTCTCCGGGCGGCGTGGTCAACGTGACTTCCATCGGAAGAGTACTGTACATGGAGAGGCTGACAGCTGGGTCCACGGCCACAACACAGTTTTTTTGTGATTTGCCAAGTAAGTCGCTTTGTCAGGCCTGTTGGGCTGCAAATCTTTCAAGACGAGGAGAGCTTTCATTCGGCTGGCCGAGAAAATGGCCCATCAGTAATGAGAAATGGGCTGTACATTTTTAAAACACATGAAACCGGCAATTAGTTTCAAATATCTTTTTTTCCATTTCAAGATTTTAAATTACATTAATTTTTATGCGTAAAGAATTTGTTGGATTTTATATTGATATACATTTATTTTTAAAATCAGTTTGAATGTGAGTCGAAATTTCGGGATTAAAAACAGTTCGGACCGCACCGAAATATGCAAATCAGTTTTAACTGTTGCCACAATATGGGATGTAATGCTAACAAAAAGAATATGGGCTCCAAAAAAATCCTTAAGAATTAGCAAATGGGCTGTAAATTATTAGAAATAATGGCAGATGGGTTGTATGCTGTTTTCCACAGATTTGAGGCTTTCCTAAAAGAAAGGTTGACACACAAGCACCGACTGTTGGATGTCCATTCAACGACCATCGTGCTTCTTCAATCTCTGCTCTTCTTGCTCCAGCCGCTCAAACAAGGGCCGGCGAGACTGCCTGCTCCCTCCTCCTCGCGGCCGGCTGTGCTGCCGCGCAGGCCTCACCGCCCGACCGTACTCCCATCGTTGGCCTAGCCATCCCTCTACTCACCCACACCTGCTGTTATTCTCCGGTGACGGCAGACGAACCAGTAAACCCTCGTACAATCGTACTCCCCTCCGCGTGGGAAACAACTACCGAGTCTTCCCTGCCTCCATGTCGTCCCCTTCCTAGGCCTCGCCGTCGTCCACCGCCCTGGTGCTCTCGGCGCGGCGTGGTCAACATGGTCAAGGAACGACTTCCATCGGACATGGACTGTACGTGGAGAGGCTGACAGCTGGGTCCACGGCCGCAGCAAGGAAGTGCCTCCTTATTACGCGGAAAATAATGATTCCTCCACCCGACAGCTGGGACCCACTGGACAGGCCACTGTATTTCGCGAAAAAAAATGTTTCCCCCTGACTGCTGGGACCCACCAGCTACATCTTCACACGCAAGGAAGTGCGTCCGGGCAAAAAAAACGATTCACCCCCTGACTGCTGGGACCCACCAGCTACATCTTCGCAGGCAAGGAAATGCCTGACAGTCGGGACCCACCTGGTCGAAGCGTACGTAGTGTGTCATTCTGGTCGCGAACGTGTACGTACATACTGGTCGATGTAGAGGCGCGCACGTGTCATAGTAGAGGCGCGCACGTGTCGTAGTAGAGGCGCGCATGTAGCATGTACACGTACGTACAGCGTCCAGGGTGCAAGAAAGAAAATACGACCACGTATGTGTACATACGGGCGGGGTCTCGAATGCCTACTCGCGCATACGTACGGCCAGGGCTCGTGTACATTGCTGGGTCGGAACGGAGAAATAGCGTCGTCGTCGTGTTCATGGGGAGGCAACGGAATGCGTCATGTTCATCGGGAGGGCTTGGACGGAACAGGCGATTGAAACGAGGCCTGGCATACCGCATAACGGAGGAAACGGCCTTGTGTTTGACCGGCCACGTTCGAAACGGGATCCTGTTCATCGGGAGGGGTCTGGCATACTGCAAAACGAAGGAAATGGACCTCCTATGGTCGAAACGGGGGTCCTGTTGATCGGGAGGGGTGTGGCGTACCGCAAAACGGATGAAACAGACTTGTGTTCGAGCGCTACGGTCGAAATGGGGGTCCTGTTCATCGGGAGGGGTGTGGCGTACCGCAAAACGGGACTCCACGGGATACTGTTCATCTCCACCATCGACCCCCTCCAGCCTCCACGAGCTACTGTTCATCCACCGTCGACCTCCTCCAGCCTCCACCTGTGACTGTTCATCCACGGGCTCCTGTTCATCCAGCCTCCACCGCGCGCTACTCCACCGGCTACTGTTCAACCACCCCTCTCCACGGGCTCCTGTTCAACCACCCCTCCACGGCCTACTGTTCATCCTGCCCTCCACCGTCTACTGTTCATCCTGCCCTCCACGGGGTGGTCCTGTTCATCCAGCCCTCCACGGCTCGATCGATCGGGGTCCTGTTCATCCAGAGGCAACACCACGGGGTCTTGTTCATCCACTCCCAGCGGGAACTGTTCATCCAAT
>NC_041380.1:357292382-357293243 GCF_002162155.2 Triticum dicoccoides
CGATCGGCTTCAGTTAGCAGCAGTAGCGAAGGAATCGCTCGATCGGGTTCAGTTAACAGCCATCGATCGATCGCTCGGGTTCAGTAACGCGTAGCCTGCAGTGCAATCGCTCGGGTTCAGTTAGAGCCCAATGCCTCGCTCGGGTTCAGTTAGAGCCAACGCCTCGCACACACGCGCGTACGTGTCCGAGAGAAACGCGCATCGCTCGGCCCCCGACCTCCCACCGTAACTGGGAACTCCCCGAAATTTTCCTCCCCCTCGCTTCTACCACGGTTTTTTCCGTCATGGACGTCCCAGAGAATGTCATGCAGCTGCGTCTCCGGCCCGCCCAGGACGAAAAGCCCATTTTATGTCATGATTTTTCGTCATAGAAGTAGGAGCCCACCACATCTATGATGATACCGGGTTTTGTCACAATTATCATCATAGAAGTGCCATATGTATGATAGAAAAAAAATTTGTTCGGCCCAAAATGTCACAGATGTGTCTTTTTTTGTAGTGAGTGGTGTCCACGTACCCTCGTAGACTGAAAGCGGAAGCGTTAGCACAACATGGTTGATGTAGTCGTACGTCTTCACGATCCGACCGATCAAGTACCGAACGTACGGCACCTCCGAGTTCAGCACACGTTCAGCCCGATGATGTCCCTCGAACTCCGATCCAGCCGAGTGTTGAGGAGAGTTTCATCAGCATGACGGCATGGTGACGATGTTGATGTTCTACCGACGTAGGGCTTCGCCTAAGCACCACTACAGTATTATCGAGGTGGGCTATGGTGGAGGGGGGCACCGCACACGGCTAAGAGATCAATGATCAATTGTTTTGTCTCTAGGGTGCCCCCTGCCCCTGTATATAAAGGAG
>NC_041380.1:357293468-357339461 GCF_002162155.2 Triticum dicoccoides
CGGCCAGGGGAGGAGAGCGCACCGGAGGAATCCTACTCCCACCGGGAGTAGGACTCCCCTCCTTTTTCCTAGTTGGATTAGTACTTGGAGGGAAGGAGGAGAGAGGGGAAAGGAAAGGGGGGCGCCGCCCCCTCCTTGTCCAATTCGGACTTGGGGGGGGGAGGGGCGCGTGGCTGCCCCTTGGCCGCCTCTCCTCTTCCTCCACTTGGGCCCATAAGGCCCAATAGCCTCAGGGGGGTTTCGGTAACCCCTTCGGTACTCCGGTAAAATCACTATTTCACCCAGAACACTTCCGATATCCAAACATAGGCTTACAATATATCAATCTTCATATCTCGACCATTTCGAGACTCCTCGTCATGTTCGTGATCACATCCAGGACTCCGAACAACCTTCGGTACATCAAAACATATAAACTCATAATATAACTGTCATCGTAATGTTAAGCGTGCGGACCCTACGGGTTCGAGAACTATGTAGACATGACCCAGACATGTCTTCGGTCAATAACCAATAGCGGAACCTGGATGCTCATATTGGCTCCTACATATTCTACGAAGATCTTTATCGGTCAGACCGATAACAACATACGTTGTTCCCTTTGTCATTGGTATGTTACTTGCCCGAGATTCGATCGTCGGTATCTCTATACCTAGTTCAATCTCGTTACTGGCAAGTCTCTTTACTCGTTCCGTAATACATCATCCCACAAATAACTCATTAGTTGCAATGCTTGCAAGGCTTAAGTGATGTGCATTACCGAGAGGGCCCAGAGATACCTCTCCGACAATCGGAGTGACAAATCCTAATCTCGAAGTTCGCCAACCCAACAAGTACCTTCAGAGACACCAATAGAGCACCTTTATAATCACCAAGTTACGTTGTGACGTTTGGTAGCACACAAAGTGTTCCTCCGATAAACCTGAGTTGCATAATCTCATAGTCATAGGAACATGTATAAGTCATGAAGAAAGCAATAGCAACAAACTAAACGATCGTGTTCTAAGCTAACGGAATGGGTCATGTCAATCACATCATTCTCCCAATGATGTGATCCCGTTAATCAAATGATAACCCATGTCAATGGCTAGGAAACTTAACCATCTTTGATCAACGAGCTAGTCAAGTAGAGGCATACTAGTGACACTCTGTTTGTCTATGTATTCACACATGTATTATGTTTCCAGTTAATACAATTCTAGCATGAATAATAAACATTTATCATGATATAAGGAAATAAATAATAACTTTATTATTGCCTCTAGGGCATATTTCCTTCAGTCTCCCACTTGCACTAGAGTCAATAATCTAGATTACACAGTAATGATTCTAACACCCATGGAGGCTTGGTGCTGATCATGTTTTGCTCGCGGAAGAGGCTTAGTCAACGGGTCTGCAACATTCAGATCCATATGTATCTTGCAAATTTCTATGTCTCCCACCTAGACTAGATCCCGGATGGAATTGAAGCATCTCTTGATGTGCTTGGTTCTCTTGTGAAATATGGATTCCTTCGTCAAGGCAATTGCACCAGTATTGGCACGAAAGATTTTCATTGGACCCGATGCACTAGGTATGACACCTAGATCGGATATGAACTCCTTCATCCAGATTCCTTCATTTGCTGCTTCCAAAGCAGCTATGTACTCCGCTTCACATGTAGATCCCGCCATGACGCTTTGTTTAGAACTGCACCAACTGACATCTCCTCCGTTTAATGTAAACACGTATCCAGTTTGCGATTTAGAATCATCCGGATTAGTGTCAAAGCTTGCATCAACGTAACCCTTTACGATGAGCTCTTTGTCACCTCCATAAACGAGAAACATATCCTTAGTCCTTTTCAGGTACTTCAGGATGTTCTAGACCGCTGTCCAGTGATCCACTCCTAGATTACTTTGGTACCTCCCTGCTAGACTTACAGCAAGGCACACATTAGGTCTGGTACACAGCATTGCATACATATAGAGCCTATGGCTGAAGCATAGGGAGCATCTTTCATTTTGTCTCTATCTTCTATAGTGGTCGGGCATTGAGTCTTACTCAACTTCACACCTTGTAACACATGCAAGAACCCTTTCTTTGCTTGATCCATTTTGAACTTCTTCAAAACTTTGTCAAGGTATGTGCTTTGTGAAAGTCCAATTAAGCGTCTTGATCTATCTCTATAGATCTTAATGCCCAATATGTAAGCAGCTTCACCGAGGTCTTTCATTGAAAAACTCTTATTCAAGTATCCCTTTATGCTATCCAGAAATTCTATATCATTTCCAATCAGTAATATGTCATCCACATATAATATCAGAAATTCTACAGAGCTCCCATTCACTTTCTTGTAAATACAGGCTTCTCCAAAAGTCTGTGCAAAACCAAATGCTTTGATCACACTATCAAAGTGTTTATTCCAACTCCGAGAGGCTTGCACTAGTCCATAAATGGATCGCTGGAGCTTGCACACTTTGTTAGCTCCCTTTGGATCGAAAAACCTTCCGGTTGCATCATATACAACTCTTCTTCTAGAAATCCATTCAGGAATGCAGTTTTGACATCCATCTGCCAAATTTCATAATCATAAAATGCGGCAATCATTGACATGATTGGGACAGACTTAAGCATCGCTACGGGTGAGAAGGTCTCATCGTAGTCAATCCCTTGAACTTGTCGAAAACCTTTTGCAACAAGTCGAGCTTTGTAGACAGTAACATTACCGTCAGCGTCAATCTTCTTCTTGAAGATCCATTTATTCTCAATTGCTTGCTGATCATCGGGCAAGTCAACCAAAGTCCGCACTTTGTTCTCATACATGGATCCCATCTCGGATTTCATGGCTTCAAGACATTTTGCGGAATCTGGGCTCACCATCGCTTCTTCATAGTTCGTAGGTTCATCATGATCTAGTAGCATGACTTCCAGAACATGATTATCGTACCACTCTGGTGCGGATCTTACTGTGGTTGATCTACGAAGTTCAGTAGCAACTTGATCTGAAGTTCCATGATCATCATCATTAACTTCCTCACTAATTGGTGTAGGTGTCACAGAAACAAGTTTCTGTGATGTACTACTTTCCAATAAGGGAGCAGGTACGGTTACCGCATGAAGTTCTACTTTCCTCCCACTCACTTCTTTCAAGAGAAACTCCTTCTCTAGAAAGGATCCATTCTTAGCAACGAATGTCTTGCCATCGGATCTGTGATAGAAGGTGTACCCAACAGTCTCCTTTGGGTATCCTATGAAGACACATTTCTCTGATTTGGGTTCGAGCTTATCAGGTTGAAGCTTTTTCACATAAGCATCGCAGCCCCAAACTTTCAGAAACGACAACTTTGGTTTCTTGCCAAACCACAGTTCGTAAGGCGCCGTCTCAACGGATTTCGATGGTGCCCTATTTAATGTGAATGCGGCCGTCTCTAAAGCATAACCCCAAAACGATAACGGTAAATTTGTAAGAGACATCATAGATCGCACCATATCTAGTAAAGTACGATTACGACGTTCGGACACACCATTACGCTGTGGTGTTCCGAGTGGCGTGAGTTGCCAAACTATTCCGCATTGTTTCAAATGTAGACCAAACTCGTAACTCAAATATTCTCCTCCACGATCAGATCATAGAAACTTTATTTTCTTGTTACGATGATTTTCAACTTCACTCTGAAATTCTTTGAACTTTTCAAATGTTTCAGATTTGTGCTTCATTAAGTAGATATACCCATATCTGCTTAAATCATTTGTGAAGGTGAGAAAATAACGATATCCGCCACGAGCCTCAACATTCATCGGACCACATACATCTGTATGTATGATTTCCAACAAATCTGTTGCTCTCTCCGTAGTTCCGGAGAATGGCATTTTAGTCATCTTTCCCATGATGCACGGTTCGTAAGTACCAAGTGATTCATAATCAAGTGGTTCCAAAAGTCCATCAGTATGGAGTTTCTTCATGCGCTTTATACCGATATGACCTAAACGGCAGTGCCACAAATAAGTTACACTATCATTATCAACTCTGCATCTTTTGGCTTCAACATTATGAATATGTGTATCACTACTATCGAGATTCATCAAAAATAGACCACTCTTTAAGGGTGCATGACCATAAAAGATATTACTCATATAAATAGAAAAACCATTATTCTCTGATTTAAATGAATAACTGTCTCGCATCAAACAAGATCCAGATATAATGTTCATGCTTAGCGCTGGCACCAAATAACAATTATTTAGGTCTAATACTAATCCCAAAGGTAGATGTAGAGGTAGCATGACGACCGCGATCACACCGACTTTGCAACCGTTTCCCACGCGCATCGTCACCTCGTCCTTTGCCAGTGTTCCCTTAATCCGTAGTCCCTATTTCGAGTTGCAAATATTAGCAACAAAACCAGTATCAAATACCCAGGTGCTACTGCGAGCTCTAGTAAGGTACTCATCAATAACATGTATATCACATATACCTTTGTTCACCTTGCCATCCTTCTTATCCGCCAAATACTTGGGGCAGTTCCGCTTCCAGTGACTAGTCTGCTTGCAGTAGAAGCACTCAGTTTCAGGCTTAGGTCCAGACTTGTGTTTCTTCTCTTGAGCAGCAACTTGCTTGCTGTTCTTCTTGAAGTTCCCCTTCTTCTTCCCTTTGCCCTTCTTCTTGAAACTAGTGGTCTTACTGACCATCAACACTTGATGCCCCTTCTTGCTTGCTGTTCTTCTTGAAGTTCCCCTTCTTGATGCCCTCCTTCAGGCTCGGGAATTGTCTTATCCATCCTTGCGTATTATAGTTCATCACGAAGCTCTTGTAGCTTGGTGGCAGTGATTGAAGAACTCTGTCAATGACACTATCAACCGGAAGATTAACTCCCAGCTGAGTCAAGTGATTATGGTACCCAGACATTCTAAGTATATGTTCACTGACAGAACTATTCTCTTCCATTTTGCAGCTGTAGAACTTATTGGAGACTTCATATCTCTCAATCCGGGAATTTCCTTGAAATATTAACTTCAACTCCTGGAACATCTCATATGCTCCATGACATTCAAAACGTCATTGAAGTCCCGGTTCTAAGCCGTAAAGCATGGCACACTGAACTATTGAGTAGTCATCAGCTTTGCTCTGCCGGACGTTCTTAGCATCGTTAGTTGCATTAGCAGTAGGCCTATCACTCAGCGATGCTTCCATGACGTAATTCTTCTGTGCAGCAATGAGGATAATCCTCAAGTTACGGACCCAGTCCGTGTAATTGCTACCATCATCTTTCAACTTTGCTTTCTCAAGGAACGCATTAAAATTCAACGGAACAACATCACGGGCCATCTATCTACAATCAAACATAGACAAGCAAGATACTATCAGGTACTAAGTTCATGATAAATTTAAGTTCAATTAATCATATTACTTAAGAACTCCCACTTAGAAATACATCCCTCTAATCCTGTAAGTGATCACGTGATCCAAATCAACTAAACCATAACCGATCATCACGTGAAATGGAGTAGCTTTCAATGGTGAACATCACTATGTTGATCATATCTACTATATGATTCACGCTCGACCTTTCGGTCTCAGTGTTCCGAGGCCATATCTGCATATGCTAGGCTCGTCAAGTTTAACCTGAGTATTCTGCGTGTGCAAAACTGGCTTGCACCCGTTGTAGATGGACGTAGAGCTTATCACACCCGATCATCACGTGGTGTCTGGGCATGACGAACTTTAGCAATGGTGCATACTTAGGGAGAACACTTTTATCTTGAAATTTAGTGAGAGATCATCTTATAATGCTACCATTAATCAAAGCAAGATAAGATGCATAAAAGATAAACATCACATGCAATCAATATAAATGATATGATATGGCCATCATCATCTTGTGCTTGTGATCTCCATCTCCGAAGCACCTCCATGATCACCATCGTCACCGACGCGACACCTTGATCTCCATCGTAGCATCGTTGTCGTCTTGCCAATCTTATGCTTCTACGACTATCGCTTCCGCTTAGTGATAAAGTAAAGCATTACAGGGCGATTGCATTGCATACAATAAAGCGACAACCATATGGGTCCTGCCAGTTGCCGATAACTCGGTTACAAAACATGATCATCTCATACAATAAAATATAGCATCACGTCTTGACCATACCACATCACAACATGCCCTGCAAAAACAAGTTAGATGTCCTCTACTTTGTTGTTGCAAGTTTTACGTGGCTGCTACGGGCTTAGCAAAAACCGTTCTTACCTACGCATCAAAACCATAACGATAGTTTGTCAAGTTGGTGCTGTTTTAACCTCACAAGGACCGGGCGTAGCCACACTCGGTTGAACTAACATTAGAGAAACTAACACCCGCCAGCCACCTGTGTGCAAAGCACGTCGGTAGAACCAGTCTCGCGTAACCGTACGCGTAATGTCGGTCCGGGCCGCTTCATCCAACAATACCGCCGAACCAAAGTATGACATGCTGGTAAGCAGTATGACTTATATCGCCCACAACTCACTTGTGTTCTACTCATGCATATAACATCAACGCATAAAACCTGGCTCTGATACCAATGTTGGGGAACGTAGTAATTTCAAAATTTTCCTACGCACATGCAAGATCATGGTGATGCATAGCAACGAGAGGGGAGAGTGCTGTCCATGTACCCTCATAGACCGAAAGCGGAAGCGTTAGCACAACGCGGTTGATGTAGCTGTACGTCTTCACGATCCGACCGATCAAGTACCGAACGTACAACACCTCCGAGTTCAGCACACGTTCAGCCTAATGACATCCCTCGAACTCCGATCCAGCTGACTGTTGAGGGAGAGTTTCGTCAGCACGATCGCGTGGTGACGATGTTGATGTTCTACCGACACAGGGCTTCGCCTAAGCACCGCTACAATATTATCGAGGTGGACTATGGTGGAGGGGGGCACCGCACACGGCTAAGAGATCAATGATCAATTGTTTTGTCTCCAGGGTGCCCCTTGCCCCTGTATATAAAGGAGCAAGGGGGGTGTGGCTGGCCAGGGGAGAGGGCGCGCCGGAGGAGTCATACTCCCACCGGGAGTAGTACTCCCCTCCTTTTTCCTAGTTGGATTAGGACTTGGGGGAAGGAGGAGAGAGGGGAAAGGGAAGGGGGGCGCCGCCCCCCTCCTTGTCCAATTCGGACTTGGGGGGGAGGGGCGTGCGACTGCCCCTTGGCCGCCTCTCCTCTTCCTCCACTTGGGCCCATAAGGCCCAATAGCCTCCGGGGGGTTCCGGTAACCCCTCCGGTACTCCGGTAAAATCACTATTTCACCCGGAACACTTCTGATATCCAAACATAGGCTTCCAATATATCAATCTTCATGTCTCGACCATTTTGAGACTCCTCGTCATGTCCGTGATCACATCCGGGACTCCGAACAACCTTCGGTACATCAAAACATATAAACTCATAATATAACTATCATTGTAACATTAAGCGTGCGGACCCTACGGGTTCGTTAACTATGTAGACATGACCGAGACACGTCTCCGGTCAATAAGCAATAGAGGAACCTGGATGTTCATATTGGCGCCTACATATTCTACGAAGATCTTTATCAGTCAGACCGCATAACAACATACGTTGTTCCCTTTGTCATCGGTATGTTACTTGCCCGAGATTCGATCGTCGGTATATCAATACCTAGTTCAATCTCGTTACCGACAAGTCTCTTTACTCGTTCCATAATACATCATCCCGCAACTAACTCATTAGTTGCAATGCTTGCAAGGCTTAAGTGATGTGCATTACCGAGAGGGCCCAGAGATACCTCTCCGACAATCGGAGTGACAAATCCTAATCTCGAAATACTCCAACCCAACAAGTACCTTTGGAGACACTTGTAGAGCACCTTTATAATCACAAAGTTACATTGTGACGTTTGGTAGCACACAAAGTGTTCCTCCGATAAACGGGAGTTGCATAATCTCATAGTCATAGGAACATGTATAAGTCATGAAGAAAGCAATAGCAACATACTAAACGATCGTGTGCTAAGCTAACGGAATGGGTCATGTCAATCACATCATTCTCCCAATGATGTGATCCCGTTAATCAAATGATAACCCATGTCAATGGCTAGGAAACTTAACCATCTTTGATCAACGAGCTAGTCAAGTAGAGGCATACTAGTGACACTCTGTTTGTCTATGTATTCACACATGTATTATGTTTCCGGTTAATACAATTCTAGCATGAATAATAAACATTTATCATGATATAAGGAAATAAATAGTAACTTATTATTGCCTCTAGGGCATATTTCCTTCAAAAGCTATCATCAATGGGTAGTGGGTCATCAAGAACATTCTCTGACCTAGACAAGTTGTCTGCGACGGGGTTCTCAGCTCCCTTTCTATCAATAATATACAAATCAAATTCTTGTAGCAAGAGAACCCATCTAATAAGTCTAGGTTTAGCATCTTTCTTTTCCATAAGGTATTTAATAGCAGCATGATCAGTGTGAGTAGTTACTTTAGAATCAACAATATAAGGTATGAATTTATCACAAGCAAAAAACAACTGCTAAAAATTCCTTTTCAGTAGTAGCATAATTTCTCTGGGCACTATCTAGAGTTTTACTAGCATAGTGGATAACATTCAGCTTCTTATCAACTCTTTGTCCTAGAACAGCACCTACAACATAATCGCTAGCATCACACAGAATTTCAAAGGGTAAATTGCAATCAGGTGGCTGAACAATAGGTGCAAAAATCAAAGCTTCCTTAAGTATTTCAAATGCTTCTACACAATCATCATCAAAGACAAAAGGAATATCTTTTTGTAAAGGTTAGTCAGAGGCCGAGAAATTTTGAGAAGTTCTTAATGAACCTCCTATAAAAACCGGCATGACCAAGGAAACTTCTTATACCTTTGATGTCCTTGGGACACGGAATCTTTTAAATAGCATCAACTTTAGCTTTATCAACTTCAATACCTCTTTCAGAAATTTTATGCCCCAAGACAATACCTTCATTAACCATAAAGTGGCACTTCTCCTAGTTCAAGACAAGATTAGTTTCTTCACATCTCCGCAAAACTCGATCAAGGTTGCTCAAGCAATCATCAAAAGAGGATCCATAAACGGAGAAAACGTCCATGAAAACCTCAAAAATCTTTTCACAAAAGTCAGAGAGTATAGCCATCATGCATCTTTGAAAGGTAGGAGGTGCATTACATAAACCAAAAGGCATACGCCTCTAAGAAAAAGTATCGAAAGGGCAAGTAAAAGTGGTATTTGCTTGATCATCAGCTGACACAGGTATTTGAGAGAAGCCAGAGTAACCATCAAGAAAGCAAAAATGTGTATGTTTGGATAATCTTTCTAGCATTTGATCAATGAGAGGTAAAGGGTAATGATCTTTTTAGTAGCTTTATTTAATTTGTGAAAATCAATTACCATCCTATAACCTGTAATAATTCTTTGTGGAATCAATTCATCTTTATCATTAGGAACGACAGTAATACCTCCCTTCTTAGGGACACAATGGACATGACTTACCCACTGACTATCAGCAACGGGATAAATTATACCTGCCTCAAGGAGCTTTAATATTTCCTTTCTTACCACTTCTTTCATCTTAGGATTCAGTCGTCGTTGGTGATCAATAACTGGTTTGGCGTCTTTCTCCAAATTTATTTTGTGTTGACATAGAGTGGGACTAATGCCTTTAAGATCATCAAGAGTATATCCAATAGCAATGTGGTGCTTCTTCAGAGTTTGCAATAATTTTTCTTCCTCCTTCTCTGAAAGGTTAGCACTAATAATAACAGGATATATCTTCTTTTCATCAAGGTAAGCATATTTAAGAGTATCAAGTAAGGTTTAAGCTCAAACACGGGATCACCCTTGGGTGGAAGAGGATCCCCTAGGATTTCAACATGCAAGTTGTGTTTCAGAATAGGTACCTGTTTAAAGAATACTTCATCTATTTCCCTTCTTTCATTCATGAACAGATCATTTTCATGGTCTAGCAAATATTGTTCTAAAGGATCAGTAGGAGGCACGACAATAGAAGCAAGACCAACAATTTCATCTTTACTAGGCAATTCTTTATCATGGGGTTGTCTACAAAATTTAGCAAAATTAAACTCATGAGACATATCCCCTAAACCAACAGAAACAATATCCTTATTGCAGTCTATCTTAGCATTAACAGTATTCAAGAAGGGTCTACGAAATATAATGGGACAAAAGTCATCTTGTGGAGAACCGAGAACAAGAAAATCAGTAGGGTATTTAACTTTCCCACACAAGACTTCAATATCTCTAACAATCCCAACTGGTGAAATAGTATCTTTATTGGCAAGCTTAATTTTAACATCTATCTCTTCTATCTCGGCAGGTGCAATATCATGCATAATTTCTTGGTATAAGGAATGAGGTATTGCACTTGCATAGCACCCATATCACATAAGCCATGATAGCAATGATCTCCTATTTTAACAGAAATAACATGCATGCCTACAATAGGTCTATGTTTATTTTTAGCATCAGTCCATCAATTCTAGCAGCTTCATTGCAGAAGTAAATAACATGCCCATCAATATTATCGGCCAAGAGATCTTTAACAATAGAAATACTAGGTTCAACTTTAATTTGGGGTTTGGGTGTCTTAATATTACTTTTGTTAACCATAGTTGAAGCTTTAGCATGATCCTTTATTCTAACAGGGAAAGGTGGCTTCTCAATATAAGCAGCAGGAACAACAGGATCATCATAAGTTATAGTATTTTCTTCAACTTTAATAGGTGCAACTACTTTTACTTCAATGGGAGGATTATATTGAAACCACCTCTCCTTAGGAAGATCAACATGAGTAGCAAAGGATTCACAGAAAGAAGCTACTATCTCAGAGTCAAGTCCATATTTAGTGCTAAATTCACGAAATGCATCGGTATCCATAAACGATTTAACACAATCAAACTTAGGTGTTATACCTGACTCCTTACCTTCGTCGAGGTCCCAATCTTCAGAGTTGTGTTTAATTCTTTCCAATAAATCCCATTTAAATTCAATAGTCTTCATCATAAAAGATCTAGTACAAGAAGTATCGAGCATGGAGCGATTACTGAGAGAAAGCCGAGCATAATTTTTTTGAATAATCATTTCTCTTGAGAGCTCATGATTGGGGCATGAATATAACATTGACTTAAGCCTCCCCCAAGCTTGAGCGATGCTTTATCCTTCGCGAGGCCAAAAATTATATATATAATTACGATCACGATGAACAAGATGCGTCAGATAAAACTTCTGGTGAAATTACAATTTCAATCGCTTATAGTCCCATGATCCCATATCATCACATAGCCTATACCATGTAAATGCATCTCCCTTCAAAGATAAAGGGAATACCTTCTTCTTGATAACATCCTCGGGCATACCTGCAAGCTTAAATAATCCACAAACTTCATCCACATAGATTAAGTGCAAATCGGGATGCAATGTTCCATCTCCGGCAAAAGGATTAGCTAGCAGTTTCTCTATCATACCCGAAGGAATTTCAAAGTAAACATTTTCAGTAGGTTCAGTAGGTTGAGGAGAAACTCTTTGCTCTATTGGTCGGGGTGAAGATACCCCGAACAAGCCCCTCAAAGGATTATGTTCCATAGTAACAAGTGACAGTAAATTTCAGCACACTATATAAATTTTTCCTTACCAAATTCCACCTACCAAAGGTGCTTCACTCCCCGACAATGACGCCAGAAAAGAGTCTTGATGACCCACAAGTTTAGGGGATCTATCGTAGCCTTTTCGATAAGTAAGAGTGTCGAACCCAAGGAGGAGCAGAAGGAAATGATAAGCGGTTTTCAGCAAGGTATTCTCTGCAAGCACTGAAATTATCGGTAACTGATAGCTTTGTGATAAGATAAGTTGTAACGAGCAACAAGTAATAAAAGTAAGTAAGGTGCAGCAAGATGGCCCAATCCTTTTTGTAGCAAAGGACAAGCCTAGACAAACTCTTATATGAAGGAAAGCGCTCCCGAGGACACATGGGAATTATCGTCAAGCTAGTTTTCATCACGCTCATATGATTCACGTTCGGTACTTTGATAATTTGATATGTGGGTGGACCGGTGCTTGGTTGCTGTCCTTACTTGGAAAATCATCCCACTTATGATTAACCCCTATTGCAAGCATCTGCAACTACAAAAGAAGTATTAAGGTAAACCTAACCATAGCATGAAACATATGGATCCAAATCAGCCCCTTACGAAGCAACTTATAAACTAGGGTTTAAGCTTCTGCCACTCTAGCAACCCATCATCCACTTATTAATTCCCAATGCCTTCCTCTAGGCCCAAACAATGGTGAAGTGTCATGTAGTCGACGTTCACATAACACCACTAGAGGAAAGACAACATACATCTCATCAAAATATCGGACGAATACCAAATTCACATGACTACTTATAGCAAGACTTCTCCCATGTCCTCAGGAACAAATGTAACTACTCACAAAGCATATTTATGTTCATAATCAGAGGGGTATTAATATGCATAATGGATCTGAACATATGATCTTCCACCAAATAAACCAACTAGCATCAACTACAAGGAGTAATCAACACTACTAGCAACCCACATGTACCTATCTGAGGTTTTGAGACAAAGATTGGATACAGGAGATGAACTAGGGTTTGAGATGAGATGGTGCTGGTGAAGATGTTGATGGATATTGACCCCCTCCCGATGAGAGGATCGTTGGTGATGACGATGGTGATGATTTCCCCCTCCCGGAGGGAAGTTTCCCCGGCAGAACAGCTCTGTCGGAGCCCTAGATTGGTTCCGCCTCGTGGCGGTGGAGTTTCTTCCCGAAAGCTTGCTTATTATTTTTTCTCAGATGAAAGACCTCATATAGCAGAAGATGGGCATCGGAGGGCCACCAGGGGGCCCACGAGGCAGGGGGCGCGCCCAGGGGGTAGGGCGCGCCCCCACCCTCGTGGCCAGGGTGTGGGCCCCTTAGGTACTTCTTTCGCCCAATATTTCATATATATTCTGGAAATAACTTCCGTGAAGTTTCAGGACTTTTGGAGCTGTGCAGAATAGGTCTCTAATATTTGCTCCTTTTCCAGCCCAGAATCCCAGCTGCCGGCATTCTCCCTCTTCATGTAAACCTTGTAAAATAAGAGAGAATAGGCATAAGTATTGTGACATAATGTGTAATAACAACCCATAATGCAATAAATATCGATATAAAAGCATGATGCAAAATGGACGTATCAAGATGCGAAGGGCCAGAGAACTTCTTCAGAGACTGTGGCTCAACAGGCGGCTTATTCGTATAGTCGTGAACGGATTCATTCAACCCCTCGTCCAAGCCGGGGTTATAGCAGGCATATTGAGTCGCCCGTAGTCTCAAGTAGTGAACAACGCCGTAACCAGCCTCGTGTGCATGACCGACGCGCAGTGGTGTTGATGCTCAAACTTTGGTGGATCAAGGCAGGGCGCGTCGGGAGGCGGAGTTGGCGGTTCAGCTAGCGGTTCAACAGCAACCTTCGGTTTATCTGTCAACATTTGTGGAGGCAGGGGTGACCTCCAGAACCTTGGGTGTGCCGTGTTTACCACCGGCTCTGCGTAATGTTTTTGCCTAAGGATTTCAAGGGTCCTCGTAAGGTACCTAATTACACAGCAGATCAGCCCTTGAAGCTTGGATTGAGAGTTATGAGATGGCCATGGAGATGTTGGATGTTATTGATGCTGCATGTGCTAAGTACTTCACCATGATGTTGGATGGGCCAACTCATACTTGGATGAAAGGGTTGCCCGCTAAATCCATAAGGTCATGGGCAGAGTTGAAAGCCCGTTTCATCCAAAAATTTAAAGATACATGCAAGCAGCCTCTGTCGATCTTGTACTTGGATTCCTGCGTCCAAGGTGAGGGCGAGTCAACAACCAATTGGGTACACCGGATCTCAGCTGTTATACATTCATCAAATATTATCTATGCCGGTTCTGGAGTCCTGATGTTGGAGAAGAACTTCCATTTTCTCCCCCTTAAGCAGAAATTGGGGTAGCTTAAGCGCCATTGTAATGACATGGGGGAGCTCATGGCGGCCCTCGTCAAATATGTTGATTCTGATAGTACCAAGGACCCCGACTCTAATGAAGAAAAGGCGGGTAAGGGAAAGAAGAGTGGCAATGTGAAGGGACAACATCATAACATGGCGGGTCATGGTGGCAATGGCAAGCGTAAGGCGGAGAACAGTTTAGACTCTGTAGCCAGCGCCAATACGCAGAATCATAATCATCGTCGAAAGGGAAAGTCGCCCCATTTTGGAGGGCCAAAGTTCAACCTTGAAGCCATGATGAACCAGCCTTGCCCAAAGCATGGTACACATGAGAAGCCGGCCAATCACTATGGAAGGATTGCTTCATCATGAGGGAGTATAGGAATTCCAATTTTTTCTAGAATAATCATGTCCTGAACGGCGGTTCAGGTTCCGGCTCTCACGGGCCCGACTTTGGTGGTGGCGGATAAAACTTTGGTTTCCAAGGCCAAGGTAACCAAGGTGGTTTTAATCAGCAGTCTGGTCAAGCGAATCAGCAGCAACAATCTGGTTATCAGAGTAATCCGGAGCAGTTGAGTAGTGGACAATATCATGTGTTCACTACGAGTTTGTGCAAACGAGATCAGAAGCTTCATAAAAGGGCGGTGAACGCAGTTGAGACAGCGGTTCCCCGTTTCTTGAGATGGTTTGAACATCCTATTCTTTGGAGCCGTGAAGATCACCCACCCCGGGTTGACAATCCAGGTCAATTGTCTTTGGTGGTTGCACCCCAAGTTGGAGGGTACAGGTTCACTAAGGTACTCATGGATGGAGGCAGCAACATCAATATCCTTTACTACGAAACCTTTCATCGTATGAGTTTGATTGACAAGAATCTTAAGCCGTCTAACACTATCTTTCACGGTGTGGTGCCTGATAAATCAGCATATCCAGTGGGAAAGATAGCTTTAGAAGTGGCTTTTGGTGATGATCATGATTCTAGAGTTGAGACCTTGACCTTTGAGGTGGTTAAGATTAAGAGCCCTTATCATGCTTTATTTGGGCGGCCGGCTTATGCCAAGTTTATGGTGAGGCCTTGTTATGTTTATCTGCAGCTCAAGATGCCAGGTTACAAGGGCACTATCAGTATGCACGGCAACAGGAAGATATCCTTGGAATGTGAAGAAGGCGATGCTGCTTATGTTGAGTCTGTTTGTGCAACTGAGCAGTTAAAGTTTTATAAAGATAATGTTGATCTGGCAGCTATGACACCTTTGAAGAAGCCAACTACAGAGCTTGATCCTCTATTGAAGTTTAAGTCGGCGGATGACACTAAATTGGTTGATTTTGTTCCTGGCGACTCATCCAAGCTATTCAGCATCAGTGCTAATCTAGATCCAAAATAGGAAAGCGCGCTCATCGAGTTCATCCATGAGAACCGGGACATCATTGCATGGAAACCTTCAGACATGCCGGGTGTACCGAGGGAACTCGCTGAGAACACTCTCAATATTGATCCAAAGTTTAAACCGGTCAAGCAGTTCCTCCGTCGTTTTAACGAGGAGAGACATAAGGCCATTGGTGAAAAAGTGGCCCGACTCTTGGCGCCTGGGTTCATTGTTGAAGTTTTTCATCCTGAATGGTTGGCTAACCCGGTGCTGGTACTTAATAAAAATGGTACTTGGCGCATGTGTGTGGATTACACAGACCTTAACAAGGCTTGTCCGGCTGATCCTTTCGCTCTCCCTCGTATTGATCAGGTTATTGATGCTACGGCGGGTTGTGAGCGTTTGAGTTTTTTGGATGCTTATCCTGGGTATCATCAGATCAAGATGGCAGTTAAGGACCAGGAGAAGACAACCTTTATCACTCCCTTTGGAGCCTTTTGCTATGTGTCTATGCCCTTTGGGCTCAAGAGTGCCCATGCGACTTACCAGCGGTGTGTTCAAAATTGCCTCCATGATCAGATTGGACGCAATGTTCATGCTTATGTGGACGATATCGTTGTGAAGTACAGGAAGAAGGAAACCTTGATAGATGATTTGAAAGACACCTTTGACAATCTTTGGGTTTACAAGATGATGCTTAACCTGGCCAAATGTGTCTTTGGTGTACCAGCAGGCAAGCTCTTGGGCTTTTTGGTTTCTGAATGGGGTATTGAAGCTAACCCGGAGAAAATCAAGGCCATCACTTCCTTGGCTAAACCAGCATGTATTAATGATGTTCATCGTCTGGCGGGTCATATTGCGGCCTTAAGCCGGTTCATAAGCCGACTGGGAGAAAAAGTTATCCCTCTGTACTAGATGATGAAGAAAACATATCACTTTGTTTGGAGTGATGCTGCTGATAAGGTGTTTGAAGCCTTGAAGAAACAGTTAGCTGAGCCGCCGATCCTTGCTTCCCCTATTGATAAAGAGCCCTTGTTGCTATATGTGGCTGCCAATAGTCGATCTGTTAGCGTGGCAATTGTTGTGGAAACGAAGGAGTCAGGCAAGAAATATCTGGTTCAGCGGCCGGTTTATTACATCAGGGAGGTGCTCATTGAGTCTAAGCAGATGTATCCACATTGGCAGAAACATGTATATGGGGTATTCATGGCCAGTCAAAAGCTCAAGCAATATTTCCTTGGTCATCCCATCACTGTGGTTAGTTCTGCTCCTTTAGGGGATATTATTCAGAACAGAGAGGCCACATGTCGGGTAGCCAAATGGACCATTGAGCTCGGACCCCATGGGTTGAAGTATATGCCTCAGACAACTATTAAGTCTCAAGCACTGGTGGATTTTATCAATGACTGGACTGAGTTGCAGATGCCTGAGGAGAAGCCGGATAGGACATATTGGACTATTCACTTTGATGGATCCAGGCAATTGGAGGGCTCGGGGGCCGGAATTGTCTTAACTTCCCCATGAGGTGATGAATTTTGTTATGTTTTAAGGTTGATGTTCCCTTGTACTAACAATGCAGCCGAGTATGAAGCCTCCATGGTCTTCGGATGGCTAAAGAGATGAATCTAAGTCGGGTGAGGTGTTTTGGCGACTCAGATTTGGTGGCTCGGCAAGTTTCAGGCACTTGGGATTCTAAGGACCCACTCATGGCAGCTTATCGCCGCGAGGTTGATGCTATTGCTGGTCATTTCAAAGGTTATCAAGTGGAACATGTTGATCGCAGGAAGAATGAGGCGGCTGATGCTTTGAGCCAGTTAGGGTCCCAACATAAGCCGGTGCCACCTAACGTCTTCCTCGATATTCTGCATAATCCTTCAATCAAGTTGCCTACGGAGGAAGATCTTGCTATTCCTGACCCGAAGGCACAATTGGTGGCGGCTCTTCATGCTATTCTTGATTGGACAGTTCCATATTTGGCTTATATGACCTGCGGAGAGTTACCTGAAGATGAAACTTTAGCCAGGCATATAACCCGGCGGTCTAAGTCAGTGACTATTGTCAATGGAGACTTGCATCATTGTAGTGTCATAGGGGCGTTTCAACATTGTGTTTCTCTTGAAGAAGGTCATGAGATTCTACGAGAGATTCATGAATGAGATTATGTTCATCATGCCAGCTCTAAGTCTCTTGTAGCCAAGGCTTTCCATCATGGGTTTTATTGGCTGATGGCTCATGCTAATGAAGAGGATTTGGTCAGTAAATGTGATGGTTGTTAGAAATTTTCAAGATGAGCTCATGTGCCGGCTCAAGAATTACGGATGATTCCAATTACTTGGCCGTTTGCAGTCTAGGGGCTGGATATGGTTGGACCTTTCAAGCGGTCCAAAGATAAAAAGACCCACCTTTTGGTGGCGGTTGAAAAATTCACAAAGTGGGTTGAGGCAGAGCCGGTCAGTAAGTGTGACGCGACAACAATGGTTCAGTTCATCAAAAAGGTGATTTCCAGTTTGGCTTTCCTCACAACATTATAACTGATAATGGCACTAATTTGTCCAAGGGTGCGATGAAAGAGTTTAGTCAACGAGAGCATATTCGTTTTGATGTATCCTCAGTGGCTCATCCTCAGTCCAATGGCCAAGCTGAAAGAGCCAATCAAGAAATTTTGAGAGGTCTCAAGCCCCGGCTTATGGCCCCTTTACAGAGGATGTCGGGTTGTTGGGTGGAGGAATTACCCTCAGTGTTATGGAGTATCAATACTACCCCCAACAGATATACGGGCTACACGCCTTTTTTCATGGTTTACGGAGCAGAGGCGGTTCTCCCTAGTGACATCCGTCACGATTCGCCCTGTGTGGCGGCTTTTGTTGAAGCTGATATGAAAAAGCACGTCAGTATGCTCTTGACCTGTTAGATGAGGAGCGTGACCGTGTGGCGGCTTGTTCGGCGATTTACCAGCAAGACCTGCGTCGTTATCATAGCCGTCAGGTTAAAACTAGGACCTTTCAAGAAGGAGATTTGGTGCTCCGGCTCATCCAGGATCAAACTGACATGCAGAAGCTATCCCCACCTTGGGAAGGACCCTTTGTGGTTAGCAAAAATCTGAACAATGGGTCATACTACCTTACCGATATTCGAGACCACAAGGACTCACGCACGTTGGAGGAGGAGACCCGCCGGTCATGGAATATTGCTCATCTTCGGCCTTATTACACTTGAGCCACTGGCTCTTGTGATGTACATATTTCTATCAATGTATATATTATGATGAAAACAATAAAGCCGACATCCCTGATAATTCAGGGCCTCTGTCATTTTATTTATGAGAATAATGAGTCTTTATTGTTACTTCATATGATCACTTGGGGGCTTCCTGCTCACTGAGCATAGCTATGACTACCCTCTTGATCCGGCTTGTACGCCATGATTACCAAATACTTGGGGGCTTCCTGCTCCTTGAGCATAGCTATGACTACCATACTGATCTGGCTTATACGCCTAGAATCAAATATTACTTGGGGGCTCTTTGTTAATGAACAAGAGCTTTGTTGGCCCTTGTAATAGGCTTGGACGCTGCTACCTCCTGAGCATGCGTTGCTTTTCCCTTGAAGAGGTAAGGGTGAGGCAGCAAAGCAGCGTAAGTATTTCCCTCAGTTTTTGAGAACCAAGGTATCAATCCAGTAGGAGACCACGCACGAGTCACCTCGTACCTACACAAACAAATAAGAACCTCGCAACCAACGCGATAAAGGGGTTGTCAATCCCTTCACGGCCACTTGTAAGAGTGAGATCTGATAGAGATAATGATAATAAGATAAATATTTTTGGTATTTTTATGATATAGATTGAAAGTAAAGATTGCAAAATAAAATAGATTGGAAACTTATATGATGGAGAATAGACTCGGGGGCCATAGATTTCACTAGTAGCTTCTCTCAAGATAGCATAAGTATTATGGTGGGTGAACAAATTACTGTCGAGCAATTGATAGAAAAGTGAATAATTATGAGAATATCTAGGTATGATCATGTATATAGGCATCACGTACGTGACAAGTAGACCGACTCATGCCTGCATCTACTAGTATTACTCCACACATCGACCGCTATCCAGCATGCATCTAGAGTATTAAATTCATAAGAACAGAGTAACGCTTTAAGCAAGATGACATGATGTAGAGGGATAAACTCATGCAATATGATATAAACCCCATCTTTTTATCCTCGATGGCAATAATACAATACGCGTCGTTTCCCTTTCTGTCACTGGGATCGAGCACCACAATATTCAACCCAAAGCTAAGCACTTCTCCCATTGCAAGAAAGATCAATCTAGTAGGCCAAACCAAACCGATAATTCGAAGAGACTTGCAAAGATAACCAATCATACATAAAAGAATTTAGAGAAGATTCAAATATTGTTCCTAGAAAATCTTGATCATAAACCCACAATTCATTGGATCTCGACAAACACACTGCAAAAAGAGTTACATCGAATAGATCTCCAAGTGAATCGAGGAGAACTTTGTATTGAGATCCAAAGAGAGAGAAGAATCCATCTAGCTAATAACTATGTACCAGAAGGTCTGAGGTAAACTACTCACACATCGTCGGAGGGGCCATGGAGTTGATGTAGAGGCCCTTCGTGATCAATGCCCCCTCCGGCGGAGCTCTGGAAAAGGCCCCAAGATGGGATCTCTTGGGTACAGAAGGTTGCGGCGGTGGAAATAGGGTTTCGTGGCGCTCCTGGATGTTTTCGGGGTATGTGAACATATATAGGAGGAAGAAGTAGGTCGGTTGAGACGCGAGGGGCCCACGAGGGGGATGGCACGCACAGGGGGGTAGGCACGCCCCTTGCCTCGTGGCCACATCGTTGGTTGCTTGACGTCCACTCTAAGTCCTCTGGATCATGTTTGTTCCAAAAATCACGCTCCCAAAGGTTTCACTCCGTTTGGACTCCGTTTGATATTCCTTTTCTGCGAAACACTAAAATAGGCAAAAAAACAACAATTTGCACTGGGCCTTGGGTTAATAGGTTAGTCCCAAAAATAATGTAGAAGTGTAAAATAAAGCCCATTATCATCTGATGACCCACAAGTATAGGGGATCTATCGTAGTCCTTTCGATAAGCAAGAGTGTCGAACCCAACGAGGAGCAGAAGGAAATGATAAGCGGTTTCCAGCAAGGTATTGTAGCGACCAGACCTCAAACGGTCTGATCTTTGTGCTCCGGTGTCATCCCTGGATCAGTAATGCTGACACCACACATTACTCGGAGGATTTATAGCAGAGTAGCAATCACACACTTATTACATCGAGTGTCTCAAAAGAGAACTTATTACAATAAATATGGCTTAAGGCCATCTAATAACGATAACAACGGAAGGCTTGGAAGATAAGTGAGTCCATCAACTCCAACGGCATCACTGAGTATAGAACCACGACCTAAAAACTCCTTAATCATCATCTGAAAAGTCTGCAACATTAACGTTGCAGCCCGAAACGGGTCAGCACATGGAATATGCTAGCAAGGTAACACATAGAGAGTAATGGAATGAAACAACTATGCTATATGCATATTTGGCTGGTGGAAAGCTCTATGGTTACAGTTTTGCGTAAAGCCAATTTTCCCTACTTCAAAGGAATACATTTGTTTAACTATCATGGTGGTTGTTAAACATTGAGAATGGTTGACAACATTCTTAATCCCAATTAAGCATCATCATTAAACATAACCCAACAAAATTAATTTTAGATTAACATGTTGAGATTCACATGATAATCCAGGTACTAGATACTTAAGATGTCCATAATCGGGGACACGGCTAACCATGATTAGTTTATTACACTCTGCAGAGGTTTGCGCACTTTTCCCCACAAGACTGAATCACCTCCGTTTGGTTTCTTGCACTACATGGTGTTTGAGAAGACGGATGACCGAGACATAGTCTTTCAGAAGCGCTAGCACCTTACGATCGGGTAGACCGTACCACCTACATCCCCTACATCTGCTAGTCTACCACTGTAAGAGTTCGCACAATTTAGTCAACTATGCTAGAGCCCATAATAGCTTGTGGCTGCACACGGAAGTTTCTAGTAAGAATAGTCTCATGATCCCTTTGAGCCTGGGTGGCGGTCCAAAAGAAAGCAGGCAAGTCCTGGAATATCCAGGTGCCTCAATCCACCCAGATGTGTGTTTAAGTTGCCACCTTAGATAAACCATTAATTAACAATCTCACATCTGTCATGGATATCACTCACCCAATCCACGTCTACTAGCATAGCATGGCATAATAAGCAAACGTAGAAGTAACTCCCAAAGGTTTGATAATAACAGGTAATAGGTACTACCTCAACTACTTCCCATCCCACAATTTAATTAGATCCTAATCATGCAATGTGTGGGGATTGATCTAATGCAATAAAACTGGGTAGTAGAAAAGGTATGATCAAAGTGTTACTTGCCTTGCTGATGATCCGCGAAACCTAACGATTCGAAGTAATAGGCGGCGCACTCCGGGTATTCTATCGCAGACAAACAAACAAGCATACAATAAGTACTCATCTAATGCACAGGTAAAACTCAAATAAGAGATCTAACCAAAAGGTTCAACTTAAGAACACCGGTTGGCAAAAAGAATCAAATTGAACGAAGCAACGAAAGTCAAACAGCGAAAGAAAACAACTTCGTTCTAGTAATCTGTATCTAGGGCAAATTTTACAGTAGCAAAACCTTGTTTAAGTTGGTTAAACGGATAGAAGGTTTCGAGACGAATCCCTAGGCGCTTGAATCGCCTGATTCCGATAAACGAGGGAAAAGATAAACTAAAACGAAAATCGGATCAGGAATCGCGATCGGAAAAATCGCGGATTTAATCCGAGAAAAAGAAAAACGACGAACGCCGAATATTTTTTTCTCCTTTTTTCGACACGGAAATCAAGGCGCGACGAACCTCGGCGGCGGGATCCGGCGGCGGCGGCGGTGAACGTTGGCGGCGGCTGGGCTGGGGGCTGGCTAGGGTTTCCCTCGGGGTGGGCTGCCCCGGCTTATAAAGCCCCCCCTCGGGCCGGAGTCCTAGTCGGACACGGCCCGTAGGTCGGTTCGTTTTTTTAATTATTCCGCTTGGAAGAAAAATAAAAAGAAATACTAAACGGACTCCAAAAATTCCGAAATAAATTTTCACGGGCTTCTAAAATCAAGCCGCACAAGGTGAACATTTAATTGGGCCCTAAATGCAATTTTGAAAAACGCAGTTTTTTCCTAAATTCAAATAAAACACCGAAAAACTCCGAAATAAAATCTTATTTGATTTTTTATTAAATCCTCAATATTTCTTTATTTTGGGAAAGTCATTTTATTCCCTCTCTCATATTTTTGTAATAGAAATAATTGATGATAAAATAAATAAAATCAAATGATCCTATTCTCAAAATTTGAGAAAACTCAAATATGAAAGTAACGAAATCCCCAACTCTCTCCGTGGGTCATTGAGTTGCGTAGAATTTCTAGGATCAACCAAAATGCAAAGTAAAATATGATATGCATTGATGATCTAATGTATAACATTCCAAATTAAAAATTTGGGATGTTACAAACCCACCCCCCTTAAGATGAATCTCGTCCTCGAGATTCGGGTTGGCTAGAAAATAGGTGTGGGTGGTCTTTGAGCAAATCTTCCTCTCGCTCCCAGGTGGCTTCATCCTCTGTGTGGTGGCTCCACTGAACTTTGCAAAACTTGATAACCTTGCTACGAGTAACTCGGCTGGAAAACTCGAGAATCTTAATTGGTTGCTCCTTGTAGGTCAAATCGTTATTCAACTGAATAGTTTCTAATGGCATTGTGTCTCTCAATGGTATGTCAGCCATCTCCGCGTGACATTTCTTTAACTAAGAAACATGGAACACATCATGAACTCCTGACAATCCTTCGGGCAATTCCAACTTGTAGGCCACTTCTCCCATACGCTCCAAAACTCGGTATGGTGCTACAAATCGTGGCGCTAACTTCCCTTTAACTCCAAAATGCTTTGTTCCCCGAAGTGGTGATAATCGAAGATAAGCTCTATCTCCGACTTCGGAAACAGTCTCCTTGCGTTTAGAATCTGCATAACTCTTCTGTCTGGACTGGGCTACCTTGAGCCTATCGCGAATCAATTTCACCTACTGTTCAGACTCCTTAATCAAGTCAGGTCCAAACAACTGGCGGTCTGCAACTTCGTCCCATGACAGCGGTGTCCTGCACCTCCTTCCTTACAAGGCTTCAAAAGGGGCCATCTTTATACTGGTTTGATAATTGTTGTTGTAAGAGAACTCTGCATATAGCAAATTATCGTCCCAACTAGATCCATAATCTAGCGCACATGCTCTCAGCATATCCTCCAAAATCTGATTGACTCTCTCGGTCTGTCCATCTGTCTGTGGATGAAAAGCTATACTGAATTCTAGCCTGGTACCCAAAGTTTCATGCAACTGCTTCCAGAACTTTGAGGTAAACTGGCTTCCTCTATCCGATACGATACTCCTTGGAACTCCATGCAGACATACGATCCTGGTCATGTATATCTTTGCCAACTTAGCACTGGTATAAGTGGTCTTTACTGGGATGAAATGAGCTACTTTCATCAATCGATCAACTACAACCCAAATCGAGTCATAGCCTGAATGAGTCCTGGGCAATCCCGTGATAAAATCAAATGCCTAGCTTATCCCACTTCCATTCGGGTATCGGCAATGGTTGTAACAATCCTGCTGGCTTCTGATGCTCTGCCTTTACTCTTTGGCATACATCACAAACTGCTACATACTCCGCAATATCCTTTTTCATTCCGGTCCACCAGAAAATATCCTTCAAATCCAAATACATCTTGGTATTTCCTGGGTGAATCGAATAGGGTGAGTCGTGCGCCTCTTGTAGTATCAACTTCCTGATCTCCGGGTCATTGGGCACGTAAACGCGGTCTTCAGACCATAGGGTGTCGTGCTCATCCTCACAAAATCCTTTAGCTTTTTCTTTGCTCAGTTTCTCCTTTATAGCGGCAATCTCTTTGTCAGCTTTCTGAGCTTCTTTGATTCTATCCATCAAAGTTGACTGAATCTCCAATGCTGCTACATAGCCTCTCGGAACTATTTCCAAACATAGTTCACGAAGATTTTCGGCTAACTCCCTTGGTATTTCTCCCGTCATTAACGTATTGACATGGCTCTTGCGGCATAATGCGTCTGCTACTACATTGGCCTTTCCGGGGTGATAATGCAATTTCATATCATAATCCTTGATAAGCTCCAACCATCTCCTTTGTCTGAGATTTAACTCCTTCTGGGTGAAAATTTACTTCAAACTCTTATGATCAGTGTACACCTCACAATGATTTCCAATGAGAAAATGTCTCCATGTCTTCAGTGCATGCACTACGGCTGCTAACTCCAAATCATGCGTGGCATAATTCAACTCATGAGGTTTCAGTTGTCTTGAGGCATATGAAACAACTCTCCTTTCCTGCATAAGCACTGCTCCAAGTCCTCGACGTGAAGCGTCGCAATACACCTCATAATCCTTGGTCTGGTCTGGCAAAATCAATACTGGTGAGGTAACTAAGCGTTTCTTCAACTCCTGGAAACTAGCCTCACATTCCTCTGTCCATATGAACTTGGTATCCTTCTTCAACAATTCAGTCATAGGCTTCGCAATCTTTGAGAAATTCTCAATAAATCTCCGGTAGTATCCTGTGAGTCCAAGAAAACTCCGGATCTCTCCAACTGTTGTTGGGGCTTCCCACTTGGTCACAGTTTCAACTTTAGCGGGGTCTACTGCTATACCTTCTCCAGATATAACATGTCTGAGGAATCCTACTTCCTTCAACCAAAACTCACATTTGCTGAACTTGGCATATAATTGATGTTCTCTGAGCTTTCCAAGTACCAAACGCAAATGCTCCTTATGTTCCTCTTCATTCTTCGAATAAGCCAGGATATCATCAATGAACACTATGACGAACTTATCCAAAACTCCATAAACAGTTTTTTCATCATGTTCATAAAATAGGCAGGTGCGTTAGTCATACCAAATGACATAACGATATACTCGTACAGCCCATACCTGGTGGTAAAAGCTGTCTTAGGAATATCCTGTTCTTGAATCTTCAACTGGTGGTATCCTGATCGCAGATCGATCTTGGAAAATACCTTAGCTCCTTGCAATCGATCAAACAGATCGTTGATCATTGGTAGCGGGTACTTGTTCTTGATCGTTACTTCATTCAATCCTCGATAATCAACAACCATCCTTAACGATCCATCCTTCTTCTCCACTAGTAGTACTGGCGATCCCCAAGGCGAAGAACTTGGGCGAATATATCCTTTATCCAGTAACTCCTTAATCTGCTTCTTAATTTCCACCAAATCCTTTGCTGGCATCCTATGTGGTCTCTTTGATATTGGACCTGTGCCTGGAAATAGCTCAATCAAAAACTCAATATCTCTGTCCGGTGGCATGCCTGGCAACTCCTCTGGAAATACTTCAGGAAAATCTCTTGCCACTTGTACTTCCTCCTGCACAACTCCTGTTAGGCAATTTACTTGAGTCCTCTTTGGCTCATGCCGGGATACATACTTGATCCTTCTCCCTTCTGGTGTGGTAAGCAAAATTGACTTACTAGCACACTAAATATTCCCTTCATACTTTGATAACCAATCCATGCCTAATATCACATCCAATCCTTGTGATTCCAATACTATTAGGTTTGAGGGAAAAATATAGTTACCAATCCTTAATGGTAACCGATCACACCATAGACTAGCCACATACTCTGCTCCGGGCGAGGTTACTAACATGGGTGACCTGAGGGCTTGGGTTGGTAGGTTATACTTATCCACAAATCCCCTTGATATGTATGAATGCGATGCACCAGTATCAAAAAGAACGAGTGCAGTAAATGACTTAACCAAAAACTTACCTATTACTGCATCGGGCTGAGCTTCAACCTCCTCCACGCTAACGTGGTTCACCTGTCCCCTGTTAAAAGGGTTCATCTTCTTCCCAGAACTTCCATTGCTATTTCCGTTTTGTAACTCAGGGCATTCGTTGGCATACTGTCCGATCTTTGAACACTTAAATAAAGTGACTTGGCTTAAGTCCTTCTTGGCTGGGGTTGATGGGTTGGTGCGATTCTGGCCGTTGCTTCCTCCATTGCCATTACCATTCTTGGTGCCATTGTGATTGTCCGAGCTACCTCCTCCATGGGTATGCTGAAAATGTCCTCCCGCTCTAGGGGTAAAACGTGGCTTCTGCTGAGCTCCTGAATTGTATTTTCCTTGTCCATACTTCCTCTTGCGGTTCTCAATCTGCTGCTGTTTCCCTTCAACCATAAGAGCATGATCTACCAACTCCTGGTAGTTGTTGAAGGTTGCTACCATCAACTACATGCTCAACTCATCATTTAGTCCTTCCAGAAACTTCTCCTGCTTAGCTGCATCCGTAGCAACGTCATCTGGGGCATAACGTGCTAGCTTACTAAATTCCTCCACATACTGGCCAACTGTCCGTCCTACTTGGCGCAAGTTGCGAAACTCACGCTTCTTCATGGCCATAGCTCCTGCTGAAACATGGGCAGTACGAAAAGCCTGCTGAAACTGGTCCCATGTGACAGTGTCTACAGGGAAAGTGGCTGTGAAATTCTCCCACCATGACGCTGCTGGTCCTTCTAACTGATGTGCGGCAAACTTCACCTTCTCCGCATCTGTGCATCCTGCTATTGTCAACTCCCCAGCTGTCTTGTGGAGCCAATCATCTGCTACTATCGGCTCGGTGCTACTGGAAAACACCGGTGGATTTAGCCTAAGAAAACGGGCTAAGTGGTCAACAGGTGGTGGTGGTGGTGGTGGGTTGTTGTTGTTGTTCCCCTGATTCTGATTCTGGACTAGCAACTGCATCAATGTGTTCTGCTGCTGGATCAACTGGGTGAGCTCCGGTGGAAAGGCAAATCCGGGGTCACGTCTCGAAGGCATCTGAGGATTTTAGAAGAGATGAGATATAAGAATAGAGGGGGTCTAAAGAGAAAACACTACCCATATGCACATGAGGCAAAAGCAAACAATTCACTTCAATCAATCAAACAAAGGCATACAATCGATCTAACTATCGCAAAAGTGCTCGGACTACTATATTTACATGGTGGACCACTACTACTAATGAGGTGGTCTACTAGAAATATTCTATGGTCATTGACTCCATAATATCTGCTCCAACTTCATCAACATAGTCATCATCGCTACTATCTGCTTCCGAGTCGGTTCCGTCGATGATGATGTAGTCTTCCGGGCTAATCTCCTGAGGTTCTTCGTCTTCATCTACTGGCGTAGGGTCTCCCATAAATATTCCAATCTTCTTGATCAGGTCGTCATTCTTCTCCACCAATACTTCAATTTCTTCTTCATAATCTTCCCGTGTAGCCTTGAGTTCTTCCTCCAGTTCCTTGATTCTAGTCTTAGCCTTCTTCAGGTCTATCATGTCGGCGCACATCTGGTTCTCCTGTCGTCGAATGTGCTGGTTTAATTCCTGGATAAAAGCTGCAATTGATCTATCCTTCCTGGTGCTAATCATCTCCCAGTGTTCATCTCGACGCCCACAAATCTGGTAGATAGTATCCTTGAGATCCTTGCGGTAGACTTCTCCAATGCGTCCCATGGCGATGTGAGTTGCCATGCTCTTTCCTAGACTCCAAGTTGGTGCATCAAAAGAAAACTCTATGGGCTCAGTGACTGGCATGAACGTCCTTCCTGGAACTTGAACTTGAATCATCTAGCGCTCTTCTTCAGGTAAAGTGGCGTTGTAGGTTCCTGTGAAGCTTGGTACTCCTATGTTCAGGTATCTAGTGACTTCCTTCAAGTGACGTCCAAAGGGTGTATCTTCATTCAGTTGTGTGAACTTGTTCCTTGCATCCGCCATCCTAAAGAGTAGAAAAGATGAGAGGTCAGAAGAGAAGAGAGTGAAAAGTGTTCTAGGACTCTAACTTAGTGGTCGTGTCCTACAGTCAGCGTGTGCTCTGATACCATCTCTGTAGCGACCAGACCTCAAACGGTCTGATCTCTGTGCTCCGGTGTCATCCCTGGATCAGTAATGCTAACACCACACAATACTCGGAGGATTTATAGCAGAGTAGCAATCACACACTTATTACATCGAGTGTCTCAAAAGAGAACTTATTACAATAAATATGGCTTAAGGCCATCTAATAATGATAACAGCGAAAGGCTTGGAAGATAAGTGAGTCCATCAGCTCCAACGACATCACTGAGTATAGAACCACGACCTAAAAACTCCTTAATAATCGTCTGAAAAGTCTACAACATTAATGTTGCAGCCCGAAACGGGTCAGCACATGGAATATGCTGGCAAGGTAACACATAGAGAGTAATGGAATGAAACAACTATACTATATGCATATTTGGCTGGTGGAAAGCTCTATGGTTACAGTTTTGCGTAAAGCCAATTTTTCCCTACTTCAAAGGAATAAATTTATTTAACTATCATGGTGGTTGTTAAACATTGAGAATGGTTGACAGCATTCTCAATCCCAATTAAGCATCATCATTAAACATAACCCAACAAAATTAATTTTAGAGTAACATGTTGAGATTCACATGATAAACCAGGTACTAGATACTCAAGATGTCCATGACCGGGGACACGGCTAACCATGATTAGTTTATTACACTCTGCAGAGCTTTGCGCACTTTTCCCCACAAGACTCGATCACCTCCGTTTGGTTTCTCGCACTACATGGTGTTTGAGAAGACGGATGACCGAGACATAGTCTTTCAGAAGCGCTAGCACCTTACGATCAGGTAGACCGTACCACCTATATATGCTAGTCTACCACTGTAAGAGTTCGCACAACTTAGTCAACTATGCTAGATCCCATAATAGCTTGTGGCTGCACACGGAAGTTTCTAGTATGAATAGTCTCATGATCCCTTTGAGACTGGGTGGCGGTCCAAAAGAAAGCAGGCAAGTCCTGGAATACCCAGACGCCTCAATCCACCCAGATGTGTGTTTAAGTTGCCACCTTAGATAAACCATTAATTAACAATCTCACATCTGTCATGGATATCACTCACCCAATCCACGTCTACTAGCATAGCATGGCATAATAAGCAAACGTAGAAGTAACTCCCAAAGGTTTGATAATAACAGGTAATAGGTACTACCTCAACTACTTCCCATCCCACAATTTAATTAGATCCTAATCATGCAATGTGTGAGGATTGATCTAATGCAATAAAACTGGGTAGTAGAAAAGGTATGATCAAAGTGTTACTTGCCTTGCTGATGATCCGCGAAACCTAACGATTCGAAGTAATAGGCGGCGCACTCCGGGTATTCTATCGCAGACAAACAAACAAGCATACAATAAGTACTCATCTAATGCACAGGTAAAACTCAAATAAGAGATCTAACCAAAAGGTTCAAGTTAAGAACTCCGGTTGGCAAAAAGAATCAAATTGAACGAAGCAACGAAAGTCAAACGGCAAAAGAAAACAACTTCGTTCTAGTAATCTGTATCTAGGGCAAATTTTACAGTAGCAAAACCTTGTTTAAGTTGGTTAAACGGATAGAAGGTTTCGAGACGATTCCCTAGGCGCTTGAATCGCCTGATTCCGATAAACGAGCGAAAATATAAACTAAAACGAAAATCGGATCAACAATCGCGATCGGAAAAATCATGGATTTAATCCGAGAAAAAGAAAAACGCCGAACGCCGAATGTTTTTTCCTCTCTTTTTTCGGCACGGAAATCAAGGCGCGACGAACCTCGGCGGCGGGATCCGGTGGAGGCGGCGGCGAACGTCAGCGGCTGGGCTGGGGGCTGTCTAGGGTTTCCCTCGGGGTGGGCTGCCCCGGCTTATAAAGCCCCCCTCGGGCCGGAGTCCTAGTCGGACACGGCCCGTAGGCCGGTTCGTTTTTTTAATTATTCCGCTCGGAAGAAAAATAAAAAGAAATACTAAACGGGCTCCAAAAATTCCGAAATAAATTTTCACGGGCTTCTAAAATCAAGCCGCACAAGGTGAACATTTAATTGGGCCCTAAATGCAATTTTGAAAAACGCACTTTTTTCCTAAATTCAAATAAAACACCGAAAAACTCCGAAATAAAATCTTATTTGATTTTTTATTAAATCCTCAATATTTCTTTATTTTGGGAAATTCATTTTATTCCCTCTCTCATATTTTTGTAATAGAAATAATTGATGATAAAATAAATAAAATCAAATGATCCTATTCTCAAAATTTGAGAAAACTCAAATATGAAATAACAAAAACCCCAACTCTCTCCGTGGGTCATTGAGTTGCGTAGAATTTCTAGGATCAACCAAAATGCAAAGTAAAATATGATATGCATTGATGATCTAATGCATAACATTCCAAATTAAAATTTTGGGATGTTACATGTATTCTCTCCAAGTGCTGAAATAAGTGGTAATAGATAGTTTTATGATATGATAATTTGTAATGAGCAAAAAGTAACAAAAGTAAATAAAGTGCAGCAAGGTGGCCCAATCATTTTTGTAGCAAAGGACAAGCATGGACAAACTCTTATATAGAGAAAAGCGCTGCCGAGGACACATGGGAATATCGTCAAGCTAGTTTTCATCACGCTCATATGATTCGCGTTCGGTACTTTGATAATTTGTTATGTGGGTGGACCGGTGCTTGGGTGCTGCCCTTACTTGGACAAGCATCCCACTTATGATTAACCTCTATTGCAAGCATCCGCAACTACAACAAAAGTATTAAGGATCCGCAACATATGGATCCAAATCATCCCCTTACGAAGCAACACATAAACTAGGGTTTAAGCTTCTGTCACTCTAGCAACCCATCATCTACTTATTACTTCCCAATGCCTTCCTCTAGGCCCAAATAATGGTGATGTGTTATGTAGTCGACATTCACATAACACCACTAGAGAGACAACATGCATCTTATCAAAATATCGAACGAATACCAAATTCACATGACTACTAACAGCAAGACTTCTCCCATGTCCTTAGGAACAAACGTAACTACTCACAAAGCATAAACATGTTCATAATCAGAGGTGTATTAATATGCACATAGGATCTGAACATATGATCTTCCACCAAATAAACCAACTAGCATCAACTACAAGGAGTAATTAACACTACTAGCAACCTACTAGTACCAATCCCAGACTTGGAGACAAGAATTGGATACAAGAGATGAACTAGGGTTTTGAGAGGAGATGGTAGATACGTCTCCAATGTATCTATAATTTTTGATTGCTCCATGCTATGTTATCTACTGTTTTGGGCAATATTGGGCTTTATTATCCACTTTTATATTATTTTTGGGACTAACCTATTAACCGGAGCCCAGCCCAGAATTGCTGTTTTTTGCCTATTTCAGTGTTTCGAAGAAAAGGAATATCAAACCGAGTCGAAACGGAACGAAATCAGCTGGAGAAGTTATCTTTGGAAGGAAAGCTACCGGATGGACTTGAACCCCACGTCAGGAGCCAAGGGAGGTGCTCACGAGGGCGGGGCATGCGCCCCCCTGGGCGCGCCCCCTGCCTCGTGGGCCCCCCGAAGCTCCACCGACGTACTTCCTGCACCCATATATACTCACGTACCCTAAAACTTCCAGAACAGACAATAGATAGGGAGTACCGCCGCCAGAAGCCTCCATAGCCACCGAAAACCAATCTAGATCCATTCCGGCACACTGCCAGAGGGAGCAATCCCTCTCCGGTGGCCATCTTCATCATCCCAATGCTCTCCATGACGAGGAGGGAGTAGTTCTCCCTCGGGGCTGAGGGTATGTACCAGTAGCTATGTGTTTGATCTCTCTCTCTCTCTCTCGTGTTCTTGATTTGGCACGATCTTGATGTATCGCGAGCTTTGCTATTATAGTTGGATCTTATGTTTCTCCTCCCCCTCTACTCTCTTGTAATGAATTGAGTTTCCCCTTTGAAGTAATCTTATCGGATTGAGTCTTTAAAGATTTGAGAACACTTGATGTATGTCTTGCCGTGCGTATCTGTGGTGACAATGGGATACATCGTGATTCACTTGATGTATGTTTTGGTGATCAACTTGCGGGTTCCGCCCATGAACCTATGCATAGGGGTTGGCACATGTTTTCATCGTGATTCTCCGGTAGAACTTTGGGGCACTCTTTGAGGTCCTTTATGTTGGTTGAATAGATTTATCTGAGATTGTGTGATGCATATCGTATAATCATACTCACGGATACTTGAGGTGACATTGGAGTATCTAGGTGACATTAGGGTTTTGGTTGATTTGTGTCTTAAGGTGTTATTCTAGTACGAACTCTAGGGCTGTCTGTGACACTTATAGGAATAGCCCAACGGATTGATTGGAAAGAATAACTTTGAGGTGGTTTCGTACCCTACCATAACCTCTTCGTTTGTTCTCCTCTATTAGTGACTTTGGAGGGACTCTTTGTTGCATGTTGAGGGATAGTTATGTGATCCAATTATGTTAGTATTGTTGAGGGAACTTGCACTAGTGAAAGTATGAACCCTAGGCCTTGTTTCAACGCATTGCAATACTGTTTACGCTCACTTTATCATTAGTTACCTTGCTGTTTTTATATTTTCAGATTACAAATACCTTTATCTACCATCCATATACGACTTGTATCACCATCTCTTCGCCGAACTAGTGCACCTATACAATTTACCATTGTATTGGGTGTGTTGGGGACACAAGAGACTCTTTGTTATTTGGTTGCAGGGTTGCTTGAGAGAGACCATCTTCATCCTACGCCTCCTACGGATTGATAAATCTTAGGTCATCCACTTGAGGGAAATTTTCTACTGTCCGACAAACCTCTGCACTTGGAGGCCCAACAACGTCTACAAGAAGAAGGTTGTGTAGTAGACTTCAAGCTCTTTTCTGGCGCCGTTGCCGGGGAGGTGAGTGCTTGAAGGTATATCTTTAGATCTTGCAATTGAGTCTTTTAGTTTCTTGTTTTATCACTAGTTTAGTTTATAAAGAAAATTACAAAAAATGGAATTAAGTTTGTCTCATACGCTTCACCTTTTTAATATCTTTCGTAAGTATGATGGAAAGGATAATTGTGCTCAAGTGCTAGAAGAAGAAATCTATAAAATGTTTGGCACTAAATATTTGAATGATGATCATGATTGCAATGTTGTTAGTACGAATTCCTTGAATATCCACGATGCTAATGATATGCAAAGCCACAAGCTTGGGGAAGCTATGTTTGATGAAGATGATATTTTTTGTCCCCCAAGTTTTGATGAGCAAATTTATTATGATGAAAGCATACCTATTATCTATGATGATTATTGTGATGACACGTATGCTTTAAAGAATAATGATAACCATGAAAATTTTCATCTTGATCTTAATTTTCAATCACATGATAGTTATTTTGTTGAGTTTGCTCCCACTATTATTCATGAGAAGAATTTTGCTTGTGTGGAGAGTAGTAAATTTTCTATGCTTGTAGATCATGAAAAGAATGCTTTAGGTGTTGGTTATATTGTTGAATTCTTTCATGATGCTACTGAAAATTATTATGAGGGAGGAATATATGCTTGTAGGAGTTGAAATAATATCAAGTTTCCTCTCTATGTGCTTAAAATCTTGAAGCTATGATTGTTTTACCTTCCTATGCAAGTTGATTCTTGTTCCCACAAGTTGTTTGCTCACAAAATCCCTATGCATAGGAAGTGGGTTAGACTTAAATGTGTTAGTCATATTCTTCACGATGCTCTCTTTATGTTTCAATTCTTATCTTTTATGTGAGCATCATTGAAACCATCATGCCTAGCTAGGGGCATTAAACGATAGTGCTTGTTGGGAGGCAACCCAATTTTATTTTTGTTCCTTGCTTTTTGTTCCTATTTAGTAATAAATAATTCATCTAGCCTCTGTTTATATGTGGTTTTATGCTTTTAATTAGTGTTTGTGCCAAGTAGAACCTTTGGGAAGACTTGGGGAAAGTCTTGTTGATCATGCTGTAAAAAACAGAAACATTAGCGCTCACGAGAATTGCTGCCATTTTTATTTGGAGACTGGTATTTAGTTAATTCGTTTTTAAGATGATTAATAGATAAATTCCTCAGGTCCAGAAATTTATTTGAGAATTTTATGAGTTCCAGAAGTATACGTTTGATCCAGATTACTACAGACTATTCTGTTTTTTGACAGATTCTGTTTTTCGTGTGTTGTTTGCTTATTTTGATGAATCTATGGCTAGTAAAAGAGTTTATAAACCATAGAGAAGATGGAATACAGTAAGTTCAACACCAATATAAATAAAGAATGAGTTCATTACAATACCTTGAAGTGGTGATTTATTTTCTTATACTAACGGAGCATACGAGTTTTCTGTTAAGTTTTGTGTTGTGAAGTTTTCAAGTTTTGGGTAAGGATTCGATGGACTATGGAATAAGGAGTGGCAAGAGCCTAAGCTTGGGGATGCCCAAGGCACCTCAAGGTAATATTAAAGTATAGCCAAGAGCCTAAGCTTGGGGATGCCCCGGAAGGCATCCCCACTTTCGTCTTCGTTCATCGGTAACTTTACTTGGAGCTATATTTTTATTCGCCACATGATATGTGTTTTTCTTGGAGCGTCAATTTATTTTGTTAGGATTTGCTTGCTGTTATTTAGAACAATGTTTTGCATCTTTTATTTCAATAAAAGTGGCATTGATAGCCTTTACTATGCCTATGTTACAAGTATACATGTTGCTGTTTGAAAACAGAAAGTTTACCGCTGTTGCAATAATTCCCTAGAAACGTCAGAATGTGATAAAATGTTGAAACCTTTGCATATTAAGATCTGATAAATTTACTACAGTGGGAATTTTCTTTCATAATTTTTGTATCTAGGGAAGTATGGATGTTGCAGCATTCTTTACAGACTATCCTGTTTAGGCAGATTGCTGTTATGTTTGCATTGTTTGCATATGTTTGCTTCATTAATGATTCTATTTGAGGATAGGACTATTAAATATGCAGATGCATTTAGTATGCAATGTCAAATAATAATTTTAGTGATTTGCTACAGTAGAGTATGATAAGGTTTTTGCAATGGTTTATACTAACTTATGTCACGAGTCCTTGTTGGGTTTTGTGTGGATGAAGCTTTTGAGATTTAGGGAGACCGTGATATCAGAGGAATTAAGGAGACACAAAAGCTCAAGCTTGGGGATGCCCAAGGCATACCAAGATAATATTTCAAGAAGTCTCAAGCATCTAAGCTTGGGTATGCCCCGGTTGGCATCCCACCTTTCTTCTTCAACAACTATCGGTTAGTTTCGGTTGATCCTAAGTTTTTGCTTCTTCACATGATGTTTGCCATTCTTAGAATGTAATTTTATTTTGCTTTGCTTGATGTTTGAATAAAATACCAAGATCTGAAATTATTAAATGTTATAGAGTCTTCATATAGTTGCATAATTATTCGACTACTCATTGATCTCCACTTATATCTTTCGAAGTAGTTTGTTGTTTGCTCTAGTACTTCACTTATATCTTTTAGAGCACGGTGGTGGTTTTATTTTGTAGAAATAGATGAACTCTCATGCTTCACTTATATTATTTTGAGAGTCTTAAATAGCATGGTAATGTGCTTAATCCTAATATGCTAGGTATTCAAGATTAGTAAAAACTTTCTTATGAGTGTATTGAATACTAAGAGAAGTTTGATGCTTGATGATTGTTTTGAGATATGGAGGTAATAATATCAAAGTCGTGCTAGTTGAGTAGTTGTGAATTTGAGAAGTGCTTGCGTTGAAGTTTGAAAGTCTCGTAGCATGCACGTATGGTAAACATTGTGCAACAAATTTGAAACATGAGGTGTTATTTGATTGTCCTCCTTATGAGTGGCGGTCGGGGACGAGCGATGGTCTTTTCCTACCAATCTATCCCCCTAGGAGCATGCGCGTAGTGCCAAGTTTTTTGATGACTTGTAGATTTTTGCAATAAGTATGTGAGTCCCTTATGACTAATGTTGGGTCCATGGATTATACGCACTCTCACCCTTCCATCCTTGCTAGCCTCTTCGGTACCGTGCATTGCCCTTTCTCACATTGAGAGTTGGTGCAAACTTCGCCGGTGCATCCAAAACCCGTGATATGATACGCTCTTTCACACATAAACCTCCTTATATCTTCCTCAAAATAGCCACCATACCTACCTATTATGGCATTTGCATAGCCATTCCGAGATATATTGCCATGCAACTTTCCATCATTCCGTTCATCATGACACATTCATCATTGTCATATTGCTTAGCATGATCATGTAGTTGACATAGTATTGGTGGCAAAGCCACCATTCATAATTCTTTCATACATGTCACTCTTGGTTCATTGCATATCCCGGTACACCACTGGAGGCATTCATATAGAGTCATCTTTGTTCTAGTATCGAGTTGTAATCATTGAGTTGTAAATAAATAGAAGTGTGATGATCATTATTATTAGAGCACTGTCCCAAGTGAGGAATAAAAAAAAGAGAAAGGCCATAAAAAAGAGAAGGCCCAAAAAAAGAGAAATGCTATGAAAAAAAGAAAAGGCCCCAAAAAATGAGAGAAAAAGAGAGAAGGGACAATGTTACTATCCTTTTAGCACACTTGTGCTTCAAAGTAGCACCATGATCTTCATAGTAGAGAGTCTCTCATGTTGTCACTTTCATATACTAGTGGGAATTTTCATTATAGAACTTGGCTTGTATATTCCAACAATGGGCCTCCTCAAGTGCCCTAGGTCTTCGTGAGCAAGCAAGTTGGATGCACACCCACTTAGTTTCTTTTGTTGAGCTTTCATACATTTATAGCTCTAGTGCATCCGTTGCATGGCAATCCCTACTCCTTGCATTAACATTAATCGATGGGCATATCCATAGCTCATTAATTAGCCTTGTTGATGTGAGACTTTCTCCTTTTTGTCTTCTCCACATAACCCCCTCATTATTCTATTCCACCCATAGTGCTATATCCATGGCTGACGCTCATATTTTGCGTGAAAGTTTATAGGTTTGAGATTACTAAAGTATGAAACAATTGCTTGGCTTGTCATCGAGGTTGTGCATGATGAGAGCATTCTTGTGTGATGAAAATGGAGCATGACTAAACTATATGATTTTGTAGGGATGAACTTTCTTCGGCCATGTTATTTTGAGAAGACATAATTGCTTAGTTAGTATGCTTGAAGTATTATTATTTTTATGTCAATATGAACTTTTGTCTTAAATCTTTCGGATATGAATATTCATGCCACAATTAAGAAGAATTACATCAAAATTATGCCAAGTAGCATTCCACATCAAAAATTCTGTTTTTATCATTTACCTACTCGAGGACGAGCAGGAATTAAGCTTGGGGATGCTGATACGTCTCCAATGTATCTATAATTTTTGATTGCTCCATGCTATGTTATCTACTGTTTTGGGCAATATTGGGCTTTATTATCCACTTTTATATTATTTTTGGGACTAACCTATTAACCGGAGGCCCAGCCCAGAATTGTTGTTTTTTTTCCTATTTCAGTGTTTCGAAGAAAAGGAATATCAAACGGAGTCGAAACGGAACGAAATCAACTGGAGATGTTATTTTTGGAAGGAAAGCTACCGAATGGACTTGAACCCCTCGTCAGGAGCCAAGGGAGGTGCTCACGAGGGTGGGGGGCGCCCCCCCTAGGGCGCGCCCCCTGCCTTGTGGGGCCCCCGAAGCTCCACCGACGTACTTCCTGCACCCATATATACTCACGTACCCTAAAACTTCCAGAACAGACAATAGATAGGGAGTACCGCCGCCAGAAGCCTCCATAGCCACCGAAAACCAATCTAGATCCATTCCGGCACACTGCCAGAGGGGGCAATCCCTCTCCGGTGGCCATCTTCATCATCCCAATGCTCTCCATGACGAGGAGGGAGTAGTTCTCCCTCGGGGCTGAGGGTATGTACCAGTAGCTATGTGTTTGATCTCTCCCTCTCTCTCTCGTGTTCTTGATTTGGAACGATCTTGATGTATCGCGAGCTTTGCTATTATAGTTGGATCTTATGTTTCTCCTCCCCCTCTACTCTCTTGTAATGAATTGAGTTTCCCCTTCGAAGTAATCTTATCGGATTGAGTCTTTAAAGATTTGAGAACACTTGATGTATGTCTTGCCGTGCGTATCTGTGGTGACAATGGAATACCACGTGATTCACTTGATGTATGTTTTGGTGATCAACTTGCGGGTTCCGCCCATGAACCTATGCATAGGGGTTGGCACATGTTTTCGTCGTGATTCTCCGGTAGAACTTTGGGGCACTCTTTGAGGTCCTTTGTGTTGGTTGAATAGATGAATCTAAGATTGTGTGACGCATATCATATAATCATACCCAAGGATACTTGAGGCGACAGTGAGTATCTAGGTGACATTAGGGTTTTGGTTGATTTGTGTCTTAAGGTGTTATTCTAGTACGAACTCTAGGGCTGTCTGTGACACTTATAGGAATAGCCCAACGGATTGATTGGAAAGAATAACTTTGAGGTGGTTTCGTACCCTACCATAATATCTTCGTTTGTTCTCCGCTATTAGTGACTTTGGAGTGACTCTTTGTTGCATGTTGAGGGATAGTTATGTGATCCAATTATGTTAGTATTGTTGAGGGAACTTGCACTAGTGAAAGTATGAACCCTAGGTCTTGTTTCAACGCATTGCAATACCGTTTACGCTCACTTTTATCATTAGTTACCTTGCTGTTTTTATATTTTCAGATTGCAAATACCTTTATCTACCATCCATATACCACTTGTATCACCATCTCTTCGCCGAACTAGTGCACCTATACAATTTACCATTGTATTGGGTGTGTTGGGCACACAAGAGACTCTTTGTTATTTGGTTGCAGGGTTGCTTGAGAGAGACCATCTTCATCCTACGCCTCCTACGGATTGATAAACCTTAGGTCATCCACTTGAGGGAAATTTGCTACTGTCCTACAAACCTCTGCACTTGGAGGCCCAACAACGTCTACAAGAAGAAGGTTGTGTAGTAGACATCAATGGTGCTGATGAAGATGTTCATGGAGATTGCCCTCTCCCGATGTGAGGAGCGTTGGTGATGACGATGGCGATGATTTCCCCCTCCCGGAGGGAAGTTTCCCCGGCAGAATAGCTCTGCCGGAGCCCTAGATTGGATCTGCCAAGGTTCCGCCTCGTGGCAGTGGAGTTTCGTCCGAGAAGATGACTTCTGATTTTTTTCCCATCGAATCATATAGCAGAAGATGGCCACCGGAGGACCACCAGGGGCCCACGAGGTAGGGGGGCGCGCCCAGGGGGGTAGGGCGCACCCCCACCCTCGTGGGCAGGGTGTGCCCCCCTGGTGAACTTCTTCCACTAAGTATTTTTTATATATTCTGAAAACGTCTTCCATGAAGTTTTAGGACTTTTGGAGTTGTGCAGAATAGGTCTCTAATATTTGCTCCTTTTCCAGCCTAGAATCCCAGCTGCCGGCATTCTCCCTCTTTATGTAAACCTTGTAAAATAAGAGAGAATAGGCATAAGTATTGTGACATAATGTGTAATAACAGCCCATAATGCAATAAATATCGATATAAAAGCATGATGCAAAATGGACGTATCAACTCCACCAAGCTTAGACCTCGCTTGTCCTCAAGCGAAAGCCAAAATCGAAAAATATGTCCACATGTTTAGAGATAGAGGTGTCAATAAAAAAATACGGACATGAGGGCATCATGATCATTCTTAGAACAACAACTTATATAATTCTAGTCAGATAATCTCTTATGCTAGAGTAATAATTCAATCACAATTTCAAGTATGAATGGTAAACTTCATTGAAAACTAACAAACTATAATCTCAGTCATTGGAGCAATTGCAATTTATCATAACATAGGAAAGAGTCAATATATAAGAGCTTTTCAGCAAGTCCACATACTCAACTATCCTATAGTCTTTCACAATTGCTGACACTCACACAATACTTATGGGTACTTATGGGTATGGAGTTTTAATCGGACATAGAGAAAGATAGGGGCTTATAGTTTTGCCTCCCAACGTTTTACCTCAAGGGTAATGTCAAGAATAATATTTCATGAAAACTCACATCCAATTAGACATATATACCAGGATCTTTCCAACATACTGTGCTTGCCAAAGGATAGAATGTAAAAAGGAAGGGTGAAGATCACCATGACTCTTATGCAAGGTAGGAGATAAAAGTAAAAGATAGGCCCTTCGCAGAGGGAAGCAGAGGTTGTCATGCACTTTTATGGTTGGATGCACAAACTCTTAATGCGAAAGAACGTCACTTTATATTGCCACTTGTGATATGGACCTTTATTATGCAGTCTGTCGCCTTTATTTCTTCCATATCACACGATCGTATAAAGCTCATTTTCTCCCACACTAATAAGTCATACATATTTAGAGAACAATTTTTATTGCTTGCACCGATGACAACTTACTTGGAGGATCTTACTCAATCCATAGGTAGGTATGGTGGACTCTCATGGCAAAACTGGTTTAAGGGTATTTGGAAGCACAAGTAGTATCTCTACTTGGTGCGATGAATTTGGCTAGCATGAGGGGGAAAGGCAAGCTCAACCATGTTGTATGATCCATGACAATATAATTTATCTCAGATGTAAGAAAACATAACCCATTACGTTGTCTTCCTTGTCCAACATCAATTCTGTAGCATGTCATATTTTAATGAGTGCTCATAATTATAAAAGATGTCCAAGATAGTATATTTATATGTGAAGACCTCTCTTTCTTTATTACTTCCTATTAATTGCAACGATGACCAAAACTATGTTTGTCAACTCTCAACAACTTTTATTCATCATAATTTTTGTATGTGAGCTCATTACTCTCTATAAGATCCATATGATCTCTTTGTTTCTTTTTGTTTCTTTCTCTTTTCTCTTATTCACTTAGGATCATGGAAAAATAATCAAGCCCTTGACTCAACACTAATCTTTATTATAAATATCTCACGGACTCGATTACATAGAAGGATCATAAAGCAAAACTCAAAACTAGATCATGCCATAAACTTTATTCTACTAGATCAAGATATTACCAAAAGTATCGAACTAAGAAAAACGGTAGAGATAAAAGTGAGGGTGATACGATACCAGGGTACTCCCCCAAGCTTGGCAGTTGCCAAGGGGAGTGCCCATACCCATGTGATTATGTCTCTCTTTTCAGGGATGGTGATGTGATATTCTTGGCGATGATGCCCCTCAGGATACGATTCTCCTCCTCGAGCTTATTGACTTGCTGCTTGAGGTCCATTATTTCCTTTCGGAGTTTTCCTAACAGCCAAAGCTCCCTGCACCCAAGGGTGCTACATAGCTGTGGGAGAACCAGTGACACTCTTTTTCATATTCTCATAAGAAAGAAATCTAACATTGGAAGGGATAAGCTAGTTTGGAATAGCCGAGCTCTGTAGTTCTCCCATTGTGAATCCAGCTTATAAGCGGGAAGTGACTTCTTGATCTTCTTCCATGGCATCTATCCTCTTCAAATCAGCCTCCATCTCTTCCTCCGTTGCTGGCCCAAAGAGGTCAACATTGTTGTTTGTCATTGATCTCGGTGCCGGATGAGATACCCGGCTCTCCCCGACTGACTCTTGTGAAGACATCTTGCTCTAATCTGCAGCGGCAACAACTCGAAACACAAACAGAGGATAATTGCGTGATACAGGAGTCAAAACCCCCGGGAGATTATATAATGAATTTTTAGCGACCAAAATACGTGTCGTGTAGTAAAACGGAGTCCAAAAAGCGCACGAGGTGCCCACGAGGTAGGGGGGCGCGCCCAGTAGGGTAGGGCGTGCCCTCCACCCTCGTGGAGCCCTCGTGTCCTTCCCGGACTGCTTCTTATTTTTCTATTTTTCTAAATATTCCAAAACGGAGAAATATTGCCTTAAAAACTGTTTTGGAGTCGGTTTACTTACCGTACCACATACCTATTCCTTTTCGGAGTCTGAAACGTTCCGGAAAGTGTCCCTTATCTATTCCTCCGGGGTTACAGTTTCAATAACATTGGTTTAGACATTTATGGGATTACCTGAGATATAATGTTTGATTCTTTGACCGTTCACCACCTTCGGATTTGTGCCTTCGAAGTTGTTGATTTTTATGGCACCGGAACGATAGACCTCCTCGATAACGTAAGGACCTTCCCATTTAGAGAGAAGTTTTCCTGCAAAAAATCTTAAACGAGAGTTGTATAGCAATACATAATCACCTACATTAAACTCCCGCTTTTGTATCCTTTTATCATGCCATCTTTTAACTTTTTCTTTAAACAACTTGGCATTTTCGTAGGCTTGGGTTCTCCATTCATCGAGTGAGCTAATATCAAATAACCTCTTCTCACCGGCAAGTTTAAAATCATAATTGAGCTCTTTAATAGCCCAATATGCCTTGTGTTCTAGTTCGAGAGGTAAGTGACATGCTTTTCCATAAACCATTTTATACGGAGACGTACCCATAGGATTTTTATATGCAGTTCTATAGGCCCATAATGCATCATCAAGTTTCTTGGACCAATTCTTTCTAGACCTATTGACAGTCTTTTGCAAAATTAATTTGATCTCTCTATTACTCAATTCTACTTGACCACTAGACTGAGGGTGATAAGGGGATGCAATTCTATGATTAACATCATACTTAGCAAGCATTTTACGGAAAGCACCATGAATAAAATGTGAACCACCATGAGTCATTAAATATCTAGGGACTCCAAATCTTGGAAAAATAACTTCTTTAAGCATTTTAATAGAAGTGTTATGATCAGCACTACTAGTTGGAATAGCTTCTACCCACTTAGTAACGTAATCAACAACAACTAAAATATGTGTATATCCATTGGAGGCAGGAAAAGGTCCCATATAGTCAAAGCCCCAAACATCAAATGGTTCAATAACGAGAGAATAGTTCATAGGAATTTCTTGATGTCTACTAATATTACCAATTCTTTGACATTCATCACAAGATAGGAAAAACTTACGGGCATCCTTGAAGAGAGTAGGCCAATAAAAACCAGATTGCAATACCTTATGTGCAGTTCTATCTCCAGCATGGTGTCCTCCATAAGCTTCAGAATGAAACTTGCATAGGATCTGTTCCTGTTCATGCTCAGGTACACAACGTCTAATAAAACCATCTACTCCTTCTTTATAAAGATGTGGGTCATCCCAAAAGTAATGTCTCAAATCATAGAAGAACTTTTTCTTTTGCTGATATGTGAAACTAGGTGGTATAAACTTAGCAACAATGTAATTAGCATAATCAGCATACCATGGAGCAGTATGAGAAGCATTTATGACATTTAATTGCTCATCAGGAAAGCTATCATCAAAAGGTAGTGGGTCATCAAGCACATTTTCTAACCTAGACAAGTTGTCTGCAACGGGGTTCTCAGCTCCCTTTCTATCAACAATATGTAAGTCAAAATCTTGTAGCAAGAGAACCCATCTAATAAGTCTAGGTTTAGCATCTTTCTTTTCCATAAGATATTTAATAGCAGCATGATCAGTGTGAATAGTTACTTTAGAATCAACAATATAAGGTCTGAACTTATCACAAGCAAATACAACTGCTAAGAATTCTTTTTCAGTAGTAGCATAATTTCTCTGAGCATTGTCTAGAGTTTTACTAGCATATTGAATAACATTTAATTTATTATCCACTCTTTGCCCTAGAACAACACCTACAACATAATCACTAGCATCACACATAATTTCAAAGGGTAAATTCCAATCAGGTGGCTGAACAATATGTGCAGAGATCAATGCTTTCTTAAGTATTTCAAATGCTTCTACGCAATCATCATCAAAGACAAATGGTATATCTTTTTGTAATAAATTAGTCAGAGGCCGAGAAATTTTTGAGAAGTCCTTAATGAACCTCCTATAAAAACCGGCATGACCAAGGAAACTTCTTATACCTTTGATGTCCTTGGGACATGGCATCTTTTCAATAGCATCAACCTTGGCTTTATCAACTTCAATACCTCTTTTAGAAACTTTATTCCCCAAGACAATACCTTCATTAACCATAAAGTGGCACTTCTCCCAATTCAAGACAAGATTAGTTTCTTCACATCTCTGCAAAACTCAATGAAGGTTGCTTAAGAAATCATGAAAAGAAGATCCATAGACGGAGAAATCGTCCATGAAAACCTCACAAATCTTTTCACAAAAGTCAGAGAATATAGCCATCATGCCTCTTTGAAAGGTAGCAGGTGCATTACATAAACCAAAACACATACGTCTATAAGCAAAAGTACCAAAAGGGCAAGTAAAAGTAGTCTTTGATTGATCTTTGGCTGACACAAGTATTTGAGAGAAACCAGAATAACCATCTAGAAAGCAAAAATGTGTATGTTTGGATAATCTTTCTAGCATTTGATCGATAAAAGGTAAGGGGTAATGATCCTTTTTAGTAGCTTTATTTAATTCGCGGAAATCAATTACCATCCTATAACCTATAATAATTCTTTGAGGAATCAATTCATCTTTATCATTAGGAACGACAGTAATACCTCCCTTCTTAGGGACACAATGGACATGACTTACCCACTGACTATCAGCAATGGGATAGATTATACCTGCCTCAAGGAGCTTTAGTATTTCCTTTCTTACCACTTCTTTCATTTTAGGATTTAGCCGTCGTTGATGATCACGAACCGGTTTAGCATCTTCTTCCAAATTTATTTTATGTTGACATAGAGTGGGACTAATGCCCTTAAGATCATCAAGAGTATACCCAATAGTAGCACGGTGCTTCTTCAGAGTTTTCAATAATCTCTCTTCCTCATGCTCTGAAAGGTTAGCACTAATAATAACAGGATATATCTTTTTCTCATGAAGAGAAGCATATTTAAGAGTATCAGGCAACAGTTTAATCTCAAACACGGGATCACCCTTGGGTGGAGGAGGGTCCCCTAGGATTTCAGCAGGCAAATTATGTTTCAGAATAGTTTCCTGTTTAAAGAATACTTCATCTATTTCCCTTCTTCAATTCATAAACATATCATTTTCATGGTCTAGCAAATATTTTTCGAAAGGATCACTAGCTAGGAGCACTACAAAAAAAAGACACATCCATGACATTTTGGGCCGAACGGAAATTTTTTCTGTCATACATATGACACTTCTATGACGATAATTGTGACAAAACCCGGTATCATCATAGATGTGGTGGGCTCCTACTTCTATGACAAAAAATCATGACAGAAAATGGGCTTTTCGTCCTGGGTGGGCCGGAGATGCAGCTGCATGACATTCTTTGGGCCGTCCATGATGGAAAAAACCATGGTAGAAGCGAGGGTGAGGAAAATTTCGGGGAGTTCCCGGTTACGGTGGGAGGTCGGGGGCCGAGCGATGCGTGTTTCTCTCGTACACGTACGCGCACGTGTGCGAGGCGTTGGCTCTAACTGAACCCGAGCGAGGCGTTGGGCTCTAAATGAACCCGAGCGATTGCACTGCGGGCTACGCGTTACTGAACCTGAGCGTTCGATCGATGGCTGTTAACTAAACCAGATCGAGCGATTCCTTCGGTACTGCTGCTA
>NC_041380.1:357339889-357360372 GCF_002162155.2 Triticum dicoccoides
GATGAACAGGACCCCGATCGATCGAGCTGGTTGGGGCTGGATGAACAGGACCCCGTGGAGGGCTAGATGAACAGGACCACTCCATGGAGGGCAGGATGAACAGTAGACGGTGGAGGGCAGGATGAACAGTAGCCCGTGGAGGGGTGGCTGAACAGGAGCCCGTGGAGAGGGCTGGTTGAACAGTAGCCGGTGGAGTAGCGCGCGGTGGAGGCTGGATGAACAGGAGCCCGTGGATGAACAGTCGCAGGTGGAGGCTGGAGGAGGTTGACGGTGGATGAACAGTAGCTCGTGGAGGCTGGAGGGGGTCAACGATGGAGATGAATAGTATCCCGTGGACTCCTGTTTTGCGGTACGCCACACCCCTCCCGATAAACATGACCCCCGTTTCGACCATAGCGCTCCAACACAAGTCTGTTTCGTCCGTTTTGCGGTACGCCACACCCCTCCTGATCAACAGGACCCCCGTTTCGACCGTAGGAGGTCCATTTCCTCCATTTTGCGGTACGCTAGACCCCTCCCGATGAATAGGATCCTGTTTCGAACGTGGCCGGTCGAACACAAGGCTGGTCGAACACAAGGCCGGTATCTTGATGAGAAAAAGATATATCCTGTTATTATTAGTGCTAACCTTTCAGAGCATGAAGAAGAAAGATTATTGAAAACTCGGAAGAAGCACCGTGCTGCTATTGGATATACTCTTGATGATCTTAAGGGCATTAGTCCCACTCTATGTCAACATAAAATAAATTTGGAAGCAGATGCCAAACCAGTTCGTGATCCTCAACGATGTCTAAATCCTAAAATGAAAGAAGTGGTAAGAAAAGAAATACTAAAGCTTCTAGAAGCAGGTATAATTTATCCCGTTGCTGATAGTCAGTGGGTAAGTCCTGTTCATTGTGTCCCTAAGAAAGTAGGTATTACTGTTGTTCCTAATGATAAAGATGAATTGATTCCACAAAGAATTATTACCGGTTATAGGATGGTAATTGATTTCCGTAAATTAAATAAGGCTACTAAGAAAGATCATTACCCCTTACCTTTTATTGATCAAATGCTAGAAAGATTATGCAAACATACACATTACTGCTTTCTAGATGGTTATTCTGGTTTCTCTCAAATACCTGTGTCCGCTAAAGATCAATCAAAGACTACTTTTACATGCCCTTTTGGTACTTTTGCTTATAGACGTATGCCTTTTGGTTTATGTAATGCACCTGCTACCTTTCAAAGATGCATGATGGCTATATTCTCTGACTTCTGTGAAAAGATTTGTGAGGTTTTCATGGACGACTTTTCCGTCTATGGATCTTCTTTTGATGATTGCTTGAGCAATCTTGATCGAGTTTTGCAGAGATGTGAAGAAACTAATCTTATCTTGAATTGGGAAAAGTGCCACTTTATGGTTAATGAAGGTATTGTCTTGGGGCATAAAATTTCTGAAAGAGGTATTGAAGTCGATAAAGCCAAGGTTGATGCTATTGAAAAGATGCCATGTCCCAAGGACATCAAAGGTATAAGAAGATTCCTTGGTCATGCCGGATTTTATAGGAGGTTCATTAAGGACTTCTCAAAAATTTCCCCGCCTCTGACTAATTTATTACAAAAAGATATACCATTTGTCTTTGATGATGATTGTGTAGAAGCATTTCAAATACTTAAGAAAGCATTAGTCTCTGCACCTATTGTTCAGCCACCTGATTGGAATTTACCCTCTGAAATTATGTGTGATGCTAGCGATTATGCTGTAGGTGTTGTTCTAGGGCAAAGAGTTGATAAGAAATTAAATGATATCCATTATGCTAGTAAGACTCTAGACAATGAACAAAGAAATTATGCTACTACTGAAAAAGAACTTTTAGCAGTTGTATTTGCTTGTGATAAGTTCAGACCTTATATTGTTAATTCTAAAGTAACTATCCACACTGATCATGTTGCTATTAAATATCTTATGGAGAAGAAAGATGCTAAACCTAGACTTATTAGATGGGTTCTCTTGCTACAAGAATTTGATTTGCATATTGTTGATAGAAAAGGAGCTGAGAACCCCGTTGCAGACAACTTATCTAGGTTGGAGAATGTTCTTGATGACCCACTACCTATTGATGATAGTTTTCCTGATGAACAATTAAATGTCATAAGTACTTCTCGTAGTACCCCTTGGTATGCTGATTATGCTAATTACATAGTTGCTAAATTTATACCACCTAGCTTCACATACCAAAAAAAGAAAAAGTTCTTCTATGATTTGAGACATTACTTTTGGGATGACCCACATCTTTATAAGGAAGGAGTAGATGGTGTTATTAGACGTTGTGTACCTGAGCATCAACATGAACATATCCGAAACTTATGGAGGACACCACGCGGGAGATAGAACTGCACATAAATTATTGCAATCCGGTTTTTATTGGCCTACTCTCTTCAAGGATGCCCGTAAGTTTGTCCTATCTTGTGATGAATGCCAAAGAATTGGTAATATTAGTAGACGTCAAGAAATGCCTATGAATTATTCACTTGTTATTGAACCATTTGATGTTTGGGGCATTGATTATATGGGACCTTTTCCTACCTCTAATGGATATACACATATTTTAGTTGCTGTTGTTTACGTTACTAAGTGGGTAGAAGCTATTCCAACTAGTAGTCCCGATCATAACACTTCTATTAAAATGCTTAAAGAAGTTATTTTTCCGAGGTTTGGAGTCCCTAGATATTTAATGACTGATGGTGGTTCACATTTTATTCATGGTGCTTTCCGTAAAATGCTTGCTAAATATGGCGTCAATCATCGAGTTGCATCTCCGTATCACCCACAGTCTAGTGGTCAAGTAGAATTGAGTAATAGAGAACTCAAATTAATTTTGCAAAAGACTGTCAATAGGTCTAGAAAGAATTGGTCCAAGAAACTTGATGATGCATTATGGGCCTATAGAACTGCATATAAAAATCCTATGGGTATGTCTCCGTATAAAATGGTCTATGGAAAAGCATGTCACTTACCTCTCAAACTTGAACATAAGGCATATTGGGCTATTAAAGAGCTCAACTATGATTTGAAACTTGCCGGTGAAAAGAGGTTATTTGATATTAGCTCACTTGATGAATGGAGAACCCAAGCTTATGAAAATGCCAAGTTGTTTAAAGAAAAGGTTAAAAGATGGCATGACAAAAGAATACAAAAGCATGAGTTTAATGTAGGTGATTATGTATTGCTATACAACTCCCGTTTAAGATTTTTTGCAGGAAAACTTCTCTCTAAATGGGAAGGCCCCTATGTTATTGAGGAGGTCTATCGTTCCGGTGCCATAAAAATCAACAACTTCGAAGGCACAAATCCGAAGGTGGTAAACGGTCAAAGAATCAAACATTATATCTCAGGTAATCCCATAAATGTTGAAACCAATATTATTGAAACCATAACCCCGGAGGAATACATAAGGGACACTTTCTAGAACGTTTCTGACTCCGAAAAGGAATAGGTATGTGGTACAGTAAGCAAACCGACTCCAAAACAATTTTTAAGGCAATATTTCTCCATTTTGGAATATTTAGAAAAATAGAAAATTAAGTAGCAGTCCAGGAAGGACACGAGGGCCCCACGAGGGTGGAGGGCGCGCCATACCCCCCTGGGCGCGCCCCCTACCTCGTGAGCTCCTCGTGTGCCTTCCGGACTCTGTTTTCTTGCACGATACATATTTTGGTCGGTAAAAATTCATTATATAATCTCCCGAAGGTTTTGACTCCCGTATCATGCAAAAATCTCATGTTTTTGTTTTGAGCTATTTTTCTGACAGATCTAGATTATCATGACGTCCCCAAGTACTTCCAAGGACAAGTTCTTCGAGAAGGTCATCAACCCTTACCTCGCGGAGGTGCTGCGACACCCTCAAACCATTGAGATGCCTGATCGGTTGCTGCACATCCGCGATGCTGAGGGACCCAAGGGAATCGGAGGAGTGGAGACGAGGCTCGAAGCAATGGAGCAACAAGTTTTCAAGTGCCAGGGGATGGTGGAGCGTGGAATCAACGCTAGCCACATGATGCTCGCTGAGTTCACTAACAACTACAAGCCGGATGCCAAGAACACCGAGGAGGCCATCTTCAAGCTACATGAGAAGATCGAGCACCTCCAAGCCCAAATCTATGACCTGCAAAACCAAAACTGTGAGTATGAATATAGATTCAAAAGAATGAGTTTGGCTGCAGATTCGAGGATTCCGGAGACTCGATCATCTTTCAATGATGGTGAACCTATGCCTTGGAAGATGGATGACAAGCACGCATCATCAACAACACCTCCACCGTCTCCTCCAACAAAGAAGAGTTGAGTATCTGGGTATGGGCACTCCACTTGGGAACTGCCAAGCTTGGGGGAGTGCCCTGGTATTGTATCACCATCACTTTTGTCTTTACCGTTTTTCTTAGTTCGATCTTATTAGTAGTATTTTGATCTAGTAGAATAAAGTTTATGGCATGATCTAGTTGTGAGTTTTGCTTTATTATCCTTCTATGTAATCGAGTCCGTGAGCTATATAATAAAGATTAGTGTTGAGTCAAGGGCTTGATTGTTTTGCCATGATCCTAAGTGAATAAAAGAAAAGAGAAAGAAATAAAAAGAAACATAGAGATCATATGGATCTCATGGAGAGTAATGATCTCACATAGAAAAAGTATGATGAATAAACGTTGTTGAGAGTTGACAAGCATAGTTTTGGTCATCGTTGCAATTAATAGGAAGTAATAAAGAAAGAGAGGTCCTCACATATAGATATACTATCTTGGACATCTTTTATGATAGTGAGCACTCATTAAAATATGACATGCTAAAGAGTTGACATTGGACAAGGAAGACAACGTAATGGGTTATGTTTTCTTACATCTGAGATAAATTATATTGTCTTGGATCCTCCAGCATGTTGAGCTTGCCTTTCCCCCTCATGCTAGCCAAATTCATTGCACCAAGTAGAGATACTACTTGTGCTTCCAAATACCCTTAAACCAGTTTTGCCATGAGATTCCACCATACCGACCTATGGATTGAATAAGATCCTTCAAGCAAGTTGTCATCGGTGCAAAGCAATAAAAATTGCTCTATAAATGTGTATGATTGATTGGTGTGGGAGAAATAAGCTTTATATGATCTTGTGATGTGGAAGTAATAAAAGCGACGGACTGCATAATAAAGGTTCATATCACAAGGGGCAATATAAAGTGACATTCTTTCGCATTAAGATTTTATGCATCCAACCATAAAAGTGCATGGCAACCTCCGCTTCCCTCTGCAAAGGGCCTATCTTTTATCATTATCTTCTACCTTATGCAAGAGTCATGGTGATCTTCACCCTTCCTTTTTACATTTTACCCTTTGGCAAGCACAATATGTTGGAAATATCCCGGTATATATGGCTAATTGGATGTGGGTTTTCATGAACTATTACTGTTGACATTACCCTTGAGGTAAAACGTTGGGAGGCAAACTATAAGCCCCTATCTTTCTCTGTGTCCGATTAAAACTCCACACCCATAAGTATTGCGTGAGTGTCAGCAATTGTGAAAGATTATATGATAGTTGAGTATGTGGACTTGCTGAAAAGCTCTTATACATTGACTCTTTCCTATGTTATAATAAATTGCAATTGCTTCAATGACCGAGATTGTGGTTTGTTAGTTTTCAATGAAGTTTACGATTCATACTTGATATTGTGATTGAATTATTACCCTAGCATTAGAGATCATATGGCAAGAATTATATAAGTTGCTGTTCTAAGAATGATCATGATGCCCTCATGTCCGTATTTTATTTTTATCGACACCTTCATCTCTAAACATGTGGACATATTTTTCGATTTCGGCTTTTCGCTTGAGGACAAGCGAGGTCTAAGCTTGGGGGAGTTGATACGTCCATTTTTGCATCATGCTTTTATATCAATATTTATTGCATTATGGGCTGTTATTTCACATTATGTCACAGGCTATTCTCTCTTATTTACAAGGTTTACATAAGGAGGGAGAATGCCGGCAGCTGGAATTCTGGGCTGGAAAAGGAGCAAATATTAGAGACCTATTCTGCGCAACTCCAAAAGTCCTGAAACTCCACAGAACACCTTATAATAAATAATGAAAAATCCTCGCCAAAGATGAAGACCAGGGGGCCCACACCCTTCTCACGAGGGTGGGGGCACCCCCCTAGGGTGCGCCCCCTACCTCATGGGCCCCCTGGTGTCTCCGATGACCATCTTCTCCTATATGAAGTCTTTCGTTGAGAAAAAATAAGAAGCAACCTTTTGGGACGAAACTCCGCCGCCACGAGGTGGAACCTTGGCGGATCCAATCTAGAGCTCCGGCAGAGCTGTTCTGCCGGGGAAACTTCCCTCCGGGAGGGGGAAATCATCGCCATCATCATCACCAATGCTTCTCTCATCGGGAGAGGGCAATCTCCATCAACATCTTCATCAGCACCATCTCATCTCAAAACCCTAGTTCATCTCTTGTATCCGATTCTTGTCTTCAAGTATAGGATTGGTGCTGGTAGGTTGCTAGTAGTGTTAATTACTCCTTGTAGTTGATGCTAGTTGGTTTAATTGGTGGAAGATCGTATGTTCAGATCCTTTATGCATATTAATACCCCTCTGATTATGAACATGTTTATGCTTTGTGAGTAGTTACGTTTGTTCCTGAGGACAAGGGAGAAGTCTTGCTATTAGTAGTTGTCGGCGTTCTGGGAATGGGGATCCCCAGACTTGCTTGCCTGCGGCCTGCGGCGTGGCTCAAGCGGGGCCCAGCGCAGCCCATCTTCATCAGCTCAAGCTCAAAGACCCTCGCGAGGGGCCAAGCCTCGCGGGGCGGACGATAGGAAGCTTCCCCAGAGGCAACCTCATCAGGTAGGCTCACTAGGAGGCGGAGAGATCAAGGAAGGGGTACCTCGCGAGGAACCCGTGACGCAAGCCATGACGATCAAGACCAGGTGGGCACCGGCCTGCGTAGTGTCCTTGTTTCCCCTTTGGTGCAAAGGGGGCAAGCACAGGCCAAGGCATCAGGCAAAGGTTACCATTCAGGTGCAACGAGACCAAGACCAGCTGGACGGCAGGACGGAGGTCACCGTGGAGCCCAAGACGGCGTCATCACTAGTGCTTTTGGCAGCCGAAGACCACCTTTGGTCAGGATAACTTGTACTAGATGTTCCCCTTTGAAATGGCCAATTGTTGGCACCCTTCCCGCTCATTATTTGGGGAGAGGCCCAGGGCCTCTATAAATAGAGCTAGCCACCACAGAGTAGAAGAGACCCCCGGAGAGATCTGGTAGAACCCCAGTAGAGAGAGAGAGAGGGATAGGAGACTGAACTCACCCTAGTAGTTCATCGCACCAGCTCAAGAACACCTCTCGCGAGGCTGTTCTTCCCTTGTACTGTCCAATATTAGCCCCAGAGGCAATCCACCACACCACACACTGGAGTAGGGTATTACACCACAATAGTGGCCCGAACCAGTATAAACATCGTGTCTCTTGTGTTGTTCATCATTTTCATCTTAGTTCGCACGAGAGTATCAGACGTAGATCGGTAGGGGAGAGATATCCCCGCGCACCCCAGTGTTCGAACCTCAAGGGTCTGCCGGAACCCGAAACCCGACATTTGGCGCGCCAGGTAGGGGGTGCGCCGGAGTCCTCCTTCCTGACGACCCGCTCTCCCTCGACATCGCATCCCACCCTCATGGTGGACAACGCGCCGCCCGCTCCAGCAACGGATGCCGACACTGGGGCCAGGGGGCTCCGGGTCCTTGGCCCCCGCCTTGCGGCAAGTGCAGTGGCCGCGCAAGTTCAGGCCCGAGATGCCGCCGCGCTACGACGGCGCGACGGACCTGATGATTTTCCTGCTGGCGTACGAGGAGGTCGTCCTCGGAGCCGGGGGCGATGATCGGGTGATGGCCAACTGGTTACCCATGGCCCTCACCGGCATCCCGCGTGCGTGGCTCCTCCACCTGCCGACGTCCTCTGTCACCTCCTGGGAGGAGCTGCGCGACCTCTTCCTCGCCCGTTTCGCCGCACCAGCGCCGCCCGTTGTCGTAGCTCTCCTGGGTGGCTCCCAGGCACCACCCTCGAGTCATCACGTCAAGCTGTTCGCCCGCCGGATCAGCACCACCTCCAGGCGCCAAGAAGCCCCCCCGGGCTGGGTGGCGCCCGAAGCCGATCTAGCCTTCGACTCGGAGGACCACCCCTTCAACCCCATTGGTTCGGGCACGCCCCTGATGCTATGCACCCCCACCATCTGCCAGGTAGCCGTCACCAGGACCCTCATTGACGATGGTGCCGGCCTCAACATGCTCTCGGTGGAGGCCTTTAGCCTACTCCACGTGCCGCCAGAGCGGCTCCAACCTAGCAGGCCTTTCTCGGGCGCCGGAGCCGGTTCCACCACCTCCTTGGGACAGATCTGCCTCCCAGTGACCATCGACACCTGCGACAACTTCCGCACGGAGCTGATCGACTTCGACATCGCCCCTATCGGCCCCCTACAACGCCATCCTGGGCTAACCGGCCTTGGCTCGGTTCATGGCAGCAACTCACCCGGCGTACAACCTCATGAAGATGCCCGGGAGCAGCGGCGTCCTCACCGTGTCAGGAGACACAAGGGATGCGCTGCAGGTGCTCCGGCTTGTTTTCAGGGCGGCCGTGGTGGCGCAGCCCACTAGCACCGACGCCCTTGAGCCCAAATGGGCTGCGCCGGCTAAAAAGAAGCAGTTGTTCACCCAAGACAAGGCAGAAACCAAGCAGGTACCAGTCGACGAGGACGGGTCCACTGGCGCCACCTTCACCATAGGAGCCAACCTTGAGCCCGAGCAGGAGAAGGCCCTAATCAGGTTCCTGCGTGCGAAAAAGAAGGTGTTCGCGTGGGAACCAGATCAGTTAGCGGGGGGTCCCAAGGGAAGTGATTGAGCATCACCTCAACGTGTGCCCCAATGTACGCCCCGTGAAGCAGAAGGCAAGGCGGCAGTCTACTGAGAAACAGGCTTTCATCGTTCAAGAGACCCGGAAGCTAGAGGCGGCAGGGGTTATCCGCGAGGTCCGCTACCCCGATTGGCTGGCTAATGCTGTTGTCGTGCCAAAGAAGGGGGGGAAAGAGCGCATGTACGTCGACTTCACCAACCTCAACAAGGCCTGCCCGCAGGATCCATTTCCGCTCCCCCGCATCGACCATATAGTCGACTCCACCGCAGAGTGTGACCTATTGTGCTTCCTAGATGCCTTCTCGGGCTATCACCAGATCAAGATGGCGGTAGAAGACGTGGAGAAGACGGCTTTCCTGACCCCGTGTGGAGTGTACTGCTATACGTGCATGCCATTTGGGCTGCGCAACGCAGGCGCGACCTTTCAGCGGCTGATGCACATCACCTTAGGCCGGCAGCTCGGGAGGAACGCTGAAGCTTACGTCGATGACTGAGGGAGTCCTGGATTAGGGGGTGTCCGGATAGCCGGACTATACCTTCGGCCGGACTCCTGGACTATGAAGATACAAGATTGAAGACTTCATCACGTGTCCGGAAGGGACTTTCCTTGGCGTGGAAGGCAAGCTTGGCGATACAGATATGTAGATCTCCTACCATTGTAACTGACTCTGTGTAACCCTAGCCCTCTCCAGTGTCTATATAAACCGGAGGGTTTTAGTCCGTAGGACGAACAACAATCATACCATAGGCTAGCTTCTAGGGTTTAGCCTCCTTGATCTCGTGGTAGATCTACTCTTGTACTACCCATATGATCAATATTAATCAAGCAGGAGTAGGTTTTACCTCCATCGAGAGGGCCCAAACCAGGGTAAAAACATCATGTCCCTTGTCTCCTGTTACCATCCGCCTAGACGCACAGTTCCGGACCCCCTACCTGAGATCCGCAGGTTTTGACACCGACATTGGTGCTTTCATTGAGAGTTCCTCTGTGTCATCACTTTTAGGCCCGATGGCTTATCCGATCATCAACGACGATGCAATCCAGGGTGAGACTTTTCTCCCCGGACAGATCTTCGTATTTGGTGGCTTTGCACTGCGGGCCAATTCGCTTGGCCATCTGGAGCAGATCGAAAGCTACGCCCCTGGCCATCAGGTTATATTTGGAAGTTTGAGCAACAAGGTCGACCTCCGCGGAGACTTGATCTTCGACGGATTCGAGCCACAGCCAAGCGCGCCACACTGTCACGATGGGCATGATCTAGCTCTGCCGCCGAACAGTGCCCTAGAGGCCACACCCGCATCAGCTTTGACCCTTAATTCGGAGCCAACTGCGCCAATCGAGGATGGGTGGTTGGACACCGCCTCGGGGGCTGCAATCTCTACGGCGATTGAGCCAAACACCAGCCCTATTCTCTGCGAAGCCCGTGACTCCAAGGAGCCGGACTCCACTCCAGACTCCGAGCCCTCCGCGCCCCTACCGATCGAACCCGATTGGGCGCCGATCATGGAGTTCACCGCCGCGGACATCTTTCAGCACTCGCCCTTCGGCGATATTCTGAATTCACTAAAGTCTCTCTCTTTATCAGGAGAGCCCTGGCCGGACTATGGTCAGCAAGGTTGGGATGCGGATGATGAAGAAATTCAAAGCCCACCCACCACCCACTTCGTAGCCACTATCGATGATTTAACCGACATGCTCGACTTCGACTCCGAAGACATCGACGGTATGGACGCCGATGCAGGAGACGATCAAGAACCAGCGCCTATAGGGCACTGGAAAGCCACCTCGTCGTATGATATATACATGGTGGACACCCCAAAAGAAGGCAATGGCGATGGAACAGCGGAGGATGACCCCTCCAATAAGCAGCCTAAGCGCCGGCGTCAGCGGTGCCGCTAAGCAAAAACGGTGATTCCGGCATGGGAGATAATAACACCCCGGACAGTGCCGAAGACAACCACCTCCAGCAAGATTCAGCAAAGGAGGATGGAGAAGCCAACCCTCATGAGAGAGCGGCAGACAGAGAGGTCGAGGACAATAATTATATGCCTCCCTCCGAAGATGAGGCAAGCCTCGACAACGACGAATTTGTCATGCCAGAGGATCCCGTCGAACAAGAGCGTTTCAAACGCGCTTATGGCCACGGCGAGCAGCCTCAAGAAAAAACAGCAACAACTAAGAGCTGATCAAGATTTGCTAGCCGACAGATGGACTGAAGTCCTTGCGGCCGAAGACTATGAACTCGAACGCCCCTCCAAGAGCTACCCAAAGCACAGGTTGCTACCCCGATTAGAGGAGGAAGCACCTAAACCTACATCACCAGCGCATGATGTGGCCGACCGGCCACCCCATGGCCGCGACAGAGAAGCCTCTCGGCCCTCCACTCAAGCCGCACCCCGGCGCCGCTCAAAAAATACCAAGGCACGGGAAAATGCGCCAGACCTGCGAGATATATTGGAGGACAAGGCAAGGCAAACAAGATTGATCTATGGATCGCGTGGGTGCCCCACGGCACGAGACGGTAATCGTCACTCCGGATACAGTCAATCCGGCCGGGCCGAACACAGTAGACAAAGCTCGTTTGAGCTCCGTCGTGATATAGCCAATACAGAGGCGCCGCACACCCACTATGCTTCACAGATGAAGTAATGGATCATCAAATCCCTGAGGGTTTCAAACCCGTGAACATCGAATCATACGATGGCACAACAGATCCTGCGGTATGGATCGAGGACTATCTCCTTCATATCCACATGGCCCGCGGTGATGACCTACACGCCATCAAATACCTCCCACTCAAACTTAAAGGACCAGCTCGACATTGGCTTAATAGCTTGCCAGCAGAATCAATTGGTTGTTGTGAGGACCTGGAAGCCGCATTCCTCGACAATTTCTAGGGCACTTATGTGCGACCACCACGCCGATGACCTAAGCTGCATAATTTAGCAGCCAGAGGAATCGGCCAGACAATTCTGGACACGGTTCCTAACCAAGAAAAATCAAATCGTTGACTGTCCGAACGCAGAGGCCCTAGCAGCCTTCAAGCATAACATCCGCGACGAGTGGCTTGCACGGCACCTAGGACAGGAAAAGCCGAAATCTATGGCAGCCCTCACGACACTTATGACCCGCTTTTGCGCGGGAGAAGACAGCTGGCTAGCTCGCAGCAATAACATGACCAAGAGCCCTGGTAATTCGGATACCAAGGACAGCAGTGGCAGGTCGCATCGCAACAAGCAAAAGCGCCGCATTAACGGTGACAATGCTAAGGATACGGCAGTTAATGCCGGATTCAGACGCTCTAAACCCGGTCAGCAGAAAAAGCCATTCAAAAGAAATACTCCGGGCCCGTCCAGTTTGGACTGAATACTCGACCGCTCATGCCAGATACATGGCACCCCCGAAAAACCAGCCAATCACACCAACAGGGATTGTTGGGTGTTCTAGCAGGCAGGCAAGTTAAATGCCGAAAGCAGGGACAAGGGGCTGCATAGCGATGACGAGGAGGAGCCCCGGCTGCCGAACAACAGTGGACAGAAAGGTTTTCCCCCACAAGTGCGGACGGTGAACACGATATACGCAACCCACATCCCCAAGAGGGAGCAGAAGCGTGCGCTAAGGGACGTATACGTGATGGAGCCAATCGCCCCAAAGTTCAACCCTTGGTCTTCTTGCCCAATCACTTTTGATCGAAGGGACCACCCCACTAGCATCTGTCATGGCGGATTCGCGGCATTGGTTCTAGACCCAATTATTGATGGATTTCACCTCACTAGAGTCCTATGGTCGGCGGCAGCAGCCTGAACCTGCTTTAGCAGGATACAGTGCGAAAAATGGGCATCGATCCCTCGAGGATTAAACCCACTAAAACGACCTTTAAAGGCGTCATACCAGGTGTAGAGGCCAACTGTACATGCTCAGTTACACTTGAAGTGGTCTTCGGATCTCCGGATAATTTCCGAAGCGAGGAGTTAATCTTCGACATAGTCCGGTTCCGCAGTGGCTATCACGCACTGCTGGGGCGAACCGCATTTGCCAAGTTCAATGCGGTTCTGCACTACGCATACCTCAAGCTCAAGATGCCAGGCCCTCGAGGAGTCATTACGGTCAATGGAAACACTAAACGCTCTCTCCGAACGGAGGAGCATACGGCAGCTCTCGCAGCGGAAGTACAAAGCAGCCTCTCAAGGCAATTCTCCAGTCCGGCCATTAAACGTCCGGACACTGCCAAGCGCGCCCGGAGCAACCCACAACAAGACTGCCTGGCATGTTCCGAGCAAGCGTAGCAATGCGGCCCCAACCCCAGCCCTCGCGAACTTGCGAAACCAGTGTTGCGCGTACATAACTACGCTCTGGAAATACCATGGGCACAGGGGGAGGGGCACCATCACGGCATGCCCGAAACATGGCTTAAACCGCACTAGGGGCTGCCGACTTCTTCATTTTCTCTTATTTTCAGGACTCCATTCTTCGGAAGACCTGTCCGGCAGTACAATTGCTGCACAAACGATACAACAACCAGGGAAGAAGAAAGCTACGCCGCACTATGGAACTCTAAGGTGGTCTCTATAACGAGCAGTATAACTATTTCGCATACCATTCCGCAGCTCGCCCCTGGAAAGGACATGTTAAATAGTCCCATCTTTTGCTTATTGCACTATTTGTATCGTTCTGCTTTGATCACAGCTTTTTCAAATAAACAATGCATAGCTTTCGTCTCTTATTGCATTACTTTTTTATGAATATATGTTCATTAATGACATGTCGCACCCGTACACTTTGGTACGGCCAATACGCCAGGGGCTTAAGTACCCCACAACACGGTGTGAGAAGTCCGAACACTTTCACAAGTGCGGCACTCCGAACTTATAGCATTATATGCATCGGTTCCGAATCATGTCTTGGGTCAATTGTTGGGTTTGCCCGGCTCCTATGTTTTGGTACCTTACATTCCGTTATATCGGCTAAGGTAGCACTAGGAGAACTACTGCGATTGTGCCCCAGTTGAGCCGGGCTAAGCACCTCAGTAGAGAAAGCTAAAACTGACCGTCATGATGAGGCGAAAGCTGGTCGCTGGTCGAGAGGTTTTCGAGTCCCTAAAGACTTATGCCGCTTAGAGCGAGGAGTCGGCTTTGTCCGGCCTAGGCGTGGATAGTGCCCCGAACTCGATCTTCCGAACACTAGGGGCTTCGCCGAAATTTAAAATTATAGAATTCTATGGCTAAGTGAGAGTGTTCAAGCATTATAGTCCGATTGCCTTGTTCGTTGTGTTGAGCGCCTCCCTCGATGGACCCAAAAATGGGAAAAAGAGCGCTCATGTTTATCCGAACACCCCAGCACTCGTGGCATGGGGGCAGAAGCCGACGACTCGCCATCTCTCAAATTTGATAAACGGCCGAAAAGAAGGTAATATTTTAAATTCAAAAAGCATTGCTTAGCACACATGAACAAGTTTTCAGCGCACATGACAAAACGAGTGAGTTTACTCAAAAATTACATCCCTAGAATATTCATCGGCCATAAGGCGGGAACCCTTCAGAACACCCTCATAATACATCTCGGGCTTGAGATGCTCCTTGCCCGGCGATGGCCCGTCCTTCACAAGCTTCTCAGCATCCAGCTTGCCCCAGTGCACCTTCGCACGAGCAAGCGCCCTACGGGCACCCTCGATGCATATGGAGCGCTTGATGACTTCGAGCCTTGGACATGCCTCCACCAGCTGCCTCACCAGCCCAAAGTAGCTCCCAGGCATGGCCTCTCCAGGCCACAACCGGACTATGAGGCCCTTCATGGCCTGTTCGGCCACCTTATGGAGCTCGACCAGCTGTTTCAGCTGGTCACTTAAGGGCACCGGGTGTTCGGCCTCAGCATACTGAGACCAGAACACCTTCTCCGTCGAGCTTCCCTCCTCGGCTCGGTAGAAGGCAACGACATCCGACACGCTACGGGGCAAGTCTGCGAATGCTCCTGGAGAGCTCTGAATTCGGGTAAGTAACAAGTAATTCACTTTTACGTGCTTGCTTTGCATAAAGAATGCCTTACCCGCCGCTATCTTTTTTATTGCCTCAACCTCCTGGAGAGTCTTCTGGGCTTCGGCCTTGGCAGACTTGGCATCTTCAATGGCCGCCGTGAGCTCAGACTCTCGCGTCTTCGAGTCAAGCTCCAAACTCTCATGTTTTTTCATGAGAGCCTGGAGCTCTTGCCGCACCTCGCCAGCCTGCGTCTCATGCTTTTCCCGCTCGGTGCGCTCCGTGGCCGCCCTCTTCTCGGCCTCGGACAACGCTTGCTTAAGGGTCGCCACCTCAGTTGTGGCCCCTACAATAGCCACGTTAATCCTGTCACTTTTTGCAATTGCACCTTTAACATATTTAAATAAGGTATCTCTTACCTTCCTTCTCCTCGAGCTGCTGCTTGGCTAGGCCGAGCTCTTGCTCGGACCGCTCGAGGTTCTGCTTCAGCGTGCCCACCTCCGCAGTCAGTGCGGCGGATGCTAGCAGCAAAGCCTGCATACGCATATTGACTTACTTTCGTTAGACTCCTGCGAATATTATTAGATCCTCTATTCGGCTTTTCTTTCCGAACGCCAAACAGAGCATCAGGAGCTACTGTCTATGCGGTAATATTTTTACATATCTTTTACTTACCTCAAAGCCTGTTAGAAGGCTGGCACAGGCTTCAGTCAGTCCGCTCTTGGCGGACTGAACCTTCTAGATCACCGCCCTCATAATAGTGCGGTGCTCCTTGTCGATGGAGGCGCCGTTAAGCACCTCCAGCAAATTGTCCGGTGCCTCCGGTTGGACGGAGGTCACCGGCTCGGTAGGCTTGCTCCTCTTGGATGGAGGCTGACTACCGGAGTCCGGAACCGTTGAAGGTTCCGGCGCGGTGTCCGGCTCAAGGCCGGACTTGGAGCCCTTAGGGGTTCTATCCCCTTTATGCCTGGAGTCCGGGAGGTCGCCTTGCGGCGCCTCCAGGACCACCTCCTCCTGGCTTGGAACCTGTTGGGACAGCAACTCGGCATCGTCCGTAGGGTGGGGGAGGTAGCGGGCGGAAGTGAATTCACGTCCGACGAATCCAGGGAGCCGCTCGACGACTCGTCGAGCCCGGCCTTGGGCGGACTACATAGTCATATTCGGCGTAAGGAGGAGCTGTGCAAGAAAGGAACACTATGAATTGCTCTGGTGTTCGAATACTTACGATCTCGCCAGGGGCCTGGCCCTGTGCGGCCACTCCTCTTCGCTGTCGTCGGCGTTGGTGGAGTAGTCCGGAGGAAGGGTCTTCCCCTTCTTGGACCCTTCAGCCTCCCTAGTTGGGGCGGCCTTCCTTTTCTTCCCTCCCCCCACTGGAGGGGGAGAGGTCTCTTCTTCCTCCTCCTCGTCTTCACAGGAGGAGTGCGTCTTGGAGTCGTCGGATGATGAATCCGACACCTCCAGGCGCCGGGCGCTCTTTAGAGTCCCTGTGGCCGTCTTCTTGGCCTTCTTCTCCGGCACCACATAGGGTGCCGGAACCAGCAGCTTCGCCAAGCGAGCGTCCGCTAGGCCTTCAGGCAAACGAGTCGGACAGTTGATCTGTCCGGACGTCTCCAGCCAATCCTGTCAAAGGTAAGGGAGCTTTGATCCCGCACGGAGTCAAATATGAAAAACTAATACCTTGTAAAAGGTAAAAACAGCTTACCGCACTAGCGTGACGCTGCGTGATGAATCTGCGATCCTCGGTAGCGGATGCGGGGTCCTCGGCGCCCTTGAAAAGCACCTTCCAGGCATCTTCATACGTCGTGTCAAAGAGCCTGCTCAGAGTTCGGTGCTGCGCCGGGTCGAACTCCCATAGGTTGAAAGCCCGTTGTTGACACGGGAGGATCCGGCGGATGAGCATAACCTGGACTACGTTGACAAGTTTGAGCTTCTTGTCCACCAAGGTTTGGACGCATGTTTGGAGTCCGGTCAGCTCTCCTTTTTTACCCCACGACAGGCCCGTCTCTTTCCAGGAGGTGAGCCACGTAGGGGGTCCGGATCGGAACTCGGGGGCTGCGACCCATTCAGGATCGCGCGGCTCGGTGATGTAAAACCACCCCGATTGCCACCACTTTAGGGTCTCCACGAAGGAGCCCTCAAGCCATAGGACGTTGGGCATCTTGCCCACCATGGCGCCTCCGCATTCTGCCTGGTTGCCGCGCACCACCTTTGGCTTGACATTGAAAGTCTTGAGCCATAGGCCGAAATGGGGAGGGATGTAGAGGTAAGCCTCGCACACGACGATAAACGCAGAGATGTTGAGGACAAAGTTCGGGGCCAGATCGTGGAAATCCAGGCCATAGTAGAACATGAGGCCCCGGAAAAATGGGTGGAGAGGGAAGCCCAGTCCGCGGAGGAAATGGGGGAGGAACACCACCCTCTCGTGGGGCCTAGGGGTGGGGATGAGCTGCCCCTCTTCGGGAAGCCGGTGCACAATGTCGTTAGACAAGTATCCGGCCTTCTTCAGTTTTTTGATGTATCCCTCCGTGATGGAGGAGACCATCCACTTGCCTCCCGCTCCGGACATGGCTGGAGAAGGTTGAGGTGGGGTGTGCAGACTTGGGCGCTGGAGCTCGAGTGCGCGGAAATGGATAGGCAAAGGAGGAAGAAGGCGTGGATGAAAAGGTGGATCCTTATCCCCTTATATGGGTGGACGCGACTATGCATCCCCACCAGCCTGGTAAAACTCGCTTATCTCCCAAGCGCCGTAATCAATGGCGCGGTTGGGTTACCCACACCCGTATTGATGAGAATCCCGGAATAAGGGGACATGATCTCTGCTTTGACAAGACGTGCCAAGGAAACCGCCTCGCTAAACGCGCTGAGGTGGGACAGTAAAACGATTCGAATAAAGACTTGGCCGTGGTGTGATGTCACACAACGGAATACGTCAGCAGATTAGATTTGTGTAAATATTATTCTCTCTATGGCAATATGTGGAAACTTATTTTGCAGAGCCGGACACTACCTTTGTGTTCAAAATCTTCTATGAAGTACCTGGAGGAGGAACCCACCTTGCAATGCCGAAGACAATCTGCGCGCCGGACTCGTCGTCATTGAAGCCTGATTCAGGGGCTACTGAGGGAGTCCTGGATTAGGGGGTGTCCGGATAGCCGGACTATACCTTCGGCCGGACTCCTGGACTATGAAGATACAAGATTGAAGACTTCGTCCCGTGTCTGGAAGGGACTTTCCTTGGCGTGGAAGGCAAGCTTGACGATACGGATATGTACATCTCCTACCATTGTAACCGACTCTGTGTAACCCTAGCCCTCTCCGGTGTCTATATAAACCAGAGGGTTTTAGTCCATATGACAAACAACAATCATACCATAGGCTAGCTTCTAGGGTTTAGCCTCCTTGAACTCGTGGTAGATCTACTCTTGTACTACCCATATCATCAATATTAATCAAGCAGGAGTAGGGTTTTACCTCCATCGAGAGGGCCCGAACCTAGGTAAAAACATTGTGTCCCTTGTCTCCTATTACCATCCGCCTAGACTCACAGTTCGGGACCCCCTACCCGAGATCCGCCGGTTTTGACACCGACAATGACATTGTGGTGAAGTCTCGTGAGGCAAGAACCCTGATACAGGACCTGGAAGAAACCTTTGCCAGCCTCAACGAAGTGGACCTATGGCTCTACCCGGAGAAGTGCGTATTTGGAGTCCCCTCGGGCAAGCTCCTGGTTTTCCTCGTATCCCACAGGGGCATCGAGGCCAACCTGGAGAAGGTCAAGGCAGTCGAAGATATGAGCCCGCCGAGGACCCTCAAAGAAATGCAGAAGCTCACCGGGCGTGTGACTGCGTTGGGCGCTTCATCTCCAAGCTGGGGGAACGAGCCCTGCCCTTCTTCAAGCTGATGAAGAAAAAGGGCCCCTTCGAATGGACTGAAGAGGCCGACAAGGGATTCCAAGACCTCAAGAGGTACCTTACCAGTCCGCCAGTGATGGTATCTCCGCGTCCTCGGGAGCCCCTGGTGCTCTACCTTGCGGCCACCCCCTACTCCGCCAGCGCAGCCCTGGTGGCAGTCATGGAGGAGCGCTGTGCCAAGGCCGCATCGATCGTCCGAACTGAAGCAAAGCAAAGCCAGGAGGGCCTCGCGAAGGCCGCAACCACAGCCGGAAAGGAACAACCACAGCAGGAGAATGCACCGGGAGCAGGAGAGGCCTCTTTTGGTGACCAAGCCCCGGGGGCTCCGTCGTCTCCAGAGACGCCTCGACCTCTGGAGGACGCAAGCAGCGCCAACACCCGCAACCTCGTCGAACATCCCGTGTACTTCGTCAGCACGGTGCTATGGGACGCAAGGGCACGGTATCACATGCCTCAAAAACTCCTCCTCGCGCTACTAGTGGCCTCATGCAAGCTGCGCCACTACTTCCAAGGATATCCCATCAAGGTCGTCTCAGCATACCCCTTGGAAAGAGTGCTCAGGAGCCCCAACTCAGCTGGAAGGGTCGCCGAATGGAACATTGAGCTACAGGCATTTCAGCTAGAATTCAGCACGACCAGAGTTATCAAGGGAGCCACACTTGCAGATTTCGTGGCAGAATAGGCAGAAGCGCCGGGTCTCGAGGCAGGTGAAGACCGATCACTTTCCCCGGGAAGTGAAGCACTGGACGGCTGGGTCGTGTACTTCGATGGGGCATTCTCTCGACACGTTGCAGGAGCTGGCGTAGTGCTTGTGTCCCCTACCCAGGACAAACTCTATTACGCCATGCAACTCTGCTTCCAGCACGGAGAGAAGGTCTCCAACAACATAGCAGAATGCGAAGGCCTGATAGCAGGCTTGAAAGCCACAATTGCCTTAGGGGTAAAGCGCCTCACCATCAAGGGCGATTCACAGCTCCTCGTCAACTTCTCCAACAAGATATACGAGCCAAAGGACGAGCACATGGAAGCTTACCTCGCTGAAGTCCGCAGGATGGAGAAACAGTTCTAGGGGCTGGAGCTGCAGCATGTGCCTCGCGGCACCAATCATGAGGCTGACGACATTGACAAGAGGGCGTCTAGGCGGCTGCTGCAGGAACCTGGCGTCTTCGAGGAGCGGCTCTTCAAGCCCTCGGCGGCGCCATCGCTATCAGGCGCGACACAACCAAGGGAGGAGCCTCCTCGGCCGCCTACCTCGGGAGCTCCGGTCTGCAGCTCGGCATCAAGGGCATGCCTGCTCCTGGCGTTGGAGCCTCAAGAGGGATGTTGGATCCCAGAGCTCAAGGACTACCTGATGCAAGGGATTCTGCGGGAGAACGAGGAGGAGGCGGAGCGTGTGGCACGGCAGGCCACGGCTTATTGCATCCAAGATGGCGAGCTCTACAGGAAGCGGCCAAATGACGTGTCCCTACGTTGCATTTCCAGGGAGAAAGGAAAGGAACTATTGGCGGACATACACAGCGGAGACTGCGGGAACCACTCGTCGTCATGAACCCTTGTCGGCAAGGCGTTCCCCAGCGGTTCTACTAGCCCACATCACTCAGCGACGCCGTTGAGCTGGTGAAGGCTTGCGAGGCCTGCCAGTTTCATGCTAAACAGATCCATC
>NC_041380.1:357360596-357375186 GCF_002162155.2 Triticum dicoccoides
CCCCTCTCCTGGCCATTCGCAGTTTGGGGGTTGGACATTTTGGGCCCGTTCCCTCGGGCGCCAGGGGGCTATCGCTACCTCTACATCGCCGTGGACAAGTTCACCAAGTGGGCCGAGGTGGAAGCTGTCCGCACAATCCCGGCAGGCTCGGCAGTCAAGTTCATCAAGGGCCTCATGAGCCGGTTTGGGGTGCCTAACCGCATCATCACTGACAACGGTTCGCAATTCACCAGTAATCTCTTCAAAACGTACTGTGCTAACCTTGGAACGCAAATATGCTACGCTTCGGTAGCACACCCCTGGAGCAATGGCCAGGCTAAACGAGCCAACGTGGAGGTCCTGAGGGGCCTCAAGGCCAGGACCTTCAAGAAGAAGCTAGAGGCCTGTGGTAGGGGTTGGCACGACGAGCTCCAGTCCGTGCTATGGTCAATCCGCACGACAGCGACCAAGCCGACTGGCGAGACCCCATTCTTCCTCGTCCACGGAGCAGAGGTTGTTCTCCCTCACGAGGTCAGACGTCGCTCCGCATGGGTCCTGGCATTCGACGAGGCTCATTAGGACGCCATGTGGGGGACGGATCTCATGCTGGGGGAGGAACGCCATCAGGAAGCCGCACTACGAGCGACAAGGTATCAACATGCGCTACGACGATATCACAGACGCAACATCTGCCCCAGGACCCTTGAGGTAGGGGATCTCGTGCTCAGAAGGGTTCTCTCCTGGGAGGGGCTGCACAAGCTCTCTCCCATGTGGTAGGTCCTGTTCATGGTTGTTCATGTTTCCAGGCCTGGCTCCGCGCGCTTGGAGACTCCGGAGAGAGTACCCATCCAGAACCCATGGAATATTCAGCATCTCCGGAGGTTCTACCCCTGAGTGAAGCCGCTGCGTTTTGGAAAAGACCCGTTGCCTGTGAAGAAGGCGAATGCCTGTGAAGCCGCTGCGTTTTGGAAAAGGCCCGGTGCCTGTGAAGAAGGCGAATGCCTGTGAAGCCGCTGCGTTTTGGAAAAGGCCCGGTGCTTGTGAAGAAGGCGAATGCCTATGAAGCCGATGCATTTTGGAAAAGGCCCGGTGCCTGTGAAGAAGGCAAATGCCTGTGAAGCCGCTGCGTTTTGGAAAAGGCCCGGAGCCTGTGAAGCTGCCGCATTTCAAGAAAGGCCCGGTGCCTGTGAAGAAGGCCAATGCCTGTGAAGCTCGCCGCCCGTGACACTCTCACGTAATAATGAGTGGGGCTGTACATGCCCCGGAGTCTCCGAAGTGCCGCCCTCGGGCCTCGGGGGCTCCCGCCCATGCCCAGTGGCAGCACTTAGCTCCGCGCTGGTGAGAAGACGTCGAAGACTAGAATAGGTGCCGGACGCGGATTTCCCATTTGCTTTCCGCAGTTGGCTTGTTTATTCCCATTTGAAGTTTTTATTGGAGTTGCTGACATTCCTGGCTTGTGGCTCTTTGTCTTTCTCGCCCGCTCGCCTCGTTTTCTCTCGCGAAGTCTCACAAGGGAGGATCGCGGGCGCCCTCGCGAGTGTTTTCTGCCCTGATCGTTTGGAGCTTTCCTATCCGAGTCCTCTGCAGGAGCACCCCTCCCAGTCCGTGCCCCACGGGCATCGTGACACGAGTGCAGGACCTGGGCCGATCGCCCCCACAGCTAAGACCATAAGTTACCCCTCCTACTGATCCTTGTAGGACACAAAGCGCACGAGGAGGCCACGGCCTCGGGAGGCGAGGACCGCACCAAGCCCCACCGAGCTAAAATAGTTCCCGCACATGGGAGCACGACGCGAAAACACGGCACAGAAGTAGCGGAAACAACGCAATGGTTAAACAACAACAGTTCTAATACTCCCCCGCGGGGCCCTACATTACTTACTATTTTTGCGCGGGATAAGAAATAAAACAAAACGGGCGCGATGCGTCCTGCGCCAACCCACAGCGAAGGCTCGAGCTGCTGCTGGGGCTCAGGCGGATCCCTCCTCTCGCTTCACCGAGGCGCGACGGTGGGCTGACCCGCTACCTTCGCCCAAGTGGGCGCGACGGCGAGGAGGCTGGTCGCGGCCACCGCTGGAGGAGCTGCTGCCTAAGAGGGGGTCGCCAAAGCTCGGCGAACCCCGAGCACTGCCGCCTGTACGCCAGTCACCATCTTTATCCTGGTCAGAGCCAGGGCTGGGCAGGCGGCCGCCGTTGTCGTCTTCAGGGCAACACCCGGCACGGCGACCGTCTTCCCCGAACACCCTCATGTAGAGGGTGGCGTCGCCATCAAACTTGAAGTACATGGTGCACCACTGGCTCAGGCCACACGCGTGGGCAAACGTCTGCCAGCCGCGTGTCAGAGCCCCGTTCCCAGAAACAGAAACCTCCAGCGACGCCCAGGAGGCCCTGCTGCAGCATCCGTCTGCCTAGAGCCAGAAGCCGCACCGGGCGCTGGCCGGCAGTTCATCTACGAAGAAACGGGGGAGCTGGATCCTGGTGCTGGATGGGTCTGCCGACCACACGACGAACTCCGGCAGCACCTCCGCAGAGCGAAAGCGTGGCCTAGGGGGGGCGCACACCCACGGTGTGTCCCCCGTCGGCAATCGGGCACTCACCACCGCGCTGGGAACCGCCTCCATGGCCGCGGGAGGCCACCACGAGGACCGTGGTATACTTGCGAGGGCGGCCTCGGCCGCGCTTGGCCAGAGGGGAGACAGGCCCAGCCTGGGGGGCCTTTCCTTTCTTTGCGGCCGAGAATCTCTTTGGAGCCATGGGAGCGATGAGTAATCAAGAAGAAAGAAAGGAGCAGCAAGGAGGGACGGGCCGAAGGGGGTCGCCCAGCCCCGTACTTATAGCCGGAGGAGGCCAACCGCCGTGCACCACGATCGCAGGTAATCATGACCCGTTTCTCTGCATGCAGGGACTTATCAAGTCATGCGGTCGCCGAGGCGTTGTGGGGAAGCACAGTCGCCCACGTCCAATCAATCACCACGCGGCGCCCAAGGCCGCAGGCTGATAGGGCCCATGGTGCTTCGCACTTGCCCTTTCGTTTTCCTACTGGGCCCAGCCCGGGCGCGCCTTGGGCCCGGGGGCTACTGTCGGCGTTCTGGGAACGGGGGTCCCCAGACTTGCCTGCCTGCGGCCTGTAGCGTGGCTCATGCGGGCCCAGCGCGGCCCATCTTCATCAGCTCAAGCTCAAAGACCCTCGCGAGGGGCCAAGCCTCGCGGGGCGGACGACATGAAACTTCCCCAGAGGCAGCCTCATCAGGCAGGCTCGCGAGGAGGTGGAGAGATCAAGGCAGGGGTACCTCACGAGGAACCCGTGACGCAAGCCATGACGATCGAGACCAGGCGGGTGCCAGGCGGGCGCCGGCCTGCGCAGTGTCCTTGTTTCCCCTTTGGTGCGAAGGGGTCAAGCATAGGCCAAGGCATCAGGCAAAGGTTACCATTCGGTGCAACGAGACCAAGACCAGCCGGACGGTAGGACGGAGATCATCATGGAGCCCAAGACGGCGTCATCGCCAATGCTTTTGGCAGCCGAAGACCACCTTGGTCAGGATAACTTGTACTAGATGTTCCCCTTCGAAATGGCCAATTGTTGGCGCCCTTCCCGCTCATTATTTGGGGAGAGGCCCAGGGCCTCTATAAATAGAGCTAGCCACCACAGAGTAGAAGAGACCCCTGGAGAGATCTGGTAGAACCCCAATAGAGAGAGAGAGGCGACTGAACTCACCCTAGCAGTTCATCACACCAGCTAAAGAACACCTCTCGCGAGGCTGTTCTTCCCTTGTACTGTCCCTCATCAGCCCCAGAGGCAATCCACCACACCACACACTGGAGTAGGGTATTACACCACAACGGTGGCCCGAACCAGTATAAACATCGTGTCTCTTGTGTTGTTCATCATTTTCATCTTAGTTCGCACGAGAGGATCGGACGTAGATCGGTAGGGGAGAGATCTCCGTGCGCACCCCAGTGTTCGAACCTCAAGGGTCTGCCGGAACCCGAAACCCGACAGTAGTCATGTGAATTTGGTATTCGTTTGATATTTTGATGAGATGTATGTTGTCCAGCCTCTAGTGGTGTTATGTGAACATCGCTACATAACACTTCACCATTATTTGGGCTTAGAGGAAGGCATTGGGAAGTAATAAGAAGATGATGGGTTGCTAGAGTGACAGAAGCTTAAACCCTAGTTTATGCGTTGCTTCGTAAGGGGCTCCTTTGGATCCATATGTTTCATGCTATGGTTAGGTTTACCTTAATACTTTTGTTGTAGTTGCGGATGCTTGCAATAGAGGTTAATCATAAGTGGGATGCTTGTTCAAGTAAGAACATCACCCAAGCACCGGTCCACCCACATGTCTATCAAAGTACCGAACGCGAATCATATGAACGTGATGAAAACTAGCTTGACGATATTCCCATGTGTCCTCGGGAGCGCTTTTCCTTATATAAGAGTTTGTCCAGGCTTGTCCTTTGCTACAAAAAGGATTGGGCCACCTTGCTGCACTTTATTTGCTTTTGTTACTTGTTGCTCGTTACAAATTATCTCATTACAAAACTATCTGTTACCACTTATTTCAGTACTTGCAGAGAAGACCTTGCTGAAAACCATTTATCATTTCCTTCTGCTCCTCGTTGGGTTCGACACTCTTACTTATCGAAAGGACTGCGATAGACCCCCTTCTGCTCCTCGTTGCACCCACTCTCAAGGTGAGAAAGGGCAATGCACAGTACCTAAGAGGCTAGAAATGATGGAAGGGTGAGAGTGCATATAATCCATGGACTCAACATTAGTCATAAAGAACTCACATACTTATTGCAAAAATCTACAAGTCATCAAAACCAAGCACTACGTGCATGCTCCTAGGGGGATAGATTGGTAGGAAAAGACCATCGCTCGTCCCCGACCGCCACTCATAAGGAAATCAATCAAAGAACACCCCATGCTTAAATTTTTTCACATAACATTTACCATACGTGCATGCTACGGGACTTGCCAACTTCAACACAAGTATTCATCAATTTCACAATTACTCAACTAGCACACCTCTAATATTACCACCTTTATATCTCAAAACAATCTACCAAGCATCCAACTTCTCTTAGCATTTAAAATTTATAACCAAAGTGAATTACCATGCTGTTCTAATGGACTCTCAAAATGATATAAGTGAAGCATGAGAGATCAATTATTTCTATAAAATAGAACCACCGCCGTGCTCTAAAAGATATAAGCGAAGCACTAGAGCAAAAATTATCCAACTCAAAAGATATAAGTGAAGCACATAGAGTATTCTAATAAATTCCAATTCATGTGTGTCTTTCCCAAAAGGTGTGTAGAGCAAGGATGATTGTGGTAAGCTAAAAAGCAAAGACTCAAATCATACAAGACGCTCCAAGCAAAACACATATCATGTGGCGAATAAAAATATAACTCCAAGAAAAGTTACCGATGGACGAAGACGAAAGAGGGGATGCCTTCCGGGGCATCCCCAAGCTTAGGCTTTTGGTTTTCCTTGGATTTTAACTTGGGTTGCCTTGGGCATCCCCAAGCTTAGGCTCTTGCTACTCCTTGTTCCATAACCCATCAAATCTTTACCCAAAACTTGAAAACTTCACAACACAAAACTTAAAAGAAAATCTCCGTGAGCTCCGCTAGTAAAAGAAAACAAACCACCACTTCAAGGTACTGTAATGAACTCATTCTTTATTTATATTGGTGTTAAACCTACTGTATTCCAACTTTTCTATGGTTCATAAACTCTATTACTAGCCATAGATTCATCAAAATAAGCAAACAACACATGAAAAACAGAATCTGTCAAAAACAGAACAGTCTGTAGTAATCTGTAGGTTTCGAATACTTCTGGAACCCCAAATTTTTTAAAATAAATTTCTGCACGTGAGGAATTTATCTATTAACCATCTTCAAAAAGAATTAACTAAATAGCACTCTCCAGTAAAAAATGGCAGCAATTCTCGTGAGTGCTAAAGTTTCTGTTTTTACAGCAAGATCAAAAAGACTTTCCCCAAGTCTTCCCAACGGTTCTAGTTGGCACAAACACTAATTAAACACAAAAAAACACAACCAAAACATATGCTAGATAAAATATTTATTGAATAAAAGCAAGGAAAAAATATTAGGTTGTCTCCCAATAAGCGTTTTTCTTTAAAGCCTTTTAGCTTGGCATTGGTAATTTTAATGATGCTCACATGAAAGACAAGAATTAAAGCACAAAGAGAGCATCATAAAACATGTGAAAAACACACTTAAGTCTAACATACTTACTATGCATAGGTATCTTATAAGCAAACAAATTATCATAGCAAGCAAAAACTAGCATACGCAAGGAAGCGGAAAGAAACAGTAGCAATCTCAACATAACGAGAGGTAATTTAGTAACATGAAAATTTCTACAACCATAATTTACTTTCTCATAATAATTACACTTAGGATCATAATAAAATTCAACAATATAGCTATCACATACAATATTCTCAACATGATCCACATGCATGTAAAGTTGACACTCTTCCAAAATAGTGGGATTAACATTAACTAAAGTCATGACCTCTCCAAACCCACTTTTATCAAAAATTTCATAAGATCGAAGATTCTCCAAATATGTGGGATCTAAAGTTGACACTCTTCCAAACCCACTTTCAATAATATTGCAAACACTATTATCAATCTCATATTCATCATGGGGCTTAAATAAATTTTCAAGATCAAAAGAAGAATCACCCCAATCATGATCATTGCAACAAGTAGTAGACATAGCAAAACTAGCATCCCCAAGCTTAGGGTTTTGCATATTATTAGCACAATTTACATTAATAGAATTTGTACTATCATCATTGCATTCATGCTTTCTATCCAAAGATCCATCGTGAATCTCCATAAGGTACTTCATTACAATTTTCAGATTCACGAATTTCAAGCAAAACTTCATAAAGATAATCTAGCGCACAAAACTCACTAGCAATTGTTCATCATAATTGGATCTCTTAAAAAGATTAGCAAGTGGATGAGGATCCATAGATCTTAGATTCTCTGTTTAGCAATAAATAAACAACTATTCCAACCAAACGAGCAAATGAGCCAAGTAAGACATCAAAGCAAACGAAAGGACGAACATAAGAAGGTTGAATAAAACGGAAAGGGTGAAGTGAGGGAGAGGAAAACGAGAGGCAAATGGAAAATAATGTAATGTGAAGGATAAGAGTTGTGATGGGTACTTGGTATGTCTTGACTTGGCGTAGATCTCCCCGGCAACAGCGCCAGAAATCCTTCTTGCTACCTCTTGAGCATGCGTTGGTTTACCCTTGAAGAGGAAAGGATGACACATCAAAACAGCGTAAGTATTTCCCTTAGTTTTTGAGAACCAAGTTATCAATCCAGTAGGAGACCACGCGTGAGTCACCTCGTACCTACACAAACAAATAAGAACCTCACAACCAACGCGATAAAAGGGGTTGTTAATCCCTTCACGGCCACTTGCAAGAGTGAGATCTGATAGAGATAATGATAATAAGATAAATATTTTTGGTATTTTTATGATATCGATTGAAAGTAAAGATTGCAAAATAAAATAGATTGGAAACTTATATGATGGAGAATAGACCCGGGGGCCATAGGTTTCACTGGTGGCTTCTCTCAAGATAGCATAAGTATTACGGTGGGTGAACAAATTACTGTCGAGCAATTGATAGAAAAGCGAATAATTATGAGAATATCTAGGTATGATCATGTATATAGGCATCACGTCCATGACAAGTAGACCGACTCCTGCCTGCATCTACTACTATTACTCCACACATCGACCGCTATCCAGCATGCATCTAGAGTATTAAGTTCATAAGAACAGAGTAACGCTTTAAGCAAGATGACATGATGTAGAGGGATAAACTCATGCAATATGATATAAACCCCATCTTTTTATCCTCGATGGCAACAATACAATACGTGTCATTTCCCTTTCTATCACTGGGATCGAGCACCGCAAGATTGAACCCAAAGCTAAGCACTTCTCCCATTGCAAGAAAGAGTAATCTAGTAGGCCAAACCAAACTAATAATTCAAAGTGGCTTGCAAAGATAACCAATCATACATAAAAGAATTTAGAGAAGATTCAAATATTGTTCATAGATAATCTTGATCATAAACCCACAATTCATCGGATCTCGACAAACACACCGCAAAAAGAGTTACATCGAATAGATCTCCAAGAGAATCAAGGAGAACTTTGTATTGAGATCCAAAGAGAGAGAGAGAAGAAGCCATCTAGCTAATAACTATGGACCCGAAGGTCTGAGGTAAACTACTCACACATCATTGGAGGGGCCATGGAGTTGATGTAGAGGCCCTCCGTGATCAATGCCCCTCCGGTGGAGCTCCGGAAAAGGCCCCAAGATGGGATCTCTTGGGTACAGAAGGTTGCGGCGGTGGAAATAGGGTTTCGAGGTGCTCCTGTATGTTTTCGGGGTATGTGAACATATACATGAGGAAGAAGTAGGTCGGTTGAGACACGAGGGGCCCACGAGGGGGAGGGCGCGCCCAGGGGGGTAGGCGCACCCCCTGCCTCGTGGCCACCTTGTTGGTTGCTTGACGTCCACTCAAAGTCCTCTGGATCATGTTTGTTCCAAAAATCATGCTCCCGAAGGTTTCATTCCGTTTGGACTCCGTTTGATATTCCTTTTCTGCGAAACACCAAAATAGGCAAAAAAAACAGGAATTTGCACTGGGCCTTGGGTTAATAGGTTAGTCCCAAAAATAATATAAAAGTGTAAAATAAAGCCCATTAACATCCAAAACAGATAATATAATAGCATGGAACAATCAAAATTATAGATACGTTGGAGACGTATCAGACACTAGATGTATAAACCAAAAAATCTGGGTTATCCTGCCTTTGTTTGCCTCAAGCCATTTTGCGGAATCTAGGCTCATCATCGCTTCCTCATAGTTCATAGGTTCGTCATGGTCAAGTAACATGACCTCCAGAACAGGATTACCGTACCACTCTGGTGCGGATCTTACTCTGGTTGACCTACGAGGTTCGGTAGTAACTTGATCAGAAGTTTCATGATCATCATCATTAGCTTCCTCACTTACTGGTGTAGGTATCACTGGAACTAATTTTAGTGATGAACTAATTTCCAATAAGGGAGAAGGTACAATTACCTCGTCAAGTTCTACTTTCCTCCCACTCACTTCTTTTGAGAGAAACTCCTTCTCTAGAAAGGATCCATTCTTAGCAACGAATATCTTGCCTTCGGATCTGTGATAGAAGGTGTACCCTACAGTCTCCTTTGGGTATCCTATGAAGACACATTTCTCCGATTTGGGTTCGAGCATATCAGGTTGAAGCTTTTTCACATAAGCATCACAGCCCCAAACTTTGTGAAACGACAACTTGGGTTTCTTGCCAAACCACAGTTCATAAGGTGTCATCTCAACGGACTTTGATGGTGCCCTATTTAATGTGAATGCAGCCGTCCCTAAAGCATAACCCCAAAATGATAGTGGTAAATTAGTGAGAGACATCATAGATCGCACCATACCTAATAAAGTGCGTTTACGACGTTCGGACACACCATTACGTTGTGGTGTTCCAGGTGGCGTGAGTTGCGAAACTATTCCGCATTGTTCCAAATGAAGTCCAAACTCATAACTCAAATATTCACCTCCACCATCAGATCGTAGAAACTTGATTTTCTTATTACGATGATTTTCCACTTCACTCTGAAATTCTTTGAACTTTTCAAATGTTTCAGACTTATGTTTCATTAAGTAGATATAACCATATCTGCTTAAATCATCTGTGAAGGTAAGAAAATAACGATATCAGCCGCGAGCCTCAATGTTCATTGGACCACATACATCAGTATGTATAATTTCCAATAACTCTATTGCTCGCTCCATTGTTCCGGAGAACGGAGTTTTAGTTATTTTGCCCATGAGGCATGGTTTGCAAGTACCAAGTGATTCATAATCAAGTGATTCCAGAAGTCCATCAGAATGGAGTTTCTTCATGCTCTTTACACCAATATGACCCAAACGATAGTGCCACAAATAAGTTGCACTATCATTATCAACTTTGCATCTTTTGGCTTCAATACCATGAACATGTGTATCACTACTATCAAGATTTAGTAAAAATAGACCACTCATCAAGGGTGCATGACCATAAAAGATATTACTTATATAAATAGCACAACCATCATTCTCTGATATAAATGAATAACCGTCTCGCATCAAACAAGATCTATATATAATGTTCATGCTCAACGCTGGCACCAAATAACAATTATTTAGGTATAAAACTAATCCCGAAGGTAGATGTAGAGGTAGCATGCCGATGGCGATCACATTGACTTTGGAACCATTTCCCACGCGCATCGTCACCTCGTCCTTAGCCAATGTTTGCTTAATCTGTAGCCCCTGTTTCGAGTTGCAAATATTAGCAACAGAACCAATATCAAATACCCAGGCGCTACTGCGAGCATTAGTAAGGTACACATCAATAACATGTATATCAAATATACCTTTCACTTTGCCATCCTTCTTCTCCGCCAAATACTTGGGGTAGTTCCGCTTCTAGTGACCAGTTCCTTTACAGTAGAAGCACTCAGTTTCAGGCTCAGGTCCAGACTTGGGTTTCTTCACTTGAGTAGCAACTGGCTTGCTGTTCTTCTTGAAGTTCCCCTTCTTCCCTTTACCCTTTTTCTTGAAACTAGTGGTCTTGTTGGCCATCAACACTTGATGCTCCTTCTTGATTTCTACCTCCGCAGCCTTTAGCATTGCGAAGAGCTCGGGAATAGTCTTATCCATTCCTTGCATATTATAGTTCATCACGAAGCTGTTGTAGCTTGGTGGAAGTGATTGAAGAACTCTGTCAATGACACTATCATCAGGAAGATTAACTCCCAGCTGAGTCAAGTGGTTGTGGTACCCAGTTCTGAGTATATGTTCATTGACAGAACTATTCTCCTCCATTTTGCAGCTGTAGAACTTATTGGAGACTTCATATCTCTCAATCCGGGCATTTTCTTGAAATATTAACTTCAACTCCTGGAACATCTCATATGCTCCATGACGTTCAAAACGTCGTTGAAGTCCCGGTTCTAAGCCGTAAAGCATGGCACACTGAACTATCGAGTAGTCATCTGCTTTGCTCTACCAGGTGTACACAACATCTGGCGTTGCTCCTGCAGCGGGTTTGTCACCTAGCGGTGCTTCCAGGACGTAATTCTTCTGTGTAGCAATGAGGATAATCCCCAAGTTACGGACTGATAACCCACAAGTATAGGGGATCGCAATAGTTTTTGAGGGTAGAGTATTCAACCCAAATTTATTGATTCGACACAAGGGGAGCCAAAGAATATTCTCAAGTATTAGCAGTTGAGTTGTCAATTCAACCACACCTGGATAACTTAATATCTGCAGCTAAGTATTTAGTAGCAAAGTAATATGAAAGTAGTGGTAACAATAGCAAAAGTAACAGTAGCAAAAGTAATAGTTTTGGTGTTTTGTAGTGATTGTAACAATAGCAACGGAAAAGTAAATAAGCGAAGAACAATATATGGAAAGCTCGTAGGCATTGGATCGGTGATAGAGAATTATGCCGCATGCGGTTCATCATGTAATAGTCATAACATAGGGTGACATAGAACTAGCTCCAGTTCATCAATGTAATGCAGGCATGTATTCCGAATATAGTCATACATGCTTATGGAAAAGAACTTGCATGACATCTTTTGTCCTAACCTCCCGTGGCAGCGGGGTCCTAGCAAAAACTAAGGGATATTAAGGCCTTCTTTTAATAGAGTACCGGATCAAAGCATTAACACATAGTGAATACATGAACTCCTCAAACTACGATCATCACCGGGAGTGGTCCCGATTATTGTCACTTCGGGGTTGCCGGATCATAACACATAGTAGGTGACTATAGACTTGCAAGATAGGATCAAGAACTCTCATATATTGATGAAAACATAATAGGTTCAGATCTGAAATCATGGCACTCGGGCCCTAGTGACAAGCATTAAGCATAGAGAAGTCATAGCAACATCAATCTCAGAACATAGTGGATACTATGGATCAAACCCTAACAAAACCAACTCGATTACATGATAAATCTCATCCAACCCATCACCGTCCAGCAAGCCTACGATGGAATTACTCACGCACGGCGGTGAGCATCATGAAATTGGTGATGGAGGAAGGTTGATGATGACGATGGCGACGGATTCCCCTCTCCGGAGCCCCGAACGGACTCCATATCAGCCCTCCCGAGAGAGTTTAGGGCTTGGCGGCGGCTCCGTATCGTAAAACATGATGAATCCTTCTCTCTGATTTTTTTCTCCCCAAATACGAATATATGGAGTTGGAGTTGAGGTCGATGGAGCATCAGGGGGCCCACGAGGTAGGGGGCCCCCTTACGTGGATCTTTCTTCAAGTATTTTTATATATTCCAAAATAATTCTCCGTTGATTTTCAGGTCATTCCGAGAACTTTTATTTCTGCACAAAAATAACACCATGGCAATTCTGCTGAAAACAACGTCAGTCCGGGTTAGTTCCATTCAAATCATGCAAGTTAAGAGTCCAAAACAAGGGCAAAAATGTTTGGAAAAGTAAATACGTTGGATACGTATCAACTCCCCCAAGCTTAAACCTTTGCTTGTCCTCAAGCAATTCAGTTGATAAACTGAAAGTGATAAAGGAAAACTTTTACAAACTCTGTTTGCTCTTGTTGTTGTAAATATGTAAAGCCAGCATTCAAGTTTTCAGCAAAGATTATGAACTAACCATATTCGGAATAACATCTAGGTCTCATGTTTACTCATATCAATGGCATAATCAACTAGCGAGCAATAATAATAAATCTCGGATGACAACACTTTCTCAAAATAATCATGATATGATATAACAAGATGGTATCTTGCTAGCCCTTTCTGAGACCGCAAAACATAAATGCAGAGCACTTTTAAAGATCAAGGACTGACTAGACATTGTAATTCATGGTAAAAGGGATCCAGTCAAGTCTTACTCAATGTAAACTAACAGTAATGGATGCAAATGACAGCGGTGCTCTCCAACTGGTGCTTTTTAATAAGAGGATGATGACTCAACATAAAAGTAAATGGATAGGCCCTTCGCAGAGGGAAGCAGGGATTTGTAGAGGTGCCAGAGCTCGGTTTTGAAATAGATATGAATAATATTTTGAGAGGTATACCTTCATTGTCAACATAACAACCGAGAGATCTCGATATCTTCCATGCTACACACATTATAGGCGGTTCCCAAATAGGGATTTGTAGAGGTGCCAGAGCTCGGTTTTGAAATAGATATGAATAATATTTTGAGAGGTATACTTTCATTGTCAACATAACAACCGAGAGATCTCAATATCTTCCATGCTACACATATTATAGGCGGTTCCCAAATAGAATGGCAAAGTTTATACTCCCCCTCCACCAACAAGCATCAATCCATGGCTTGCTCGAAACACGAGTGCCTCCAACTAACAAGAGTCCCAGGGGAGTTTTGTTTGCAGTTATTTTGATTTGATTTGCCTAAAGCATGGGACTGGGCATCCCGGTGACCAGCCATTTTCTCGTGAGTGAGGAGCGGAGTCCACTCCTCTTGAGAATAACCCGCCTAACACGGAAGATAAGGACAGCCTTCTATTCGAGCATACAAATCAGAATGTTTATTTGAAGGTTTAGAGTTTGGCACATACAAATTTACTTGCAACGGTAGGTAGATACCGCATATAGGAAGGTATAGTGGACTCATCTGGAATAACCTGCCTAGCATGGAATATACAGACATCACTAGTTGATACATGAGCTATTCGAGCATACAAAACAGAATGTTTATTTGAAGATTTAGAGTTTGGCACATCAAATTTACTTGGAACGGCAGGTAGATACTGTATGTGGGTAGGTATGGTGGACTCATATGGAATAACTTTGGGGTTTATGGAATTGGATGCACAAGCAGTATTCCCGCTTACTATAGGTGAAGGTTAGAAAAATACTGGGAAGCTGTAACACCCCGGATGTAACTTTCCCAATTTGTACTCCAACTCTTGCCGTTTCCGGCGTTAAGTTATATTTATTTCCTCGGGTTCGGGTTCTTTGTCTCCGTGTGTTGTTGTCATTGTCATGCATCTCATATCATGTCATCATGTGCATTGCATTTGCATACGTGTTCGTCTCATGCATTCGAGCTTTTTCCCCGTTGTCCGTTTTGCATTCCGGCGCTTCGTTCTCCTCCGGTGGTCATTTCTAGCTTTCTTTCGTGTGTGGGGATTAAACATTTCCGGATTGGATCGAGACTTGCCAAGCGGCCTTGGTTTACTACCGGTAGACCGCCTGTCAAGTTTCGTATCATTTGGACTTCGTTTGATACTCCAACGGTTAACCGAGGGACCGAAAAGGCCTCATGTGTGTTGCAGCCCAACACCCCTCCAACTTGGCCCAAAACCCACCTAACTCTGCTCCATCATCTAGAGCGTTCGATCACGATCGCGTGGCCGAAAACCGCACCTCGTTTGGACTCTCCTAGCTCCCTCTATGCCTATTTAAACACCCCCTCCAAATCCGGATCT
>NC_041380.1:357375665-357385342 GCF_002162155.2 Triticum dicoccoides
GGCCCGAAGACGCCGCCGCCTTGCCGCGCCCGGCCCCGCCGCCTCGTTCGCTCCGCCGCCGCCTCCTCCTTCTGCCCGGCGACTGGAGCCGCCGCGACGCTGGCCGGACCCCGCTGACCCCGCCGCCTCTTCCTCGCCACTGGAGCCGCCTCGCTCCGGCAGCCCCTCGCCGGCGCCGTCCCAAGCCGCCGCGGCCGCCGACTCCCTCCACGCCGAGCGCCGCCCCCGCGGCCACCCTCGCCGCCCCGGCCGTCTTCTCCCACTCCGTCGAGCTCCGGCGTGAACAGTAACTCCGGCCGTTGTTCCTCGATTTCCGTGCCCCGATCTAGATCTGGCTTGAACAGTAACCCTAGAGGTTGATTTTTTTTCTCTAACTCCCGAGATTGCAGATCCAAGTGCTCCTGTTCGTAGCCCCGTAACTTTGCATCCGTAGCTCCGATTCATGCATATAGCATATCAAAATGTTCATCTCAGAGAGCACATCATTTCATTCCATTGAATCATTTTCATTTGAGTTCATCTTGATGCCCGCAATGCCGTTAGAAGAGGGCTACTTGAGTTAATTGTCAGATCTGCTACTCCGTTTAGGTTTTTGTCATTTTTGCCATGATTAATGTGTGCATGATATGCCTTGATGCTCTACATGTGTTTTGTTAAGGGTTTTGTCATCTTTCCAGAGGTGCAACCCATGTATTTTTGTGATGTGTGTGGTGACTTGTGCAAGCTTGCAAAGTGGTGCACTTGCTAATTCTGTTTTCAGGGACTTAGTAATTTCACTGTCCTGGAGCTGTTTATCTCATGTTGTCATATGTTCATGTTGTTTCCTAGTGATCCGTGCCTCTATTAAGGATGATCAGTAAGGATGTTTTGTTAATATTGTAGTGCTCTATCCATCAATGTCTTTGTTTGCAATTATGGAGCAACCTAGCTTGAGTCAATCGAGCTCTACTTTTGCTACTTTGTGAATCTGGGCAGATTGTCAACTTGTTTGCAATTTTGCCGGTGATGTTGTAGTTGATCCGTGCATGCTATGCTATTGTTCTTGCCATGTCTAGCTTGAATTTTGTGCCTTATTGATGGGTGCATGCTTGTCTTGCCATGACTTGCACTGTAGTGAGTGCATCGAGCTCGTAAACATGCCTACTTGAGTTATATTTCAGCATGTGTCAGTTTTCACTAAGTCTAAAATCTGATTATGTTTTTGCTATGTTCACATGCTTGCAATTGTATTTTCTGATCCCTTTTGGCTCAAGGTCACTAAGGGACTTTTGTTAATCTCTTTGAGTAGCTCCATGCCATGCTTTACTTTACCATGATCAGGTCCTGTAGCATGTAGTTTTGTTGCTCCGAAGAGTGCTACCTGATCTAAAATTCCAGACAAGTGTTAATTTCACTAAGTCTGAGATCTGTTTGTCATATGCATTTTTGCCATGCTTGTTTGAACCTGTTAATGGATGAATTGGCCGTAGCTCAGTGCTAGACTTTTGTTAAGCATCTTGTGTGCATCCCTGCCATGTATTTTGTTGTCATGTTTGGGTGCTGTAGCATGTTCATTTCGTTGCATTTAGATGCCTACTTGCTGTAAATCGTAGACCGGTGTCATATTTGAATCGCTTGCCATTTCCAAACCGTAACTCCGATTCCAGCGTTCTTTATATCGTTTTCAAGCGATTTCATCTCATATTTCTAGTGGAACACTTGGATTTCCAAGTTGAGGCCAGGTTCATGCATTTCCTGTCATATCTTGCATTTTGCATCCCGCATCGCATCCCGCATAGCACATCATCATTGCATCATATTGCTTGATCCTTGCACGTGGTTGATTGTATCCTTGTTGCTTGTTTGTCTTACTTGGGTAGAGCCGGGAGACGAGTTCGCTAACAAGGAGCCCGTTGAGTTTGCTTTCGAGGATCCAGTCAACTCTGACAACTGTGCAGGCAAGATGATCATACCCTCGAAATCACTACTATCTTTGCTATGCTAGTTTGCTCGCTCTTTTGCTATGCTATTGCTACGATGCCTACCACTTGATTTCAAGCCTCCCAAATTGCCATGTCAAACCTCTAACCCACCATTGTCCTAGCAAACCGTTGATTGGCTATGTTACTGCTTTGCTCAGCCCCTCTTATAGCGTTGCTAGTTGCAGGTGAAGATTGGAGGCCGTTCCTTGTTGGAACATTTATTTACTTGTTGGGATATCATTATATTATCTTGTTATCTTAATGCATCTATATACTTGGTAAAGGGTGGAAGGCTCGGCCTCTCGCCTAGTATTTTGTTCCACTCTTGCCGCCCTAGTTTCCGTCATATCGGTGTTATGTTCCCGGATTTTGCGTTCCTTACGCGGTTGGGTTATAATGGGAACCCCTTGATAGTTCGCCTTGATTAAAGCTTTTCCAGCAATGCCGAACATTGGTCTTACCATTTGCCACCTAGCCTTTTCTTTCCCTTGGGTTCTGCAGACTCAAGGGTCATCTTATTTTAACCCCCCGGGCCAGTGCTCCTCTGAGTGTTGGTCCAACCGAGCGATGTCCGGGGCTACCAGGGGCAACTCTGGGCTGGCCTACCCGACGTCTTGCTCATCTGAGTGTGCCCTGAGAACGAGATATGTGCAGCTCCTATCGGGATTTGTCGGCACATTCGGGCGGTGTTGCTGGTCTTGTTTTAACCTGTCGAAGTGTCTTGAATTACCGAGATACCGAGTCTAATCGGAACGTCTTGGGAGGAGGTCTATTCCTTCGTTGACCGTGAGAGCTTGTCATGGGCTAAGTTGGGACTCCCCTGTAGGGATTTGAACTTTCGAAAGCCGTGCCCGCGGTTATGGGAAGATGGGAATTTGTTAATGTCCGGTTGTAGATAACTTGAACCTTAATTATTTGAAATGAATCAACTGAGTGTGTTACCATGATGGCCTCTTCTCGGCGGAGTCCGGGAAGTGGACACGGTGTTGGAGTAATGTTTGCGCAGGTTGCTCTCTAGTTTCTCGCTCGCGCTTTGCCTCCTCTTCTCGCTCTCTTTTGCGAATAAGTTAGCCACCATACTTGCTAGTCGCTTGCTGTAGCTCCACTCATATTTACCTTGCCATACATATAAGCTTAAATAGTCTTGATCGCGAGGGTGCGAGATTGCTGAGTCCCTGTGGCTCATAGATTACTATTACACCAGATGCAGGGCCTGATGATTCCTCTCCAGGAGATGCGTATGAACTCAAGTGGGAGTTCGACGAAGACTCTCAATGTTACTTTGTTTCCTTTCCCGATGATCAGTAGTGGTGCCCAGTTGGGGGTGATTGGGACCGTGTCGCTTGTTGGGTTATCTTTTATTTTGGCGCCTTAGTCGGGCCATGAGTGTTTGGTTGATGTAATGTTATTTATGTACTTGATTGGCGTGGCGAGTGTAAGCCAACTATGTTATATCCCCTTTATTATTTATATTACATGGGATGTTGTGAAGATTGCCTAACTTGCGACATATGCCTTCAATGCGATTATGCCTCTAAGTCGTGCCTCGACACGTGGGAGATATAGTCGCATCGAGGGTGTTACAAGTTGGTATCAGAGCCTTCCCCGACCTTAGGAGCCCCATTGCTTGATCGTTATTAGCGGCCGAGTTGTGTCTAGAAAAATGTTTTGAGTCATTAGGAATTATATGGAGAGTTTAGGAATTCTTTTTACTTCCCAGTCTCCTCATCGCTCTGGTAAGGCATCCTGATGTAGAGTTTTGACTCTTCTCTTCTCAAATTTCACTAAAAAAAATTTAGGATCACGCGGGTATCTTGGAATCGTTCCGATGGTTTTATGATGAGAACATTGTCTTGGTGCCTCCTGTCAGGGGTTTAGTGGAAGTGTCCCGGGGAGTTGAGCTCTGAGGTGTTGTCATCATAATTTTATCGTTGCAGTTCTGGAATACCTGAGTTTAGTATGCCGACAACGAAAATCTCTTTTATGCTGTTCGTTGGTGAGATAACCTCGACGCCACCCAGTACTGGGGCGGGAGTTCAGGAGTATCGCCATAACTTGTATAACGGATGCTTTTCGAAGGTTGAGGTAGATGGTTTCCGAAGGTTTCTTGGTTATGTGTTGAAGGATGGATATAGCTGGATGTAGGAATTGCTAGTTTGGGTGAGATATTATGCTTCCCCTGTATCCCCAACACCTGATTGCATAATCGGAAAGGTTTGGGAGTTTCATAGGTGGGAATTCTAGTAGCTCTAGTTCTTATTCCACGGATATTGGTTTGAGATTGGGATTTCTTACCGATTATTCGTTCTTGATCCGTACCTTGTTGATTTATTTCTCTACCTTAATTCTACGTGGCTTCTCAATGTATGGATATGTGACCATTTCAATAGGAATGCATTCCTTCATATTATTCGGATGTGAAGACTATATGTTGCAATTTTCATTCCATTGGATTCAGCTTCAATATTTGTCCTCAATGTGCTAATGGATGTCAACCTCTTCAGGATGGCTCCTCCAACGCGCACGACTCCGAATCCTGATCCGCCACCACCTCCACCTCCTCCGGAGGCATGGCAAGCTGTGATGGCGGCAACCAATGCAAACACACAGTTGATCATGCAAATTCTTCAAGAGCACAATCAAGGCAACCAAGGGAATCAAGGCAGCAATCAGAGTCACTTTTCTACACTCAACCAGTTCCTTGCTAACGGGCCAAAGACTTTCAGCAATTGTGTTGAGGCAACCGATGCTGACGATTGGCTAGTGGATCTGTGCAAGCATTTCGAGTGCAGTAACATCAGGCCTGAGGACTTTGTTAAGTTCGCTTCCTTCCAACTCAAAGATCAAGCTGCAGAATGGTTCCAGAAGTACAAGGACTCCAGAGGTGGACGTGTTATCACTTGGGATGATTTCCGTCGAGATTTCCGAGCTCATCATATTCCTCAGAGCGTGGTTGAAAGCAAGCGTGAGGAATTCCGCAATCTGAAGCAAGGCTCTTTGTCTGTCTATGACTACAACAAGTTGTTCCAGAAGCTCGCCCGCTTTGCCAAGCAGGACGTCCCTGATGAGAAGAGCATGATATACCAGTTCAGGGTGGTCTCACAGAAGAAATTCAGCTCGCTCTTGTTCTCTTTGAGCCCTTGAGATACGATGAGTTCTACAACATGGCATTGAAGCAAGAGGCTGCTCAGTTGAGGTGTGATGCTTCCAAGAAGAGAGTCAGAGATGTTACTCCTTCTTCCTCTACTCAAGTGGCCAAGCAGCAGAAGTATTGGCTTCCTCCTCCTCCGTTCCGTCAGCCGTATCAGCAGAAGAGCAAAGGTGGCAGTGGTTCTTCCCACCCACCCAACCCTGGCTTTCAGAACAAGACTTCGTCTCAACCTCCAAGACCGAGTGCTCCGTATCACCGTCCGCTTTCAGAGGTTACGTGCAACAAGTGCCAACAGAAGGGTCACTATGCCAACAAGTGTTTCAACTAGAGGCGTCTTCCTCCTCCTCCTCCTGTCAGATCGGCAAGTACAGCTGTGGTCAAGCATAACCCCAAGTCCGCCAAGGTCAACTTGCTGAATGCAGCTCAGGCAGAGGAATCACCAGATGTGATCATGGGTAACCTTCCTGTTAATGACATTCCCGTAAGAGTTCTTTTTGACACTGGTGCATCTTTATCATTTTTATCGAAGCCTTTTGCATCCATGCATGATGTGCATACTATTGATTTGCCTAAGTCGATAGCGGTTTGTTCTCCGGGTTTGTTCATGAACACCAAAATGATGGCTCCGGATGTTACTATCACATTGGGCGACTACAAGTTCCTTTCTTCTCCTATGGTTCTTGGTAACTCGGATATTGATCTTATTCTCGGAATGGATTGGCTTACTAAGCACAAGGCTCAGCTTGATTGTGCAGCCAGGCAGATTCAATTGACTTATTCATCTGAGGATGTAATTGTCTTTACCGCTCGTGATGATACCATCCGTCTATTTTCTCTCAATGAGAAGGGTGAATTGGATGCTATCTCTCAAATTCCAGTCGTTTGCGAATATCAAGACGTCTTTCCAGAAGAGCTTCCAGGAATGCCTTCGCACCGGCCAGTTGAATTCGTTATTGATCTTGAGCCTGGCACGGAACCTGTGTGCAAGCGTCCTTACAAGCTCGGACCTGAAGAGTTGAAGGAGCTGAAGAAGCAACTCGATATTCAAGAGAAAATGGGTCTCATCCGGCCTAGTTCTTCTCCGTGGGGTTGTGGTGTTCTTTTTGTGAAGAAGAAGGATGGAACGGACCGACTTTGTGTTGATTACCGTCCATTGAACAAGAAGACCATCAAGAACAAATACCCACTTCCCAACATCAATGAGCTATTCAAACAACTCAAAGGTCCCCAAGTATTCTCCAAGCTTGATCTCCATATGGGCTATCATCAGATTCGAATCCGTGAGCAAGATATTCCCAAGACGGCTTTCAGGACTAGCTTTGGTTCATATGAGTACACTGTCATGTCTTTTGGTCTCGCCAACGCTCCTCCGACGTTCTCTCACATGATGAACTTCATCTTCAATGCCTACACCAATGACTTCGTTTTGGTCTATCTCGACGACATTCTGGTTTTCTCGAAGAACAAGGAAGATCATGCCAAGCACTTGCGTTTGGTTCTTGATAAGCTCAGAGAACACAAGTTCTACGCCAAGTTCTCCGAGTGTGAATTTTGGCTTGATGAGGTTCTTTATCTTGGTCATATCATCTCTGCCAAGGGCATTCCCGTGAATCCTGAGAAGGTGTCCGCAATTGTGAATTGGGAGCCTCCTCAGAACGTGAAGCAACTCCGCAGTTTTCTCGGTCTCGCAAGCTATTGCCGAAGATTCGTTGAAAACTTTTCTAAGATCGCGAAGCCTCTCTCGAATCTTCTTCAGAAGCACGTCAAGTATGTTTGGTCTCCGGAGTGTGACATTGCTTTCAACACTTTGAAAGAGAAATTGATCATTGCTCCAGTTCTGACTCCGCCTGATGAATCCAAACCGTATGAGGTCTTTTGTGATGCCTCTCTCCAAGGTCTTGGCGCAGTATTGATGCAAGAGGAGAAAGTTGTTGCTTATACATCTTGCCAGTTGAAGCCTAATGAGAAGAACTAACCCACTCATGATCTCGAGTTGGCGGCAGTTGTGCATGCTCTTTTGACTTGGAGACATCTTCTATTGGGAAGAAAAGTGGACATTTTCACTAATCACAAGAGTCTCAAGTACATCTTTACTCAGCCTAATCTCAACCTCAGGCAAACTCGATGGGTCAAAATGATTCAAGAGTATAATCCGAGTATTGAGTATACTCCAGGCAAGGCCAATGTGATCGCTGACGCATTGAGCAGGAAAGCTTATTGCAACAGTCTGATTCTCAAGCCTTATCAACCCGAGCTTTGTGAAGCTTTCCGCAAACTTAATCTACAAGTTGTTCATCAACGATTCCTCGCCAACCTTCTAGTCTCTCCTACCTTGGAAGACCAGATTCGCCAAGCCCAGCTTCTTGATGCTATGGTGAAAAAGGTGAAGATTGGGATTGCCAAGAGTCAGTCCAAGTACAAGTGCTACCTCCTTGATGACAAGGACACTCTCTTCTTCGAGGATCGTATTGTTGTACCCAAAGGTGACCTCCGTAAAGTGATCTTGAACGAGGCTCACAATTCTCTGCTCTCCATCCACCCTGGGAGCACGAAGATGTATCAGGACCTTAAGCAAGCTTATTGGTGGACTCGAATGAAGCGCGAGATTGCTCAATTCGTGAATGAATGTGATGTCTGCAGAAGAGTGAAGGCAGAACACCAAAGGCCAGTAGGTCTCCTCCAACCTCTTGCCATTCCAGAATGGAAGTTTGACCACATTGAAATGGACTTTGTGACTGGGTTTCCAAAGTCCAAGCGTGGCAATGATGCTATATTCGTTGTCATCGACAAACTCACCAAAGTGGCTCACTTTCTGCCTATCAAAGAGTCGATCACTGCAGCTCAATTGGCGGAACTCTATACCTCTTGTATTGTCTCTCTGCACGGTATTCCACAAGTGATCTCTTTAGACCGTGGCAGCATCTTTACCTCGAAGTTTTGGGATTCTTTTCAAAAGGCCATGGGCAAGAACATCCGCTTCAGCACAGCTTTCCATCCTTAAACTAGCGGTCAAGTCGAGCGTGTCAACTAGATTCTTGAAGATATGCTCAGGGCTTGTGTGATCTCCTTCGGCATGAAGTGGGAGGATTGTCTTCCTTATGCTGAATTCTCCTACAACAACAGTTTTCAAGCAAGTTCGGGCAAGGCCCCATTTGAAATTCTGTATGGCAGGAAGTGTCGTACCCCTCTCAACTGGTCTGAAACCGGTGAACGTCAGCTTTTGGGTAATGACTTAATTACAGAGGCAGAAGAAATGTGCAAAGTCATTCGTGATAACCTCAAAGCAGCCCAATCCCATCAGAAGAGCTACTATGATAGTAAGCACCGTGATTTGGCTTTCGAGATCGGAGATCATGTTTACCTCCGCGTCTCTCCTATGAAAGGTACTTGTCGCTTCGGTATCAAAGGGAAGCTTGCCCCTAGATACGTGGGACCTTTCAAGATTGTCAGCAAGAGAGGCGACCTCGCCTATTAGCTCGAGCTTCCTTCAAACTTTGCTAATGTTCATGACGTGTTCCATGTCTCTCAGCTCCGAAAGTGCTTCAAGACTCCTGACCGCACCGTCAACTTCGAGGACATTGAGCTCCAAGAAGATCTCTCTTATCGTGAGCACCCAGTTGCTATTCTTGAAGAGACTGAACGCAAGACTCGCAACAAGTCAATCAAATTTCTCAAAGTCAAGTGGCACATCATTCCGACCATGAAGCTACCTGGGAACGCGAGGATCACCTCCGTTCTGAGTACCCGTCGTTCTTTCAGTCCTAGATCTCGGGACGAGATCCTTTCGTAGTGGTGGAGTGTTGTAACACCCCGGATGTAACTTTCCCAATTTGTACTCCAACTCTTGCCGTTTCCGGCGTTAAGTTATATTTATTTCCTTGGGTTCGGGTTCTTTGTCTCCATGTGCTGTTGTCGTTGTCATGCATCTCATATCATGTCATCATGTGCATTGCATTTGCATACGTGTTTGTCTCATGCATTCGAGCTTTTTCCCCGTTGTCCGTTTTGCATTCCGGCGCTTCGTTCTCCTCCGGTGGTCATTTCTAGCTTTCTTTCATGTGTGGGGATTAAACATTTCTGAATTGGATCAAGACTTGCCAAGCAGCCTTGGTTTACTACCGGTAGACCGCCTGTCAAGTTTCGTATCATTTGGACTTCGTTTGATACTCCAACGGTTAACCGAGAACCGAAAAGGCCTCGTGTGTGTTGCAGCCCAACACCCCTCCAATTTGGCCCAAAACCCACCTAACTCCGCTCCATCATCTAAAGCGTTCGATCACGATCGCATGGACGAAAACCGCACCTCATTTGGACTCTCCTAGCTCCCTCTATGCCTATTTAAACACCCCCTCCAAATCCGGATCTTTCTCCCCCACCCGAAACCCTAAAAATCCCCTCCGACGCGCTCGACATTGTCCGCCCGCGCCGGACACTCCGTGCCGCCGCCCCCACACTAGTTGTGCGCTGCCACATGGCCTCGCCGCCGCCTCCCATCGCGCGGCCCGGGAGGCCCAGGGAGGGCCCCCGCAGCCCGAAGCCGTCGCCGCCTTGCCGCGCCCGGCCCC
>NC_041380.1:357385907-357388213 GCF_002162155.2 Triticum dicoccoides
CCCCTCGCCGGCGCCGTCCCAGGCCGCCGCGGCCACCGACTCCCTTCACGCCGAGCGCCGCCCCCGCGGCCACCCTCGCCGCCCCGGCCGTCTTCTCCCTCTCCGTCGAGCTCGGGCGAGAACAGTAACTCCGGCCGTCGTTCCTCAATTTCCATGCCCCGATCTAGATCTGGCGTGAACAGTAACCCTAGAGGTTGATTTTTTTCTCTAACTCCCGAGATTGCAGATCCAAGTGCTCCTGTTCGTAGCCCTGTAACTTTGCATCCGTAGCTCCGATTTATGCATATAGCATATCAAGATGTTCATCTCAGAGAGTACATCATTTCATTCCATTGCATCATTTTCATTTGAGTTCATCTTGATGCCCGAAATGCCGTTAGAAGAGGGCTACTTGAGTTAATTGTCAGATCTGCTACTCCGTTTAGGTTTTTGTCATTTTTGCCATGATTAATATGTGCATGATATGCCCTGATGCTCTACATGTGTTTTGTTAAGGGTTTTGTCATCTTTCCAGAGGTGCAACCCATGTATTTTTGTGATGTGTGTGGTGACTTTTGCAAGCTTGCAAAGTGGTGCACTTGCTAATTCTGTTTTCAGGGACTTAGTAATTTCACTAAGTCCTGGAGCTGTTTATCTCATATTGTCATATGTTCATGTTTTTCCTAGTGATCCGTGCCTCTATTGAGGATGATCAGTAAGGATGTTTTGTTAATATTGTAGCGCTCTATCCATCCATGTCTTTGTTTGCAATTATGGAGCACCCTAGCTTGAGTCAATCGAGCTCTACTTTTGCTACTTTGTGAATCTGGGCAGATTGTCAACTTGTTTGCAATTTTGCCGGTGATGTTGTAGTTGATCCGTGCATGCTATGCTATTGTCCTTGCCATGTCTAGCTTGAATTTTGTGCCTTCTTGATGGGTACATGCTTGTCTTGCCATGACTTGCACCGTAGTGAGTGCATCGAGCTCGTAAACATGCCTACTTGAGTTATATTTCAGCATGTGTCAGTTTTCACTAAGTCTGAAATCTGATTATTGCTATGTTCACATGCTTGCAATTGTATTTTCTGATCCCTTTTGGCTCAAGGTCACTAAGGGACTTTTGTTAAGATCTTTGAGTAGCTCCATGCCATGCTTTACTTTACCATGATCAGGTCCTGTAGCATGTAGTTTTGTTGCTCCAAAGAGTGCTACCTGATCTAAAATTCCAGACAAGTGTTAATTTCACTAAGTCTGAGATCTGTTTGTCATATGCATTTTTGCCATGCTTGTTTGAACCTGTTAATGGATGAAATGGCCGTAGCTCAGTGCTAGAATTTTGTTAAGCATCTTGTGTGCATCCCTGCCATGTATTTTGTTGTCATGTTTGGGTGTTGTAGCATGTTCATTTCGTTGCATTTAGATGCCTACTTGCTGTAAATCGTAGACCGGTGTCATATTTGAATCGCTTGCCATTTCCAAACCGTAACTCCGATTCCAGCATTCTTTATATCGTTTTCAAGCGATTTCATCTCATATTTCTAGTGGAACACTTGGATTTCCAAGTTGAGGCCAGGTTCATGCATTTCCTGTCATATCTTGCATTTTGCATCCCGCATCGCATCCCGCATAGCATATCATCATTGCATCATATTGCTTGATCCTTGCACGTGGTTGATTGTATCCTTGTTGCTTGTTTGTCTTATTTGGGTAGAGCCGGGAGACGAGTTCGCTAACAAGGAGCCCGTTGAGTTTGCTTTCGAGGATCCAATCAACTCTGACAACTGTGCAGGCAAGATGATCATACCCTCGAAATCACTACTATCTTTTCTATGCTAGTTTGCTCGCTCTTTTGCTATGCCATTGCTACGATGCCTACCACTTGCTTTCAAGCCTCCCAAATTGCCATGTCAAACCTCTAACCCACCATTGTCCTAGCAAACCATTGATTGGCTATGTTACCGCTTTACTCAGCCCCTCTTATAGCGTTGCTAGTTGCAGGTGAAGATTGGAGGCCGTTCCTTGTTGGAACATTTATTTACTTGTTGGGATATCATTATATTATCTTGTTATCTTAATGCATCTATATACTTGGTAAAGGGTGGAAGGCTCGGCCTCTCGCCTAGTGTTTTGTTCCACTCTTGCCGCCCTAGTTTCCGTCATATCAGTGTTATGTTCCCGGATTTTGCGTTCCTTACGCAGTTGGGTTATAATGGGAACCCCTTGATAGTTCGCCTTGATTAAAGCTTTTCCAGCAATGCCCAACTTTGGTCTTACCATTTGCCACCTAGCCTTTTCTTTCCCTTGGGTTCTGCAGACGCAAGGGTC
>NC_041380.1:357388441-357445466 GCF_002162155.2 Triticum dicoccoides
GGCCAGTGCTCCTCTGAGTGTTGGTCCAACCGAGCGATGTCCGGGGCTACCAGGGGAAACTCTGGGCTGGCCTACCCGATGTCTTGCTCATCTGAGTGTGCCCTGAGAACGAGATATGTGCAGCTCCTATCGGGATTGTCGGCACATTCGGGCGGTGTTGCTAGTCTTGTTTTAACCTGTCGAAGTGTCTTGAATTACTGAGATACCGAGTCTGATCGGAACGTCTTGGGAGGAGGTCTATTCCTTCGTTGACCGTGAGAGCTTGTCATGGGCTAAGTTGGGACTCCCCTGCAGGGATTTGAACTTTCGAAAGCCGTGCCCGCGGTTATGGGCAGATGGGAATTTGTTAATGTCCGGTTGTAGATAACTTGAACCTTAATTATTTAAAATGAATCAACTGAGTGTGTTACCGTGATGGCCTCTTCTCGGCGGAGTCCAGGAAGTGGACACGGTGTTGGAGTAATGTTTGCGCAGGTTGCTCTCTAGTTTCTCCCTCGCGCTTTGCCTCCTCTTCTCGCTCTCTTTTGCGAATAAGTTAGCCACCATACTTGCTAGTTGCTTGCTGCAGCTCCACTCAAATTTACCTTGCCATACCTATAAGCTTAAATAGTCTTGATCGCGAGGGTGCGAGATTGCTGAGTCCCTGTGGCTCATAGATTACTATTACACCAGATGCAGGGCCCGATGATTCCGCTCCAGGAGATGCATATGAACTCAAGTGGGAGTTCGACGAAGACTCTCAACGTTACTATGTTTCCTTTCCCGATGATCAGTAGTGGTGCCCAGTTGGGGGTGATTGGGACCGTGTCGCTTGTTGGGTTATCTTTTATTTTGGCGCTGTAGTCGGGCCATGAGTGTTTGGTTGATGTAATGTTATTTATGTACTTGATTGACGTGGCGAGTGTAAGCCAACTATGTTATCTCCCCTTTATTATTTATATTACATGGGATGTTGTGAAGATTGCCTAATTTGCGACATATGCCTTCAATGCGATTATGCCTCTAAGTCATGCCTCGACACGTGGGAGATATAGTCGCATCGAGGGTGTTATAGAAGCGACCAGCTAGAGAGCGACAACAGTCATGAACCTGCATTAAAATTAATCAACACCGAATGCAAGCATGAGTAGGATATAATGCGCCATGAACATAAATATCGTAGAGGCTATGTTGATTTTGTTTCAACTACATGCGTGAACATGTGCCAAGTCAAGCTACTCGAATCATTCAAAACAGGATACCACCCTATCATACCACATCACAACCATTTTAATAGCATGTTGGCATGCAAGGTAAACCATTATAAGCTCCTAGCTAATTAAGCATGGCATAAGCAACTATAATCTCTAATTGTCATTGCAAACATTTTTATTCATAATAGGCTGAATCCGGGATGATGAACTAATCATATTTACAAAAACAAGAGAGGTCGAGTTCATACCAGCTTTTCTCATCTCAATAAGTTCACCATATAATCATCATTATTGCCTTTCACTTGCACGACCGAACAGTGTGGATAATAATAATAGTGCACGTGCATTGGAATAAGCTGGAATCTGCAAGCATCCAATTCAAGAGAGAAGACAAGGTAATGGGATCTTTGTTAGATCAAAAATAATGCATATAAGAGCCACTCAACGTTTTCATTATGGTCTTCTCCTCTCGACCCCCCCCCCCAAAAAAAGAAAAGAAATAAAACGATTTACACGGGAAAGCTCCCAACAAGCAAAAGAAGAACGGGAAATCTTTTTAGATTTTGTTTTTAATTATTACTACTACAGGCATGGAAAGTAAACTAGCTAAAAGCTACAACTATTTTTTTTGTTTTTTCTTAAGGTTTATCAAACACACAAGAAGAAAGCATAAAAAGGAAAATAAAATGGCATGGATATTACGGTCAAAAAGTATGAGCACCGACAACTAGCATGAGTGTGTGAACATAAATGTAATGTCGGTGAGAAATATGTACTCCCCCAAGCTTAGGCTTTTGGCCTAAGTTGGTCTATGGCCACGACTGACCTGGTGGATATCCAAATTGGTAGCTGGGGTCGTATTGAGATGCAGCGGCAATTGCTTGATGAGCTGCAGCTTGGAGGCGAGCTATCTAGTGATGTTTTTGGGAGGAAGAAGGAGTGTGTGGTAGCTGGAATAAGTGGAGGGGAGCCACCATGGGCCCACGAGGCAGGGCGCGCGCCCTGGACCCTCGTGGCCAGGTGCTTGCTCCCCTGCTATGTTCTCAGTGCCAGATATTCTAAAATATTCTAGAAAAAATCATATTTAATTTTCAAGGCATTTGGAGAACTTTTATTTTCGGGGTATTTTTTATTGCATTAATAATTCAGAAAACAGACAGAAAAAATACTATTTTTGCTTTATTTAATATAAATAACAGAAAGTAAAAAGAGGCTAGAGAGAGTTGTGTTATCTAAATTCATCCATCTCATGCTCATCAAAAGGAATCCATTAACAAGGTTGAGCAGATCTTGTTATCAAACTCATTCCGAGTAACATGGAACCGGAGAATTTTTGAATAACACTAGGTTACCTCAACGGGGATATGCACATCCCCAACAATAAGAATATCATATTTCTTCTTGAGAGTAGGAAGAGGAAATTCAAAACCTCCAATAGTAGTTGTTGAAATTTTTCTAATAGAATTGATACTGTGGACTTGAGGTTGTTTCCTCGGAAAGTGTACCGTATGCTCATTACCATTAACATGAAAAGTGATATTGCCTTCGGTGCAATCAATAAAAGCCCCTGTAGTATTCAAAAAGGGTCTTCCAAGAATAATAGACATACTATCATCCTCGGGAATATCAAGAATAACAAAGTCCGTTAAAATAGAAACGTTTGCAACCACAATAGGCACATCCTCACAAATACCGATAGGTATAGCAGTTGATTTATCAGCCATTTGCAAAGATATTTCAGTAGGTGTCAACTTATTCAAATCAAGTCTACGATATAAAGAGAGAGGCATATCACTAACACTGGCTCCAAGATCACATAAAGCAGTTTTAACATAGTTTCTTTTAATGGAGCATGGTATAGTTGGTACTCCGGGATCTCCTAGTTTCTTAGGTATTCCACCCTTAAAAGTATAATTAGCAAGCATGGTGGAAATTTCAGCTTCCGGTATCTTTCTTTTATTAGTAAAAATATCTTTCATGTACTTAGCATAAGGATTCATTTTAAGCATTTAAGTCAAACGCATACGCAAGAAGATAGGTCTAATCGTTTCAGCAAAGCGCTCAAAATCCTCATCATCCTTTTTCTTGGATGGTTTAGGAGGAAAAGGCATGGGTTTCTGAACCCATGGTTCTCTTTCCTTACTGTGCTTCTGAAAGTGCAACTATCCCTGGGTGGTTTTGGTAATTCCTAACAACATATAACTCATTGAGCTAATGCTACTTAAAGATAAACATTTCAGGAAAGCTCAATGATTGGCATGGCATGGATGAGAAAAGTGGATCCCTCAAAATTCTAAGGACAAAGAATTGGCTCAAGCTCAAAGCTTAGGACTCTACATCTTTTCATTTTAAGTGATCCAAGATCACATTGAGTCCATAGGAAAAGCCAATACTATTAAGAGGGGATGAGGTGTTGCCTGATGGCTTGCTTGCTCAAAGTGCTTAGTGATATGCTCAAAAGTCCTCAACTACTTTCTCACATCCACATATGTCCCAAACCAAAAGTCAAACTCGGCCCCACCGAAACTTTCTATCCGGCGCCACCGAGTTCAGTTGACATAGATGATACGTCACCGTCGTATCTACTTTTCCAAACACTTTTGCCCTTGTTTTGGACTCTAACTTGTATGATTTGAATGGAAGTAACCCGGACTGACGCTGTTTTCAGCAGAATTACCATGGTGTTGTTTTATGTGCAGAAAACAAATATTCTCGGAATGACCTGAAACTCCATGGAACATCTTAGAAAAAAATGAAAAATCCTCGCCAAAGATGAAGACCAGGGGGCCCACACTCTTCTCACGAGGGTGGGGGGCGCGCCCCCTACCTCGTGGGCCCCCTGTTGCGTCTCCGACTCCAGCTCCACCTCCATATATTGAGTTTCGATGAGAAAAAAATAAGAGAGAAGAAATCATCGCGTTTTACGATACAGAGCCGCCGCCAAGCCCTAAAACCTCTCGGGAGGGCTGATCTGGAGTCCGTTCGGGGCTTCAGAGAGGGGGATTCGTCGCCATCGTCATCATCAACCATCCTCTATCATCAATTTCATGATGCTCACCGCCGTGCGTGAGTAATTGCATCGTAGGCTTGCTGGACAGTGATGGGTTGGATGAGATTTATCATGTAATCGAGTTAGTTTTGTTAGGGTTTGATCCCTAGTATCCATTATGTTCTGAGATTGATGTTGCAATGACTTTTCTATGCTTAATGCTTGTCACTAGGGCCCGAGTGCCATGATTTCAGATCTGAACCTATTATGTTTTCATGAATATATGTGAGTTCTTCATCCTATCTTGCAAGTCTATAGTCACCTACTATGTGTTATGATCCGGCAACCCCGAAGTGACAATAATCGGGACCACTCCCGGTGATGACCATAGTTTTAGAAGTTCATGTATTCACTATGTGCTAAATCTTTGTTCCGGTTCTCTATTAAAAGGAGGCCTTAATATCCCTTAGTTTCCAATAGGACCCCGCTGCCACAGGAAGGTAGGACAAAAGATGTCATGCAAGTTCTTTTCCATAAGCACGTATGACTATATACGGAATACATGCCTACATTACATTGATGAATTGGAGCTAGTTCTGTGTCACCCTATGTTATGACTGTTACATGATGAATCGCATCCGGCATAATTATCCATCACTGATTCGGTGCCTACGAGTTTTCCATATACTGGTTCTCGCTTATTTACTTTCCCGCTGCTACTGGTACAATCACTACAAAATACCAAAAACATTACTTTTGTTGTCTTTACTTTTGTTGCCGCTACCACCACTATCATATTACTTTGCTACTAAACACTTTGCTGCAGATACTAAGTTTCCAGGTGTGGTTGAATTGACAACTCAGCTGCTAATACTTGAGAATGTTCTTTGGCTCCCCTTGTGTCAAATCAATAAATTTGGGTTGAATACTCTACCCTCGAAAGCTGCTGCGATCCCCTATACTTGTGGGTTATCAAGACTAATTTCTGGCGCCGTTGCCGGGGAGCATAGCTCTATTCTTTGAGTCACTTGGGATTTATATCTGTTGGACACTATGAAGAACTTGAGAGATCCAAAAACCAAGATCTATCCCTCAACTACGAGGGGAGGTAAGGAACTGCCATCTAGCTCTGCACTTGATTCACCTTCTGTTATGAGTAAGTTAGCGACACCTACACCTGCTTCTGCTATTCGTTCTGATATGTCGCATGTTATTGATGATGCCACTTCTGCTATGCATGATACTTATGATGAAACTACTTCTATGCCTGATACTACTGTGCCCCTTGGTGAATTTCTTGATGAACAAATTGCTAGGGCTAGAGAAAAAGAAATTATTGAATCTAAATACGATGATGATAGTGATGATGAAAATATGCCTGTTATTCCTGAGGGTTATCTTTTTGATACGGAATCTTCTGCCGCTATTTTTGCTTGCAGAGATAGATATAAGCTTAAGAGGTTATTAATTAAATGGAACAAAGAATCACTTAGAGATTGAATGAAACCCGACCCTGCTTTTGCTACTTCACCTATATGTGTTCCTGATAAAGATTATGAATTCTCTGTTGATGCTGATATAATTACTTTGGTTGAATCTGATCCGTTTTATGGCTATGAATCTGAAACTGTTGTGGCACATCTTACTAAGTTAAATGATATAGCTGCCCTGTTCACTAATGATGAGAGATCGCGTTACCTTTATATACTCAAAATATTTCCGTTCTCATTAAAGGGTGATGCTAAGATATGGTTTAATTCTCTTGATCCTGGTTGTGTGCGTAGTCCCCAGGATATGATTTATTACTTCTCTGCTAAATATTTCCCTGCTCATAAGAAACAACCTGCTTTGAGGGAAATATACAACTTTGTGCAAATTAAAGAAGAGAGTGTCCCACAAGCTTGGGGGAGGCTTCTCAAGTTACTTAATGCTTTGCCTGATCATCCTCTTGAGAAACCAGAAATACTTGATATCTTTTATAATGGACTAACCGATGCTTACAGAGATTACCTGGATAGTTGTGCTGGTTCTCTTTTCAGGGAAAGAACACCGGATGAAGCTGAAATTCTATTGAATAATATGTTGACAAATGAAAATAATTGGGCACCTCCTGAGCCAGCTCCTGAGCCATCTCCTGCTCCAATTAGTGAGTCTATTCCTAAACCAACTCCGAAGAAGAGAGGTGTTTTATTTCTCAGTCCCGAAGATATGCAAGAGGCAAACAAATCTGTGAAATAAAAAGGTATTAAAGCTGAAGACGTTAAGAATTTACCTCCTATTGAAGAAATATATGGTCTTAATTCACCGCCTGTTGAAGAAACATATGATCTTAATTATTTATCTACTGAAGAACCTCCTGATCCCGATATCCCAACACAGGTAGTAAAGGTAAATTCTCTCTATAGATATGATAAAGCTGAAGTCCCTCCTACTAAAATTGCTAGTCAGTGCTTGGATGAGTTTGATAACTTTATGTTTAAGCAAGACGACTTCAATGCTATTTTGGTAGACAATTAAAAGAAAATGCTTATATGATTAGACGCTTGGGTGATTATATGGCTAATATTAAAGGTGAACTTAAACTTGTTAGCAAACATGCTTCTATGGTTAGCACTCAAGTAGAACAAGTACTTAAGGCTCAAAAAGAAGTGCTTAATGAAATGAATAGTAAGAAAAATGATTATGCTGTTAGAGTGGCTACTAGAACTGGTAGAATGACTCAGGAACCTTTGTATCCTGAAGGCCACCCTAAGAGAATTGAGCAAGATTCTCAAAGAAATAATATTGATGTTCCTAGTCCTTCTAAAAAGAAGAAGAAGAAAAATGATAGAACTATGCAAAATTCTAGTGAACCTATTGCTGAACCACCTGATAATCCACATGAAATTTCTATGTCTAATGCTGAAACACAATCTGGTAATGAACATGAACCTAGTAAAAATATTAATGATGATGTTCATGCTGATGCTCAACCTAGTAATGATAATGATGTAGAAATTGAACCTGATGTTGATCTTGATAGCCCACAATCAAAGAATCAACGTTATGATAAAACAGACTTTGTTGCTAGGAAACATGGTAAAGAAAGGGAACCTTGGGTTCACAAACCCATGCCTTTTCCTCCGAAACCATCCAAGAAAAAGGATGATGAGGATTTTGAGTGCTTTGCTGAAATGATTAGGCCTATCTTTTTGCGTATGAGATTAACTGATGTGCTTAAAACAAATCCTTATGCTAAATATATGAAGGATATCATTACTAATAAAAGAAAGATACCGGAAGCTGAAATTTCCACCATTCTTGCTAATTATACTTTTAAGGGTGGAATACCAAAGAAACTTGGAGATCCCGGAGTACCTACTATACCTTGCTCCATTAAAAGAAATTATATTAAAACTGCTTTATGTGATCTTGGAGCTGGTGTTAGTGTTATGCCTCCCTCTTTATATCGTAGACTTGACTTGAATAAGCTGACACCTACTGAAATATCTTTGCAAATGGTTGATAAATCAACTGCTATACCTGTCGATATCTGTGAGGATGTGCCTGTTGTGGTTGCAAACATTAATAGTTTAACAGACTTTGTTATACTTGATATTCCCGAGGATGATAGTATGTCTATTATTCTTGGAAGTCCTTTTCTTAATACTGCAGGGGTTGTTATTGATTGCAACAAAGGCAATGTTACTTTTCATGTCAATGGTAATGAGCATACGGTACACTTTCTGAGGAAACAACCTCAAGTTCATAGTATCAACTCTATTGGAAAAATTCCATCGATTATATTTGGAGGTTTTGAATTTCCTCTTCCTACTATCAAGAAGAAATATGATATTCTTATTATTGGGGATGTGCATATCCCCGTTGAGGTAACTTAGTGTTATTCGAAATTTCTCCGGTTTCTTGATTATCGGAACGAGCTTGTTAACAAGACTTGATCAACCTTGTTAGTGGATTCTTTTTGATGAGCATGAGATGGATGAAACTAGAAGCACAAACTTCTGCACCCCACTTTTACTTTCTGTTATTTATATTAAATAAAGTAAAAATAGTATTTTCAGTCTGTTTCCTGACTTATCCGTGCAATGTAAAAATATCCCGAAAATAAAAGTCCTCAGAATGACATGCCAATTTAATATGATTTGTTCAGGAATATTTGAGGATTTACTGTGCAAAAATTACCGCGGGAGGAGCTGCCACCTGGTCACGAGGGTGGTGGGCGTGCCCCCCCTATAGGGCGCGCCCCCTGCCTCGTGGGCCCACGGTGGCCCTCCTCCACTTATCCCAGCACCCATCTTCTTCCTCTATCTCACACAAACCCAAAAATCCAACTTAAGCACGAGTTCCAGCCACTTTTGCTGCGATTTTCGATCTTCTTGCTCAAAGCACCTCTCGCAAAACTGCTTGGGGAGATTGTTCCTTGGTATGTGACTCCTCCATTGGTCCAATTAGCATTTGTTCTAGTGCTTTATTCTTTGCAAATTTGTGCTGCATAGGTGACCATGTTCTTGAGCTTGCATGTCAAATTTATATGGTTCCAAGTAGTTCTAATGCTTGATATAGGCTCTAGACACTTGTAGGAGTAGTTGCTATCAATATTATTGAGTTTGGTTTACTTTTATTTTGAAGTTACTAAAAATTTCAGAATTTTTCAGAGAAAAACAATATGTTTAGGAAAATGTTCCAAGGTGGTTCCTCTAAGAAGCAAGGACCCAGGATTGCTATGCGCGATGCTGACGAGGATCCACCAAGAGACGCTCCAGTACGGCCTTGCGAATGGCCGTCAGAAAATTTTATGGACCGTGTGGGAATTAAATAAGAATTCAAAGCATATTTGCGCAATGCCGGTCTTGAAGATTTTGAGGCTAACAAATGCCCCCAGTATCATGATCTCACAAGTTCATTTGTGAGGAGGTTTGAGTATTCATCTTCGTGTAATTCTCCTTCAGTCATGTTTGATCTTTATGACAAATCTTATACCATGGACCTAGAGGATTTCACTTCTGCTTGCGAACTTCCATCATGGGGCAGTATTATGGATCCCACTAAATCTGAATTTAGAGAATTTCTTGCTAGTATAATTGTGGGGGAGTCCCGAGATATAACGTAGGCTATCATAGGGAGCATTCACTTTCCTGCTATACATTCTTTTGCTCTTTTCATCGGTAGATGCATAAATGCTAAGGATGAAGCATGTCACATGTGTGTCCCTGATCTCAGCATTCTTAGGAGTGCTGTGTTAGGAGACCAATCTTATCATATGGGAGCCATTGAAGCTCGTAGGTTGCATCATAATAGACATAATGGAGATTTCTTTGGAGGAATTTATGCAACCCGCTTAGCTCATTTTCTTGAAATAGACATTCGTGAGGGTGATATGGAGTTGCCTCCTGCATATTTAGATTATAACTCTATGGCTTCGCACCAGTTTGTCGAGAGGCCTGAATCACCTCTCTTATATCGGTTAATTTTTGATAAACGACGTATTTTCCGTATTACTCTCCCTGCTCCTGCCTTCTTTGATTCACAGACAAAAGGAAGATATATTATTACTAGAGAGGAGGCAGAAGAGTACGAGAGGAGAGCGGAGGCAGCTCAACTCCACGCTGCAGCTCAGCAGGCGATGAAGGTTGCACATCAGTATGATCCCAACTATTCCTCCTCATCGCAGTACGACCCCAACAACTATTATTATGGATATCCGCCAGGCCAGCCGTGGCCATAGACCAACTTAGGCCAAAAGCCTAAGCTTGGGGGAGTACGTATTTCTCATCAACATTACATTTATGTTCACACACACTCATTGCTAGATGTCGGTGGTCATACTTTTTCACTGTAATATCCATGCTAGTTTATTTTCCTTTTCCTGCTTTCTTCTTGTGTGTTTGTTAAACCTTAAGAAAACCAAAAAAAAATAGTAGTAGCTTATTTTTCTGCTGTAGTAGTAATAATTAAAAAGAAAACCCAAAAATATTTCCCGTTCTTCTTTTGCTTGTTGGGAGCTTTCCCGTTTATTTCTTTTCTTTTCTTTGGGGGTCAGTAGGAGAAGACCATAATTAAATTGTTGAAGTGGCTCTTATATGCATTATTGTTGATTTAACCAAGAGCCCATATTGCCTTGTCTTCTCCTGTTTATTGAATGCTCGCAGATTCCAGCTTAGTCCAATGCACGTGCACTCTTATTATTATTCACACCGTTCGGTCGTGCAAGTGAAAGGCAATTATGATGATATATGATGGACTGACTGAGATGAGAAAAGCTGGTATGAACTCGACCTCTTTTGTTTTTGTAAATATGATGAGTCCTTCGTTCTTGATTCAGATTATTATGAATAAACATGTTTGCAATGACAATTAGAGATCATAGTTGCTTGTGCCATGCTTGATTAGCTATGAGTTATAATGATTTACCTCGTGTGCCAACATGCTATTGAGATGATTATGATATGGTATGATGGGGTGGTATCCTCTTTTGAAAGATTTAAGTGACTTGACTTGGCACATGTTCACGCATGTAGTTGAAAAAAAATCAACATAGCCTTCATGATATTTATGTTCATGGTGGATTATATCCTACTCATGCTTGCATCCAATGTTTATTAATTTTAATGCATGTACATGGATGTTGTCGCTCTCTAGTTGGTCGCTTCCCAGTCTTTTGCTAGCCTTCACTTGTACTAAGCGGGAATATTGCTTGTGCATCCAATCCCTTAAACCCCAAAGTTATTCTAGATGAGTCCACTATACCTTCCTATATGCGGTATCTACCTACCGTTCCAAGTAAATTTGTATGTGCCAAACTCTAAACCTTCAAATAAACATTCTGATTTGTATGCTCGAATAGCTCATTTATCAACAAAGGCTGTCCTTATCTTCCGTGTTAGGCGGGTTATTCTCAAGAGGAGTGGACTCCGCTCCTCACTCACGAGAAAATGGCTGGTCACCAGGATGCCTAGTCCCATGCTTTATGAAAACTAAATCAAAATTAATTGCAAACAAAACTCCCCTTGGGACCTGATGTGTGTTGGAGGCACTCGTTGTATCGAGCAAGCCATGGATTGATGCTTGTTGGTGGAGGGGGAGTATAAACTTTACCATTCTGTTTGGGAACCGCCTATAATGTGTTTAGCATGGAAGATATCGCCATCTCTTAGTTGTTACGTTGATAATGAAAGTATACCGCTCAAAATACAATTTATCTCTATTTCAAAACCGAGCTCTGGCACCTCTACAAATCCCTGCTTCCCTCTGCGAAGGTCCTATCCATTTACTTTTATGTTGAGTCATCACCCTCTTATCAAAAAGCACTAGTTGGAGAGCACAGCCGTCATTTGCATTCATCACTGTTAATTTATATTGGGTGTGACTATGATTGGATCTCTTTTACCATGAATTACAATGTCTAGTCAGTCCTTGATATTTAAAGGTGCTCTACATTTATGTTTTGCGATCTTAGAAAGGGCTAGCGAGATACCATCTTGTTATATCATATAGTGGTTGTTTTGAGAAAGTGTTGTCATCTGAGATTTATTATTATGACTTTCTAGTTGATTATGCTATTGATATGAGTAATTATGAGACCTAAGAATTATTGCAAGTGTAGTTAATTATGATTTATGCTGAAAACTTGAATGTTGGCTTGACGTCGTTACAACAACAAGAGCAAACAGAGTTTCTAAAAGTTTTTCTTTCTTTCAGTTTGTCAACTGAATTGCTTGAGGACAAGCAAGAGTTTAAGCTTGGGGGAGTTGATACGTCTCCGCCGTATCTACTTTTCCAAACACTTTTGCCCTTGTTTTGGACTCTAACTTGTATGATTTGAGTGGAACTAACCCGGACTGACGTTGTTTTCAGCAGAATTACCATGGTGTTGTTTTATGTGCAGAAAACAAATACTCTCAGAATGACCTGAAACTCCACGGAACATCTTAGAAAAAACAATAAAAAATCCTCGCCAAAGATGAAGACCAGGGGGCCACACCCTTCTCACGAGGGTGGGGGTGCGCCCCCCTAGGGCGTGCCTCCCTACCTCGTGGGCCCCCTGTTGCGTCTCTGACTCCAACTCCACCTCCATATATTGAGTTTCGATGAGAAAAAAATAAGAGAGAAGAAATCATCGCATTTTACGATACGGAGCCGCCGCCAAGCCCTAAAACCTCTTGGGAGGGCTGATTTGTAGTTCGTTTGGGGCTCCCGAGAGGGGGATTCGTCGCCGTTGTTGTCGGTGTCAAAACCGGCGGATCTCGGGTAGGGGGTCCCGAACTATGCATCTAGGCCGGATGGTAATAGGAGGCAAGGGACACAGAGTTTTACCCAGGTTCGGGCCCTCTCGATGGAGGTAAAACCCTACGTCCTACTTGATTAATATTGATGATATGGGTAGTACAAGAGTAGATCTACCACGAGATCGGAGAGGCTAAACCCTAGAAGCTAGCCTATGGTATGATTGTTGTTGTGTATGTTGTCCTATGGACTAAAACCCTCTGGTTTATATAGACACCGGAGAGGGTTAGGGTTACACAAAGTCGGTTACAATGGTAGGAGATCTACATATCCGTATCACCAAGCTTGCCTTCCACGCCAAGGAAAGTCCCCTCCAGACACGGGACAGACTCTTCAATCTTGTATCTTCATAGTCCAGGAGTCCGGCTGAAGGTATAGTCCGGCCATCCAGACACCCCCTAATTCAGGACTCCCTCAGTAGCCCCCGAACCAGGCTTCAATGACGATGAGTCCGGCGCGCAGATTGTCTTCGGCATTGCATGGCAGGTTCTCCTCCAAATTCCGTGTACCTGTTGAATAAAGTCCGATTTCTTGTAGATGTTGCGCTCCTTGGCTTCTACGCCCAATAATGGCCGCTTCCCACGTGTCAAACGAATATGAAAAGTCTGAGTGTTTTTACATTCACACCCCTAGCCGCGTAAATGAGCTGACCTATTTAAGGGGACGAGGATTTAGATCCAAACCACATCTTCCCCCCTTCGCGAGTGTTCATCAGAGCGCATCCGACAAAGGTCCATTCCACCATGGCCAGCTGTCGCGACTCCTCCTCTCACCCTTCCAGCCCTTAGCCTGGATATTGGGATAGATGCTCCATCCCGCATAGCGAGCTAGTGACGCTCCAGACCAAGGGATTTCTCCCCCGGCCTATATGGTCCCGGTTCGAGCCGGCCTTGCCATCTATAATGGCGGAGAGCAAGCGGAGAGTGCCCCTAATCCCTCCAAAGGAGAGTGGGTGTGCCTCATCCCCTATTTAATAAGGGGGCTCGGGTTTCCAATCCATCCATTTCTCCGGGGGCTCCTGGAGTTCTATGGCCTCCAGGTACACAATCTCACGCCTGCCTCCGTATTGCATATCGCGAGCTTCGTAGCCCTCTGCAAGCTGTTTTTGGGTATCGAGGCTCATTTCGGGCTATGGAAAAGGTTATTCTGCCTTGTGCCCCGCTCTAAGGAGGGGTCAATGTATCAAGTGGGCAGAGCCGAAGTGTGGCGCATCGCCGGGACCGGATATCTGTCCGGAACCCCAAAGAAGGCGTCCGAAGACTGGCCTTCGGAATCGTTTTATATAGAAGACGTCCCGCTGCTAGATCCTGTACGGATCGGCCTCCCTGAATTCGACAGTGCTCCCTTAAAGAAGTGCCTAAGCTGGCGTCCACGGAGCCCTCGGAGGAAAAGTGACAGGGACATCATTTACCTGATGGGCCGAATAAGATTGTTATCCCATTCCGGACTAACCATGATCAGGGTTATGGCCGAATGCATTATGCGGGGGGTGCAACCGCTTCAGTATAGAAGCCACCCCATGTGGGACTTCAATGGGGAGGACGACGCCACCCGCTACGGCCGTAAGGGGCCGGATTCAGCTGCCGCTCTACTAAAGATCTTGTCCACTTTATATAAGGGAGAAGAGGAGGAATTTCTCCGCGTCAACCCACAGGGTGGATTCTCTATGCACAATCCCCCAAGCTGGGTAAGCGGTCGTATTTACTTACCCATCCGTTTTGTATTCCCATTATTAAATATTCAGTCTGACGACTTCAATGCAGGAACTGCGTCGGGCTGTTAAGGAAATAAGTAGCCCTCCTCCACAACCCGAGGACCCAGGACGGTCCCTCGACCCGGCCTCTCAAGAGGATCCGGACATATCTGTGGAGCTGATTGATGGAGTGTTCCATCAATTGAGCAAGGACAACGCCTTGGTGGCCATTACGGCCGATTACCCATGGCTAATCCCGGCCTCCTAGGTAACTGAGATCGAAGTCCCAGTACCCCGAATAGGTGTCCGCCCTCTCGTGTTTTCAGTTTCCTGATTACAACCGAACTTTGCAGGGGAGGTTTTTAAGGCGGAAGGCCGAACCTGCGGCGACAAGCCAACGAGGGGCCGCAGGGCCCCGTGGGCAGAAAAGAAGTGCAGTACGGACCGAGGGGTCAGCGCAAAGGTATGGCGCGCCCCCTTATCCCAGGTGGTATACCTTCGAGGCACATTGACACTCATGCTCTCTTCAAGACAAAGAGACCTTGTCAGACTATATCCGAAGAGGCTGCCAATCGCGCCTCCACCAGCCAGGCACCAAAGCCTGGTCCGAAGGCGGAGGCGAACGCAAGGCGCGCGCCAGACGCTCCTCCGACGGAGGATGTGGACGGGTTGTCTGCCACCAACTTTGAGGTGGAGAGTGCCATGAACCACAAGCGTCGCCAGACAATTCTTCGTGATGCTTGTTTCTCCCAAGGGGCGTTACATGCCTTCAACTCGGGAGATGCGTACCTCCGTGACGCTCAAAATGGTCTAGCCAGAGCCATGGAGCAATATGTAAAAGACATACGAGTAAGAAAATTTTGGTAATTATATATATATATATATATATATATATATATATATATACTAGTAGCCCCCGAGGCATGAAACAGTTAGAATAACTGATTTAAGGATCATTTGTTATGCAGGTTCTTACAGAAAAGAATTCCCTACTGTCCAAGGAGCTGGAAGAGTGCAAAGCCCAACTTGAGGCCGCACTAGCCGCGGCAGGGGAGCCCAAGGAGACCCCCTCTGGTAATATACACTTCGAAAGATAAGTATTTTGCGAAGCACGACATGGGTGCAAATCTGACAAATGAAATTGCAGATGGCGCCGGATTGAATCCGGAAAGGCAACACCTCCTATGCCAGCTAAAGGCTGGTGAGAAGGTGCTGACAAAGGTGAGGCGGGAGAAGAACGATCTCCAAGATACCAACACCAAGCTGGGCCTCAAGTTGAAAGATGTTCGTGCCCAGCTGTCAGACTCCGTGAAGGAGAATCAGCGGCTTCGGCGCGGCATATTTAGTAAGTGCTTGAACGAACCTTTGAAAGAAAGTTCGGCGGGGAAGTCGACTAATAGAGCAATGTCTGTAGGTGTGCTAACAGGTCGTCCTGCAGAGGAGATGCCCGGTTCTACGGGTGACCTTCTTCCTAAGCTCTCGCAACTGCTCGATCGAGTTCGGCAGGCGATGCAAGGCGTCGCCCAGGCCCTGTGGCCATCCGTCTCCATGCCCGAAAGTCTTGGAGAGCTTGCGGAGAAGCTAAAGGGAGCACGGCGGCGCTTCCGATTGTGGAAGATATCGGTCTGCCGTCAAGGCGCTAGGGAGGCCTAGGCCATGGTGAAGATGCGGTACGCAAAGGCTGACCCCAACCACATGGCCTAGGTCGGTCCTGTAGGGCCTGATGGGAAGGAGATCCCTGTAAGCTTAGTATACGGCTAAGTAGAGTTGGCTGCAAAGTATTCCCAGCAGGACTGTAAATTAGACAGCTTGTTAGATGGTATTGAAGAGGAATACAATCAGTCAAAATGACTATCTAATTTAATTGACATTTATAATGCCTTCTAGCCAGATTGTAGATCATTTGTCATGGCCGACCTTTTCGCTTCAGCCTCGGGACCTGACGGTCCGGAGTGTGTCCGAATTCCCATGCGGTTATTTAGGAACCGGGGAATGCATGGAGACCAGGGGTAGGGGTCATTAGTGCGTGAACAGACAAGTGCCCGACTAGTTATGTTATATTACATGGTTAGTAAGAAACATCTTCCAGGGAGAATAGTTCCGTTAGGGGTTCCTTTCCCTGGGAGGCATGCCCTAAGGTGCATGTCCATGCTGCAAAAAGAAACGCAGGAACAACATCTAGGGGCGTATAGATAAAAATAAAAAAGATCATCTTTAGTTCACCGACCGAATATTCCCTTAAGAACGCTAGCTTTTGGCTTCACCCTGTCTGAGGTACACGTCCGGCTGACCCGGCAGTAACAATCTCAGTGGTGCTCCCTTTACCACCTAGCCAAAAATCGGGAACGTAGGGGTAAGCACAGGAGCCAGGCAACCCAGCTTGGCCAAAACTTAAGTCATATCGATGCATATAATGGTGAATAAAAGGTACATGCGGAAGTGTGACACATGTGTTGGGCATGAAGCCCGTATGAATAAGCTTCTGTTTAAAGAAGCCCCTAGGTTTAATGAGCGCAGATAGCGCGTCACTTTATGAGCCTTTAAAGGCTATAAGAGAGAGAGAAGAGAAATGTAAGACAAAAAATATATAAAAAATGGACAGAGGAAGGAGACGAACACAGAGTCCGGCGCTAGGCGTAGAATCTTCGGAGACGGGCTGCGTTCCATGGGTTCGGCTCGAGTCGGTTATCCGATGCATCCCGCAGGCGGTACGCTCCACCAGTCAGGACTTGGTAAATTATGAAGGGACCTTCCCACTTGGGCTTGAGTTTGTCCTTTTTCTTGTCCGGTAGTCGTAGAACTAATTCGCCAATGTTGTAATTTTTGGCCCGTACTTCTCTGCTTTGGTATCTTCGAGGCCTGCTGTTGATAGAATGCGGAACTGGCTTTTGCCACGTCACGCTCCTCCTCCAATGCGTCCAAGCTGTCCTGCCGATCGAGCTCGGCTTCTCTTTCTTCGTACATGCGCACTCGAGGTGAGTCATGAATTATGTCGCAAGGCAAAACTGCCTCTGCGCCGTACACCATAAAGAATGGTGTGTATCCGGTGGTGCGATTCGGCGTGGTCCACAGCCCCCAGAGTACGGAGTCAAGCTCCTCTACCCAGTGCATGTTAGATTCCTTGAGGGACAGCACTAATCTGGGTTTGATGCCGCTCATGATAAGACCATTTGCACGTTCGACCTGGCCGTTAGTTTGTGGGTGATAGACGGAAGCATAATGGAGCTTGATGCCCATGTTTTTGCACCAGAGTTTTACCTCGTCGGCCGTGAAGTTCGTGCCGTTATCAGTGATGATGCTGTGGGGGACGCCGTAATGGTGTACAACCCCGGATATAAAGTCTATCACCGGTCCGGATTCGGCCGTCTTAATAGGCTTGGCTTCTATCCATTTGGTGAACTTATCCACCATGACCAGTAAGTATTTTTGCTTGTGGGTTCCGCCTTTAGGGGGTCCAACCATGTCAAGCCCCCAGACTGCGAAGGGCCAAGTAATGGGGATAGTTTGGAGGGCGGTGGGTGGCATATGGCTTTGGTTTGCAAAGAGCTGGCAACCGGTGCATCATTGGACTAAGTCCTGAGCGTCTGCCCGGGCCGTCGGCCAGTAAAAGCCCGTATGGAAGGCCTTGCTTACAAGGGACCGAGCTGCAGCGTGATGACCGCCGAGTCCGGCATGAATTTCAGCCAGGAGGTTCCGCCCCTCCTCTTCGGAGATGCACCTTTGAAGGACTCCGGTAGTGCTTTTCTTATAAAGCACTCCCTCGTGGACTCTGTAGGCTTTGGATCGCCGCACTATGCAGCGTGCCTCATTTTGGTCCTCGGGGAGTTCCTGCCTAGTAAGGTAGGCGAGGAATGGTTCTGTCCACGGGGCGATGATGGCCATTATTACGTGGGCTGAAGGTGTTATTTCATTGGCAGAGCCTCCGATTGTGTCAGGATGTTCGGTGTCGGGCAGTGCGGTTGAGTCCGGGCTGTTATTGTTTGGCTCCCCTTCCCATACTACGGATGGCTTGAACAGCCTTTCCAAGAAGATGTTGGGGGGGACTACATCGCGTTTTGCGCGGATGCGTGCCAGGACATCTGCCGCCTGATTATTTTCCCGGGCTATATGGTGAAATTCAAGCCCCTCAAAACGAGTTGACATTTTTAGGACGGCGTTGCGGTAAGCTGCCATTTTTGGATCCTTGGCATCGAAGTCTCCATTTATTTGGGATATTGTGAAGTTCGAGTCCCCGCACACCTCTAGGCGTTGAATGCCCATGGATACTGCCATCCGGAGACCATGTAAAAGGGCCTCATATTCGGCTGCATTGTTGGAGTCCGTGTACATAATCTGGAGTACGTATTGAACTGTGTCTCCTGTGGGGGACGTCAAAACGACGCCGGCCCCCAGTCCGGCCAACATCTTGGAGCCGTCGAAATGCATGATCCAATTTGAATATGTGTCGTACTCTTTAGGGAGTTCGGCCTCCGTCCATTCTGCGACGAAGTCGGCCAAGACTTGCGACTTGATGGCTCACCGTGGCTTATAAGTTATGTCGAACGGGAGGAGCTCAATGGCCCATTTTGCAATCCGGCCCGTTGCGTCATGGTTGTTTATAATATCGTTAAGTGGTACTTCCGAGGCTACTGTTATTGAACACTCTTGAAAGTAGTGTCGTAGCTTCCGGGATGCCATGAATACCGCGTACGCAATCTTTTGATAATGCGGGTACCGTGATTTGCAGGGAGTGAGGACAGTGGACACATAATAGACCGGCTTTTGAAGGGGGAATTTGTGTCCGTCTGCTTCTCGTTCGACGACGAGCACTGCGCTTACAACCTGATGTGTTGCTGCAATGTACAATAGCATTGGTTCGCCAATGTTTGGTGCGGCCAGGACTGGGTTTGTTGCCAGTATGGCTTTTATTTTGTTGAGTCCGGCCGTGGCTGCATCCGTCCATTTGAAGTGTTCGGTGTGCCGAAGGAGGCGGTAAAGGGGTAGGGCCTTTTCTCCCAAGCGGGAGATAAAGCGGCTTAGAGCCGCCACGCATCCGGTTAACTTTTGAATTTGTTTGAGGTCCTTTGGGATATCCAATTGCGACAGAGCTCGGATCTTGGCTGGATTTGCTTCAATTCCTCTACCGGATATAATGAAGCCCAAGAGCTTTCCGGCTGGAACGCCGAAAATGCATTTTTCCGGGTTGAGCTTGATGTCGTATGTTCGGAGGTTATCAAATGTGAGCCTCAAGTCGTCTACTAGAGATTCAACATGTCTTGTTTTGACGACCACATCATCTACATATGCCTCCACTGTTTTGCCGATCTGGCTTGCCAGACATGTATGAATCATGCGCTGATATGTTGCGCCGGCGTTTTTGAGCCCGAAGGGCATCGTGTTGAAGCAGAATGGGCCGTATGGTGTGATAAATGCCGTTGCGGCTTGGTCTGGTTCTGCCATCTTGATTTGATGGTAGCCGGAATATGCGTCGAGGAAACACAACGAATCGTGTCCTGCGGTAGCGTCGATAATTTGATCGATGCGGGGGAGGGGGGAGGGATCCTTTGGGCAAGCCCATTTAAGGTCTTTAAAATCAACACACAGGCGCCAGGATTTGTCCCTCTTTGGTACCATCACTAGGTTTGCTAGCCAGTCCGGATGTTTTATATCTCTGATGAATCCGGCCTCCAATAGCTTTGCTAGCTCCTCTCCCATGGCCTGTCTCTTAGGTTCGGAAAAACGCCGAAGTGCCTGTTTGACAGGTTTGAATCCTGTTTGGATATTTAAGCTGTGCTCGGCAGCCTGCGTGGGATTCCTGGCATGTCTGAAGGGTGCCAGGTGAAAATGTCCCAGTTCTCTCGTAGGAACTCTCGCAGTGCGGCGTCTACATCAGGGTTTAACTGTGCCCCGATGGAAGCTGTTTTATTGGGGTCCGTTGGATGGACTTGGAATTTGACTATTTCGTCCGCCGGTTTAAAGGAGGTTAACTTGGATCTTTTGTCGAGTACCACATCGTCCCTATTCACCGTAGAGCGCAGCGCAGTCAGTTCCTCAGCCGCTAGGGCTTCGGATAGTGCCTCGAGGGCCAGTGCGTCTGTCTTGTTTTTGGCGCGGAGTGCTATGTCCGGATCACTAGCGAGAGTGATGATCCCGTTAGGCCCGGGCATCTTGAGCTTCATGTACCCGTGATGTGGTATTGCTTGGAAGACTGTAAACGCTTCCCGCCCTAGCAGAGCGTGATAACTGCTGCTGAACGGAGCCACATGGAACATGACCTCTTCGGACCTGTAATTATCTGGCGTGCCGAACACCACATCTAGTGTGAATTTTCCTGTACAGCGCGCTTCCCGACTGGGGATTATTCCTCTATAGGTTTTGCTGCTTCGCTCAATGCGGTTCCAGTCTATTTCCATTTTTTGAAGGGTTTCCTCATAAATGAGGTTCAATCCGCTGCCGCCGTCCATGAGTACCTTGGTAAGACGAAAGCCGTCCACTATTGGACTGAGGACCAATGCGGCTGGTGCTCGGGCTGTTTGGAATTTAGGTTCATCACTGGTGTTAAAGGTAATAGTTGTATCACTCCATGGGTTTATTGTTGCTACTTGGTAGACTTCGGCAAGGTTGCGGAGTGTCCTTTTTCGCATATTATTTGATGCGAAAGTCTCAAAGACTGTTAATACCGTATTGGTGTCTCTGGGGTGGCTTTCTGTGGCCTCCGGAATTAGGAGATTTTCGCCAATTTTGGCCACCTGCCGGAGTATCCAACATGCTCTGAGGCTGTGAGTTGGTGTGGCGTCCTCTGTACTGTGAATTTTACAGGGTCCATTGAGCCATCCTTCCAGTACGGTTCCATGCGCTGTAGAGGGTTTTTGCTTTTTAGTGCTTGATCCGAGTGTCTGGTGATGATGCACCCTTTTATTTCGGACTGGGTTTGTATTCAGGGCCGGATTGTCCCAAAATTTGATTTCGGTTTTCCAGGCGCTTTCCATTGCACAGTACTTTCGTACAATGGACGCCAAGTCAGCGAAGTGTGTAATATCATGGCGACTTATGGCGTTGAGTATTCCCTTGTCCGCGCAATTATTGTAGAAGATTAAGATTGCGTCTTCCTCAGGGCAGTCCCTTAGCCTGTTCTTAACCAGGAGGAATCTGGCCCAGTAATGATGTACTGTTTTATCGGGCTCTTGCCTGATTTTGGATAGATCGCTTATGTTGGGGTGGGTGGGTGGGATTAAATCTGAAGCCTCACCCCATCTGAGGCTCAGAGGCCGAGGAATTTCCGAACTCGAAAATTTGGATTCCTGGATGTTGTCCAATGAATCCAGACCGTCGCCTGACTCTAAGTTCAGGTCTTGAGTGATATCCTCCCCTCCGCGGGTATCCGGCTTGGAGGGATCGAGAATCCGAACGTAGCGAGTCCTTAAGATAGATGAAGGGTCGCCGCGCTGTCCCTCTACCACGGCAACGTGATGGGTGACTTGGGGAGAGTTAATCTCTCTCAGATCGGGTTTAGGCCCAATTTGGTCGTAATCTGTAGCGACTCCCAGGGCGGCGAAGCAATCCAAGAGCTCATTTATGGAGGAGAGCTCCATTGGATCTAACTGCTCGGCGAGTTCCGAGCTGACATGAAGATTGTTTTCGATGGCTCGAGAGGTCATCGTCGGCGCAGAAGCCGAATAGGCGGTCATAAGAAAACCACCTAGCCGGACGGTTTGGCCGACAGCCAAAGCTCCCTTGGCAACGGTGCCATCTTTAAAGACGGGGCGAGGCATCCTTCCTGATGGCGATGACACAGAGGAACTCTCAATGAAAGCACCAATGTCGGTGTCAAAACCGGTGGATCTCGGGTAGGGGGTCCCGAACTGTGCGTCTAGGCCGGATGGTAACAGGAGGCAAGGGACACGAAGTTTTACCCAGGTTCGGGCCCTCTCGATGAAGGTAAAACCCTACGTCCTACTTGATTAATATTGATGATATGGGTAGTACAAGAGTAGATCTACCACGAGATCGGAGAGGCTAAACCCTAGAAGCTAGCCTATGGTATGATTGTTGTTGTGTATGTTGTCCTACGGACTAAAACCCTCTGGTTTATATAGACACCGGAAAGGGTTAGGGTTACACAAAGTCGGTTACAATGGTAGGAGATCTACATATCCGTATCACCAAGCTTGCCTTCCACGCCAAGGAAAGTCCCCTCCGGACACGGGACGGAGTCTTCAATCTTGTATCTTCATAGTCCAGGAGTCCGGCTGAAGGCATAGTCCGGCCATCCGGACACCCCTTAATCCAGGACTCCCTTAGTCGTCATCATCAACCATCCTCCATCACCAATTTCATGATGCTCACTGCCGTGCGTGAGTAATTGCATCGTAGGCTTGCTGGACGGTGATGGGTTGGATGAGATTTATCATGTAATCGAGTTAGTTTTGTTAGGGTTTGATCCCTAGTATCCATTATGTTCTGAGATTGATGTTGCTATGACTTTGCTATGCTTAATGCTTGTCACCAGGGCCCGAGTGCCATGATTTCAGATCTGAACCTATTATGTTTTCATGAATATATGTGAGTTCTTGATCCTATCTTGCAAGTCTATAGTCACCTACTATGTGTTATGATCCGGCAACCCCGAAGTGACAATAATCGGGACCACTCCCGGTGATGACCATAATTTGAGGAGTTCATGTATTCACTATGTGCTAATGCTTTGTTCCGGTTCTCTATTAAAAGGAGGCCTTAATATCCCTTAGTTTCCAATAGGATCCTGCTGCCACGTGAGGGTAGGACAAAAGATGTCATGCAAGTTCTTTTCCATAAGCACATATGAATATATACGGAATACATGCCTACATTACACTGATGAATTGGAGCTAGTTCTGTGTCACCCTATGTTATGACTGTTACATGATGAACCACATCCGGCATAATTATCCATCACTGATCTGGTGCCTACGAGTTTTCCATATACTGGTTCTCGCTTATTTACTTTCCCGCTGCTACTGTTATAATCACTACAAAATACCAAAAACATTACTTTTGCTGTCTTTACTATTGTTGCCGCTACCACCACTATCATATTACTTTGCTACTAAACACTTTGCTGCAGATACTAAGTTTCCAGGTGTGGTTGAATTGACAACTCAGCTGCTAATACTTGAGAATATTCTTTGGCTCCCCTTGTGTCGAATCAATAAATTTGGGTTGAATACTCTACCCTCGAAAGCTGTTGTGATCCCCTATACTTGTGGGTTATCAATAGACACTGCCAGAAACCCTAGTCTTTTCGGTCTCACCGATAGGGATCTCGGTCTCACCGAGATGGGATTGTAATCTCTCTGTTTCCCTTCGTAACGTTTCAGTCAAAACGAGATGAGCGATCGGTCCCACCGAGATGGGATTACGTTATGCCCTAACCCTAACAAAATCGGTCCCACTGTTACCTCTTGAGCACTGCGTTGGTTTTCCCCGAAGAGGAAGGGATGATGCAGCAAAGTAGCGTAAGTATTTCCCTCAGTTTTTGAGAACCAAGGCATCAATCCAGTAGGAGGATACGCGCGAGCCCCTCGTACCTACACAAAACAAATAAATCCTCGCAACCAACGCGAATAGGGGTTGTCAATCCCTACACGGCCACTTACAAGAGTGAGATCTGATAGTTATGATAAGATAATATTTTTGGTATTTTTGTGATAAAGATGCAAAGTAAAATAAAAGCAAAGTAAAATCAAAAGGAAATAAATAAGTATTAGAAGATTAATATGATGAAGATAGACCCGGTGGCCTTAGGTTTCACTAGTGGCTTCTCTCGAGAGCATAAGTATTCTACGGTGGGTGAACAAATTACTGTTGAGCAATTGACAGAATTGAGCATAGTTATGAGAATATCTAGGTATGATCATGTATATAGGCATCACGTCCGGGACAAGTAGACCGACCCCTGCCTGCATCTACTACTATTACTCCACTCATCGACCGCTATCCAGCATGCATCTAGAGTATTAAGTTAATGAAAACAGAGTAACGCTTTAAGCAAGATGACATGATGTAGAGGGATAAACTCATGCAATATGATGAAAACCCCATCTTGTTATCCTCGATGGAAACAATACAATACGTGCCTTGCTGCCCCTACTGTCACTGGGAAAGGAAACCGCAAGATTGAACCCAAAGCTAAGCACTTCTCCCATTGCAAGAAAGATCAATCTAGTAGGCCAAACCAAACTGATAATTCAAAGAGACTTGCAAAGATAACCAATAATACATAAAAGAATTCAGAGAAGATTCAAATATTATTCATAGATAGAGTTGATCATAAACCCACAATTCATCGGTCTCAACAAACACACCACAAAAAGAAGATTACATCGAATAGATCTCCACAAGAGAGGGGGAGAACATTGTATTGAGATCCAAAAAGAGAGAAGAAGCCATCTAACTACTAACTATGGACCCATAGGTCTGAAGTAAACTACTCACACTTCATCGGAGGGGCTATGGTGTTGATGTAGAAGCCCTCTGTGATTGATGCCCCCTCCAGGGGAGCTCCGGAACAGGCCCCAAGATGGGATCTCGTGGATACAGAAAGTTGCGGGGGTGGAATTAGGGTTTTGGCTTCGTATCTGATCGTTTGGGGGTACGTAGGTATATATAGGAGGAAGGAGTACGTCGATGGAGCAACAGGGGGCCCATGAGAGTGGAGGGCACGCCTGGGGGGGAGGCGCGCCCCCTACCTCGTGGCCTCCTATTTTGTGTCTTGACGTAGGGTCCAAATCTCCTGGGTCTTGTTCGTTGAGAAAATCACATTCCCGAAGGTTTCATTCCGTTTGGACTCCGTTTGATATTCCTTTTCTTCGAATCCCTAAAATAGGCAAAAAAACAACAATTCTGGGTTGGGCCTCCGGTTAATAGGTTAGTCCCAAAAATAATATAAAAGTGGATAATAAAGCCCAATAATGTCCAAAACAGTAGATAATATAGCATGGAGCAATCAAAAATTATAGATACGTTGGAGACATATCAAGCATCCCCAAGCTTAATTCCTGCTTGTCCTCGAGTAGGTAAATGATAAAAACAGAATTTTTGATGCGGAGTGCTACTTGGCATAATTTTAATGTAATTCTTCTTAATTGTGGCATGAATATTCAGATCTGAAAGATTCAATACAGAAGTTCATATTGACATAAAAATAATAATACTTCAATCATACTAAGCAATTATGTCTTCTCAAAATAACATGGCTAAAGACAGTTATCCCTACAAAATCATATAGTCTGGCTATGCTCTATCTTCACCACACAAAGTATTTAAATCATGCACAACCCCGATGACAAGCCAAGCAATTGTTTCATACTTTTGACATTCTCAAAACTTTTTCAATCTTCACGCAATACATGAGCGTGAGCCATGGATATAGCACTATAGGTGGAATAGAGTGGTGGTTGTGGAGAAGACAAAAAGGGGGATGATAGTCTCACATCAACTAGGCATATCAATGGGCTATGGAGATGCCCATCAACAGATATCAATGTGAGTGAGTAGGGATTGCCATGCAACGGATGCACTAGAGCTATAAGTATGTGAAAGCTCAAAAAGAAACTAAGTGGGTGTGCATCCAACTTGCTTGCTCATGAAGACCTAGGGCATTTTGAGGAAGCCCATCATTGGAATATACAAGCCAAGTTCTATAATGAAAAACTCCCACTAGTATATGAACGTGACAACATAGGAGACTCTCTATCATGAAGATCATGGTGCTACTTTGAAGCACAAGTGTGGTAAAAGGATAGTAGCGTTGTCCCTTCTCTCTTTTTCTCTCATCATTTTTTTATTTGGGCCTTTTCTCTCTTTTTATGGCCTCTTTTTTTTCTTTTTCTTTTTGTCCGGAGTCTCATCCCGACTTATGGGGGAATCATAGGCTCCATCATTCTTTCCTCACTGGGAAAATGCTCTAATAATTATGATCATCACACTTTTATTTTCTTACAACTCAAGAATTACAACTCGATACTTAGAACAAAATATGACTCTATATGAATGCCTCCGGCGGTGTACCGGGATATGCAATGACTCATGAGTGACAAGTATGAAAGAATTATGAATGGTGGCTTTGCCATGAATACGATGTCGACTACATGATCATGCAAAACAATATGATAATGATGGAGTGTGTCATAATAAACGGAAAGGTGGAAAGTTGCATGGCAATATATCTCGGAATGGCTATGGAAATGCCATGATAGGTAGGTATGGTGGTTGTTTTAAGGAAGGTATATGGTGGGTGCATGATACCGGCGAAAGGTGCGCGGTATTAGAGAGGCTAGCAATGCTGGAAGGGTGAGAGTGCGTATGATCCATGGACTCAACATTAGTCATAAAGGACTCATATACTTATTGCGAAAATCTACAAGTTATCAAAGCAAAGTATTACGTGCATGCTCCTAGGGGGGTAGATTGGTAGGAAAAGACCATCGCTCGTCCCCAACCACCACTCATAAGGAAGACAATCAATAAATAAATCATGCTCCGACTTCATCACATAACGGTTCACCATACGTGCATGCTACGGGAATCACAAGCTTCAACACAAGTATTTCTCAAATTCACAACTACTCAACTAGCATGTCTTTAATATCACCATCTCCATATCTCAAAACAATTATCAAGTATCAAACTTCTCATAGTATTCTACACACTCATAAGAGAATTTTATTATTCTTGAATACCTAGCATATTAGGATTTTAAGAAAATTACCATTCTATTAAGACTCTCAAAATAATCTAAGTGAAGCATGAGAGATCAATAGTTTCTATAAAACAAATCCACCATCGTGCTCTAAAAGATATAAGTGAAGTACTAGAGCATTCTAACAAATTCCAAATCATGTATGGCTCTCTCAAAAGGTGTGTACAGAAAGGATGATTGTGGTAAACTAAAAAACAAAGACTCAAATCATACAAGACGCTCCAAGCAAAACACATATCATGTGGTGAATAAAATATAGCTCCAAGTAAAGTTACCGATAGAAGTAGACGAAAGAGGGGATGCCTTCCGGGGCATCCCCAAGCTTTGGCTTTTAGGTGTCCTTAGATTATCTTGGGGGTTCCATGGGCATCCCCAAGCTTAGGCTCTTGCCACTCCTTGTTCCATAATCCATCAAATATTTACCCAAAACTTGAAAACTTCACAACACAAAACTCAAAGTAGAAAATCTCGTGCCGTTAGCGAAAGAAAACAAAATACCACTTCAAGGTACTGTAATGAACTCATTATTTATTTATATTGGTGTTAAACCTACTGTATTCCAACTTCTCTATGATTTATAAACTATTTTACTAGCCATAGATTCATCAAAATAAGCAAACAACACACGAAAAACAGAACAGTCTGTAGTAATGTGTAGCTAGCGCAAGATCTGAAACCACAAAATTCTAAAATAAATTGCTGGACGTGAGGAATTTATCTATTAATCATATGAAAAAAGAATTAACTAAATATCACTTTCCAAATAAAAATGACATCAGTTCTCGTGAGCGCTAAAGTTTCTGTTTTTTACAGCAAGTTCAACAAGACTTTCCCCAAGTCTTCCCAACGGTTCTACTTGGCACAAACACTAATTAAACACAAAAACACAACCAAAACAGAGGCTAGATAAATTATTTATTACTAAACAGGATCAAAAATCAAGGAATAAAAATAAAATTGGTTTGCCTCCCAACAAGCGCTGTCGTTTAACGCCCCTAGCTAGGCATAACAAGCAAGGATAGATCTAGGTATCCCCATCTTTGGTAGGAAATCCATAAGTGGCTCTCATAATAGATTCATAAGGTAATTTAATTTTCTTTCTAGGAAAGTGTTCCATGCCTTTCCTTAACGGAAATTGGAATCTAATATTTCCTTCCTTCATATCAATAATTGCACCAATCGTTCTAAGGAAAGGTCTACCAAGAATAATAGGACATGAAGGATTGCAATCTATGTCAAGAACAATAAAATCTACGGGCACATAATTCCTATTTGCAACAATAAGAACATCATTAATTCTTCCCATAGGTTTCTTAATAGTGGAATCCGCAAGGTGCAAGTTTAGGGAGCAATCAACAAAATCACGGAAACCTAACAAATCACACAAAGTCTTTGGAATCGTGGAAACACTAGCACCCAAATCACATAAAGCATAGCATTCATGATCTCTAATTTTAATTTTAATAGTTGCTTCCCACTCATCATAAATTTTTCTAGGTTTAGAAAATTCCAGTTCAAGTTTTTCTTCATAAGATTGCATCAAGGCATCAACAATATGTTTAGTAACGCTTTATTTTGACTATAAGCGTGAGGAGAATTTAGAACGGATTGCAACAAGGAAATACAATCAATCAAAGAGCAATTTTCATAATTAAATTACTTGAAATCCAAAATAGTGGGTTTAGCAACATCTAGGGTTTTAATTTCTTCAATCCCACTTTTATCAATTTTAGCATCAAGATCTAAAAACTCCGAATTCTTGTAACGCCTTCTAGGTAAAGGTGGATCATATTCAGTCCCATCATTATCAAGTTTCATATTGCAAAACAAAGATTTAATAGGGGACACATCAATAACTTTTAGATCTTCATCTTTATTTTCATAGCAACTAGAAGAACACGCTCTTATAAAGGCATCTTTCTTAGCATGCATCCTAGCGGTTATTTATTTGCACTCATCAATGGAAATTCTCATGGAATTGAGAGACTCATTGATATCATGCTTAGGTGGAATAGATCTAAGTTTCAAAGAATCAACATCAAGAGCAATTCTATCAACGTTCCTAGCCAAATCATCAATCTTAAGCAATATTTCTTCAATCATAGCATTGAAATTCTTTTGCGAAGTAATAAATTGTTTAATATTAGATTCAAAATCAGAGGGCATCATATTATAATTTCCATAAGAATTGTTTTAGGAATTACCATAATTATTAGAGGGATTACTAGGATAAGGCCTAGGATTGAAATTTCCTCTATACGCGTTGTTACCAGAATTGTTCCTACCAACAAAATTCACATCCATAGATTCATTATTATTCTCAATCAAAGTAGACAAGGGCATATCATTAGGATCAGAAGAAACACTCTTACTAGCAAATAATTTCATAAGTTCATCCATCTTTCCACTCAAAACATTAATTTCTTCTACCGCATGCACCTTTTTATTAGTAGATCTTTCAGTATGCCATTGAGAATAATTAACCATAATATTATCTAGGAGTTTATTAGCTTCTCCTAAAGTGATTTTCATAAAAGTGCCTCCCGCGGCTGAATCTAAAAGATTTCTAGAAGCAAAATTCAATCCGGCATAATTTTTTTGAATAATCATCCACAAATTCAACCCATGAGTAGGGAAATTACGTATCATTAATTTCATTCTCTCCCAAGCTTGTGCAACATGTTCATGATCAAGTTGCTTAAAGTTCATAATATCATTTCTAAGAGAGATGATCTTAGAGGGAGGAAAATACTTAGAGATAAAAGCATCTTTGTAGTTATTCCATGAATTAATACTATTTTTAGGCAAAGACGAAAACCAAGCTTTAGCATGATCTCTAAGCGAAAAAGGAAATAGCTTCAATTTAACAATATCATTATCCACATCTTTCTTCTTTTGCATATCACACAAATCAATGAAGCTATTTAGATGGGCAGCAACATCTTCACTAGGAAGGCCGGAAAATGGATATTTCATGACAAGATTCAGCAAAGCAGTATTAATCTCACAAGATTCAGCATCGGTAAGGGGGGCAATCAGAGTGCTAATAAAATCATTGTTGTTGGTATTGGTGAAGTCACACAATTTAGTGTTATCTTGAGCCATTGAGACAAGCAAAGGAACTAACACACAAGCAAACAAAAAGCAAGCGGGCAAAAAGAAGCAAACGGGAAAGAGAAGGAGGATAGAGAGAGAGAGGGAGAATAAAATGGCAAGGGTGAAGTGGGGGGAGAGGAAATGTTAGCGTCCCAGCTACACCTTGGCCGAGAGAAGCCATGGTACTGAGCCGGCCCAGAAGGGAGAGGAGGCCTTGCCACAAGTTTACTGGACCCCAATGGATCTCCTACATGTTCAGCCCAGGAGACCAGGTTGCAGAAGGATATAAGGCATGTAGCAGGTAGAGAGTGGGCATCCTGACTAGGATCAGGCGGCGGCGGCATGTGTGTGTGTATCTCTCTGTAATCCTGATCCCCTTCTCATCTCCTTCCCCAGTGGTACTGCTACCTGATTCAGATCACCATAGTTGAGAGGAGAAGAACTAGTGTGTACCTAACACATGGTATCAGTCGCCATACCGCCCCTCTTCCCACGCGCTGGAGACGCGCAAGCAAGTCATCAATCGCCAACGACTCCTCACCACCATGGATCCGATGCTCAAGGACTATCTGGACAAGTTACAAGAGAACATGAACAAGGCCAACGATGACATTCGCACCGATATCAAGCAGCTCGCGGGGCGGATCGACCACCAATCCGCCCAGGTGGACGAACTCACCGCCTGGAAACCCGAACTGGAGGCGCGCCTCGCCAAGCTCCAGGCGTCTGTCAGCGTGCTACAGGGCGAGCAGACAGCCAAGGCAAGTCCGCCAGCGAGTGGATCGAAGGTGGTGGATCTCTCCGATCCATCATCTGGCTGTGTGATCCACGGCCCGATGGCCACGGCGAGTCTCATCTTCTACGGGGCGGGTTGTCGGTGGGTGCCATCCCACCGGCAACCTCTCCGGCCAATGGTACGCTCAACTTCCACCTTCCTATGCAATCACGTCTGCTAGATACTGCCATGGCCTCCAATTCCAATTCGCATCAGATAGTCACTGGGCTAGAAGCACCACCGCCATCCATTTCGTTTCCCCAATTTTCGGGTGAAAATCCAAAAATCTAGATGACGATGTGCGAACAATATTTTACCATGTTCCAGACTCATGCATCTTACTATGTTCCCATGTCCACCTTACATTTCACTGGACCAACAGCGATCTGGCTCCAATCGGTTCAAGGAAAAATTGCCGAGCTTGATTGGGAAGCATTTTGCAATCTCCTCTGTGCTCGTTTTGGACGAGACCGTCATCAATTGATGATCCGTCAGTTTTATTCATTACGGCAAACTAGTTCTGTGGTAGATTACATTGAGCAGTTTGAAAATTTGATGAATCATTTAATCTCCTATTCTGATGCTATCCATCCCTTGTATTTCTTAATGAGGTTTGTGGAGGGACTGCGGCAGGACATCCGTGTCGTGGTCATGGTTCAGAGGCCCAAGGATCTTGACACAGCCTGTGCCTTGGCGATTCTGCAAGAAGAAGTAGCCGATGGGCAACGGGGGGGGGGGGGCTGGTACAATCATTCCGAAGGAGTACCCCCCTCAACTCGTCTGCGGCAGGCTACACCACTTCCATTACCACCTCCACCTGCACCAGCAAGAGCACCAACTATATCACCAGCAGCACATGATCGTGGCGCAACTGAAGCAGCTCGTGCAGGTAGCGATGCATCCAAAATCACTGCCCTGCGTAATTTCCGGCGCGTGAAGGGGTTGTGCTTCAAGTTTGGAGAACGTTGGGGGAATGATCATGTCTGTCCCCCAACTATTAAGCTGCACGTGATCAAGGAAATGCTCAACCTATTCAGTATGGATGCACCACTCGAAGATGCAGGGAACATTTCTCAACCAGGGCAGCATGACGTAACAGAGCAGGTTTGGCAACTCTCCATCAACGCAGTTTCAGGCATAGAGGCCGCTAACTGCCTTCAGTTGCACGGATGGTTGCAAGGTCAGGAAGTGTTAATGCTAGTGGACTCCGGCAGCTTGGCATCCTTTGTCTCTCAGATTTTCCTACCCCGTTTGCAAGGGGTACAGGACATGGCCAAGCCTGTGAAAGTGGCAGTAGCCAATGGATCTCAGTTGTGGTGTGATAAAGAAGTTTTGGGTTGTTCCTGGTATACAGAGGGTCATGTGTTTACCACCAACTTCAGGTTTCTTCCCTTGGGCTCTTACGATGTAATCTTGGGGATGGGTTGGTTGGAATACCACAGCCCCATGCTCAGTGATTGGCCAAAGAGACGCATGCAAATTGAACATCAAGGATTCACGATCATCCTGCAAGGTATCACGTCATCAACCACCTCATGTGAGTCTCTTAACAGAATACAGCTTGCGAGTATGGAGAAGCAGCCAGCAGTGTCCTATGCAGTTCAGCTGTGCTTTGCAGAGGATTCAGAGGATGTCACCGACATCCAGTACACAGAACTACCTCCTGAAGTTGCCCAAGTTTTGCTGGACTATCAGGACCTCTTCCGGGAACCCACAGAGCTGCCCCCCAAATGCGAATGTGATCACACCATACCTATGATGCAAGGAGCACAACCGGTGAACATACGAGCATATCGCCACAAGCCAGAGCTGAAAACAGGGATCAAACACCAAGTTGCAGAACTGCTGAGGCCGGGCCTCATTCAGAAAAGTAAAAGCCCTTTTCCCTCCCCGATCATATTAGTCAAGAAAAAGGACGGCACATGGCGCATGTGTGTCAATTACCGACGGTTGAATGCTATGACCATCATCAGTAAATACCCAGTTCCAGTACTCGAAGACATCTTGGATGAATTGGCAGGGGCCCGGTGGTTCTCTAAACTGGACCTTCACGCCGGATATCATCAAATCCGTCTAGCTGAGGGCGAGGAGTTCAAAAAAGCGTTTCAAACACATGAGGGACACTTTGAGTACAAAGTGGTTCCTTTTGGCCTGGGAGGGGCCCCAACAACATTCCTTGGAGGCATCAATACCACCCTACAACCTGTCCTGAGGGTATGTGCCATGTATTTCTTCGACGACATTCTGGTTTTCCGCAAATCCCTTGCTCTGCATGTCCAACACCTGCGGCAAGTGCTCTCACTCCTCCGACGTGATCAGTGGGTTGTCAAGAGGTCTAAATGTGATTTCGCCCAACGGGAACTCAACTACCTTGGCCATACTATTTCACCCCAAGGGGTTTCCACTGACAGCGCCAAGATCCAGCAAGTGATTGATTGGCCTGTACCAGTCTGCGTCAAGGACGTTCGTGCCTTTTTGGGGCTTGCAGGATACTACAGGCGTTTTGCCCAGCAGTTTGGCATGCTCACTCGGCCTCTCACTAACCTGCTGCGCAAACAAGTACCATTCCAGTGGACAGAAGCAACCCAATCTGCATTTGAAGCCCTGAAGCAAGCTTTAACATCAGCCCCCTACTTGGCACTTCCGGATTTCACAAAACAGTTTGTTATCGAGACAGACGCTTGTGAATATGGAGTGGGAGTTGTCCTCCAGCAAGATGGACACCCCATTCCATATCTCAGCAAGGCATTGGGGCCCTAGACCAAAGGGTTGTCAACATATGAAAAAGAATACCTCGCAATTGTCTTGGCTGTTGAGCAATGGCGTCCATATCTCCAGTTTGGGGAATTCTTAGTCAAGACTGACCAGCGTAGCCTGGTTCATCTAGAAGAGCAACGCCTACACACTCCGTGGCAGCAAAAAGCATTTACCAAGCTCTTGGGCCTACAGTATCATATTTGTTATCGCAAGGGTACGGAGAATAGTGCCGCAGATGCTCTATCACAGCGCCCCATCCCTGCTCCGGAGCAACTACAAGCTATCTCAATTTGCCAACCAGCATGGTTGCTAGAAATTGTCAAGGGTTATGAGTCTGACCAGAAAACACAACAATTGATTACTCAGTTGGCTGTAGCACATGTAGCCGGAGGAAAATTCACCATCAGCAAGGGTATAATGCGTTTCAGAGGCCGTGTCTGGTTAGGTAACAATGCACATCTCTAGCAACAAATCATGTGCGCCTTGCACGACAGTGCTATCAGAGGCCACTCAGGATTTCCAGCTACTTATCGCCGTATCAAGCACCTGTTCGCCTGGCCGGGTATGAAACAACAAATTAAAGGGCATGTGCAATCTTTCCAAGTCTGCCAACAAGCCAAGCCTGACCGTGCACAATATCCCGGCCTCCTGCACCCTCTACCCGTTGCCAAGCGCTGTTGGGATCTCATCTCGATGGATTTCATTGGAGGGTTACCACCATCCAGGCAATACAACTGCATACTTGTCATTGTGGACACCTTTTCCAAGTATGCCCACTTTCTTCCGGTTAAGTATCCTTACAGTGCACAGACTATTGCACAGCTATACATTGATCAAGTCTATAAGCTCCATGGGATGCCAGAAGCAATCATTTCAGATCAGGACGCGGTCTTCACCAACAAAGTATGGCAAGAGATTTTCAAGTTGCAAGGGGTGGAGCTGAAGATGAGCTCCTCACACCACCCACAAACAGATGGGCAAACTAAGCGTGTCAACCAATGCGTTGAGACATACCTGCGTTGCTTCATACACAACACCCCTACAACCTGGAGCAGATGGTTGGCATTAGCAGAATTCTGGTACAATTCAACATACCACTCAACCTTGGGTAAGACCCCGTTCTTTGTGGTTTATGGGCAAGAACCACGACAATTAGGAGTGGTACCAGAACATGCCACTCCTTTACCTGAGCTCAACGAGTGGCTTGAGAAGCGGCAGCAGATGCAAGACGTGCTCCGCGAACACCTGGGCCAAGCAACTTATGAAAACCCAAGCTAATCAAAAGCGAACCCCTAGAGAATTCCAAGTGGGTGATCAGGTTTTCCTCAAATTACAGCCATACATTCAAACGTTTGTGGCGCGACGAGCCAACCACAATCTCAGCTTCAAATTCTTCGGGCCTTTCCTAGTCATCCGACGAATCAACGAGGTCACCTATGAACTTCAATTACCAGAGGGATCATCCATATTTCCTGTCTTCCAGGTCTCTCAGCTTCGCAAGGCGCTAACACCAGGTACAAGCGCTTCCTCATCTCTCCCAGCCATGTCGGACACTGCCAATATGCTTGTCAAGATACTGGACAAACGGTGGTGTCGCGGCTCCCACAAGATGCGCGAGCAGGGCCTCGTGCGCTCGCAAGACAGTCAAGCTACTCCAGATACTTGGGAAGATCTCGAAGACCTCCGGCGACGTTTTCCTACTGCACCGACTTGGGGTCAAGTCGTATCTAAAGAAGGAGGGGGTGTTAGCGTCCCAGCTACACCTGGGCCGAGAGAAGCCACGGTACCAAGCCGGCCCAGAAGGGAGGGGAGGCCTTGCCACAAGTTTACTGGACCCCAATGGATCTCCTACATGTTCAGCCCAGGAGACCAGGTTGCAGAAGGATATAAGGCAGGTAGCAGGTAGAGAGCGGGCATCCCGACTAGGATCAGGCAGCGGCGCGCGCGCGCGCGTGTTTGTGTGTGTGTGTGTGTGTGTGTGTGTGTGTCTGTGTGTGTGTGTGTGCGTGTGTGTGTGTGTGTGTGTATCTCCCTGTAATCCTGACCCCCTTCTCATCTCCTTCCCCAGTTGTACTGCTACCTAACTCAGATCACCATAGTTGAGAGGAGAAGAACTAGTGTGTACCTAATAGGAAAACAAGAGGCAAATGGCAAATAATGTAATGCGGGAGATAAGGATATGTGATGGGTACTTGGTATATTGACTTTTGCGTAGACCTCCCCGGCAACGGCGCCAGAAATCCTTTTTTCTACCTCTTGAGCACTGCGTTGGTTTTCCCTGAAGAGGAAGGGATGATCCAGCAAAGTAGCGTAAGTATTTCCATCAGTTTTTGAGAACCAAGGTATCAATCCAATAGGAGGCAACGCGCGAGTCCCTCGTACCTGCACAAAACAAATAAATCCTCGCAACCAATGCAAATAAGGGTTGTCAATCCCTACATGGCCACTTACGAGAGTGAGATCTGATAGATATGATAAGATAATATTTTTGGTATTTTTATGATAAAGATGCAAAGTAAAATAAAATAAAAGTAAAAGCAAAAGGAAATAAATAGGTATTAGAAGATTAATATGATAAAGATAGACCCGGGGGCCACAGGTTTCACTAGTGGCTTCTCTCGAGAGCATAAGTATTCTACAGTGGGTGAACAAATTACTGTTGAGCAATTGACAGAATTGAGCATAGTTATGAGAATATCTAGGTATGATCATGTATATAGGCATCACGTCTGAGACAAGTAGACCGGCTCCTGCCTGCATCTACTACTATTACTCCACTCATCGACCGCTGATACGTCTCCAACGTATCTACTTTTCCAAACACTTTTGCCCTTATTTTGGACTCTAACTTGCATGATTTGAATGGAACTAACCCGGACTGACGCTGTTTTCAACAGAATTACCATGGTGTTATTTACGTGCAGGAGCAAACATTCTCAGAATGACCTGAAACTCATGGAGACACTTATCAGAAAATAAGAAAAATACCTGCCAAAGATGAAGGCAGGGGGGCCCACCACCTTGCCACGAGGGTGGGGGCGTGCCTGCCCCCCTAGGGCGCGCCCCTACCTCGTGGGCCCCCTGTTGCCTCTCCGACTCGAACTCCACCTCCATATATTGAGTCTTGGGGAGAGAAAAATCAGGAAGAAGAAATCGTCGCGTTTTACGATATGGAGCCACCGCCAAGCCCTAAAACCTCTTGGGAGGGCTGATCTGGAGTCCGTTCGGGGCTCCGGAGAGGGGAATCCGTCGCCATCGTCATCATCAACCATCCTCCATCACCAATTTCATGATGCTCACCGCCGTGCGTGAGTAATTCCATCGTAGGCTTGCTGGACAGTGATGGGTTGGATGAGATCTATCATGTAATCGAGTTAGTTTTATTAGGGTTTGATCCCTAGTGTCCACTATGTTCTGAGATTGATGTTGCTATGACTTTGCTATGCTTAATGCTTGTCACTAGGGCCCGAGTGCCATGATTTCAGATCTGAACCTATTGTGTTTTCATCAATATATGAGTATTCTTGATCCTATCTTTCAAGTCTATAGTCACCTATTATGTGTTATGATCCCTTAACCCTGAAGTGACAATAATCGGGATACTTATTGGTGATGACCGTAGTTTGAGGAGTTCATGTATTCACTATGTGTTAATGCTTTGTTCCTGTACTCTATTAAAAGGAGGCCTTGATATCCCTTAGTTTCCGTAAGGACCCCGCTGCCATGGGAGGGTAGGACAAAAGATGTCATGCAAGTTCTTTTCCATAAGCACGTATGACTATGTTCGGAATACATGCCTACATTATATCAATGAATTGGAGCTAGTTCTGTGTCACCCTAGGTTATGACTGTTACATGATGAACCACATCCGACATAATTCTCCATCACCGATCCATTGCCTACGAGCTTTCCGTATATTGTTCTTCGCTTATTTACTTTTCCGTTGCTATTTCTATCATCACTACAAAATACCAAAAACATTACTTTTACTACTATTACCTTTTGCTACCGTTACCACTACTATCATATTACCTTTCTACTAAACACTTTGATGCAGCTATTAAGTTTCCAGGTGTGGTTGAATTGACAACTCAGCTGCTAATGCTTAAGATTATTCTTTGGCTCCCCTTGTGTCGAATCAATAAATTTGGGTTGAATACTCTACCCTCAAAAACTGTTGCGATCCCCTATACTTGTGGGTTATCAACCGCTATCCAGCATGCATCTAGAGTATTAAGTTAATGAAAACAGAGTAACTCTTTAAGCAAGATGACATGATGTAGAGGGATAAACTCATGCAATATGATGAAAACCCCATCTTGTTATCCTCGATGGCAACAATACAATATGTGCCTTGCTGCCCCTACTATCACTGGGAAAGGACACCGCAAGATTGAACCCAAAGCTAAGCACTTCTCCCATTGCAAGAAAGATCAATCTAGTAGGCCAAACCAAACTGATAATTCGAAGAGACTTGCAAAGATAACCAATAATACATAAAAGAATTCAGAGAAGATTCAAATATTATTCATAGATAGAGTTGATCATAAACCCACAATTCATCGGTCTCAACAAACACACCGCAAAAAGAAAATTACATCGAATAGATCTCCACAAGAGAGGGGGAGAACATTGTATTGAGATCCAAAAGGAGAGAAGAAGTCATCTAGATACTAACTATGGACCCGTAGGTCTGAAGTAAACTACTCACACTTCATCGGAGGGGCTATGGTGTTGATGTAGAAGCCCTCCGTGATCGATGCCCCCTCCGGCGGAGCTCCAGAACAGGCCCCAAGATGGGATCTCGTGGATACAGAAAGTTGCGGCGGTGGAATTAGGGTTTTGGCTCCGTATCTGATCGTTTGGGGGTACGTAGGTATATATAGGAGGAAGGAGTACGTCGTTGGAGCAACAGGGGGCCCACGAGGGTGGAGGGCACGCCTGGGGGGGGGGGGGGTAGGCGTGCCCCCCTACCTCGTGGCCTCCTCTTTTGTGTCTTGACGTAGGGTCCAAGTCTCCTGGGTCTTGTTCGTTGAGAAAATCACGTTCCCGAAGGTTTCATTCCGTTTGGACTCCGTTTGATATTCCTTTTCTTCGAAACCCTAAAATAGGCAAAAAAACAGCAATTCTGGGTTGGGCCTCCGGTTAATAGGTTAGTCCCAAAAATAATATAAAAGTGGATAATAAATCCCAATAATGTCCAAAACAGTAGATAATATAGCATGGAGCAATCAAAAATTATAGATACGTTGGAGATGTATCACCCATCGAGTTGACATGTCGGTCCCACCGAAAATCCTAATGTTCACATTTTGAACTAAATCGGTCTGACCGAGTTTCATGATTCGGTCCCACTGAGTTTGGTGATTTGTGTGTAACAGTTAGATTTTGTGTGGAGGCTATTTATACCCGTCTACCCACTCTTCATTCGTGGAGAGAGCCATCAGAATATGCCTACACTTCCAACATACATTTTCTGAGAGAGAACCACCTACACTTGTGTTGAGGTCAAGATATTCCACTCCAACCACATAAATCTTGATCTCTAGCCTTCCCCAAGTTGCTTTCCACTCAAATATTCTTTCTACCAAATCCAAATCCTGTGAGAGAGAGTTGAGTGTTGGGGAGACTATCATTTGAATCACAAGAGCAAGGAGTTCATCATCAACACACCATTTGTTACCTCTTGGAGAGTGGTGTCTCCTAGATTGGTTTAGGTGTCACTTGGGAGCCTCCGTCAAGATTGTGGAGTTTAACCAAGGAGTTTGTAAGGGCAAGGAGATCGCCTACTTCGAGAAGATCTACCTGAGTGAGGAAAGTCCTTCGTGGGCGACGACCATGGTGGGATGGACAAGGTTGCTTCTTCATGGACCCTTCGTGGGTGGAGCCCTCCGTGGACTCGCGCAACCGTTACCCTTCGTGGGTTGAAGTCTCCATCAACGTGGATGTACGATAGCACCACCTATCGGAACCACGCCAAAAATCTCCGTGTCTCCAATTGCGTTTGCACACTCCAGACTCCTCCCTTTACCTTCATATGCAATTGTTTTACTTTCCGCTGCTATACTCTTAGAATTGCATGTGTAGGTTGATTGCTTGACTTGTGCTAAGTTGCTAAAATCTGCCTAGAACTAAAATTGGGAAAAGGCTAGATTTTTATTTGGTCAAGTAGTCTAATCACACCCCTGTAGACATACTTTCGATCCTACAAGTGGTATCAGAGCCAGGTTTCCATTTGCTTTGATTTCCATAGCTTTTGGTGGTCATAGCCTTGGTTTCACAACCTAGGAGTGTATGGCGTCTAGGGAGGGAAATTACCACCGTAGAGGTCCTTACTTTGATGGTACAAATTTTGCTAGTTAGAAGCATAAGATGAAAATGCATATTCTTGGACACAACCCCGCCGTTTGGGCTATTGTGTGTATTGGCTTGCAAGGTGAATTCTTTGATGGGAGAGAGCCAAACCGTGAAGCTACCGCGGAAGAGTTGAAGATGCTACAATACAATGCTCAAGCTTGTGATATTCTCTTCAACAGATTATGCCCCGAAGAATTCAACAAAATCAGCCATCTTGAGAATGCAAAGGAAATTTGGGATACTTTGATTGATATGCACGAAGGTACCTAATCTATCAAGGAATCCAAATTGGGTGTGCTTCAAAGTCAGCTTGACAAGTTCAAAATGAAGGATGGCGAAGGCGTCGCTGAAATGTACTCTAGGCTTGCTCTCATCACAAATGAGATTGCGGGCTTAGGAAGTGAAGAGATGACCGATAGATTCATCATCAAGAAGATCCTAAGAGCCTTGGATGGAAAATATGATACCGTGTGCACATTGATCCAAATGATGCCCAATTACAAAGACTCAAGCCAACGGAAGTTATTGGAAGAATTGTTGCTCATGAGATGTCACTCAAGGATAAGGAAGAGCTTCACAACAAGTCAAGTGGTGCTTACAAAGCCTCGTGTGATGCTCCCACATCATCAAGTGAGAAGCAAACCTTCAATGAAGAATTGAGTCTAATGGTGAAGAACTTCAACAAGTTCTACAAGAGTAGAAGCAAGGAAAGAAGTTCCAAGTCAAGGTACTACAATGACAAAAGATCTTCTAGTCGTGAGCGTAATTGCTACAATTGTGGAAGAGCCGAACACTACTCCAATGAATGTACTCCCCCCTACAAAAGAAGAGAAGATTCTCCCAAAAGAAGGAGTAGAAGAGAAGAATCACCATCAAGAGAGAGAAGGAGTAGAGATGATCGTTATGAACGAAGACCCTCTCGGAGAAGCAAGGACTCGGAAAGGAAGGACAAGTCATCAAGGAGCTACACAAGAAGAAGACATCAAGCTCATGTTGGTGAATGGGTATCCGGTTCCGACTCTGACAATCACTCTGAAAGAAGTTATCACTCCGACTCCGAATATACTCAAGATGAAGGTGTTGCCGGACTAGCACTTGTGACAACCAACTCCTACGACATATTTGACTCACCAAATGAAGGAATTGGGAGATGCTTCATGGCTAAAGGTCCAAAGGTAACACAACCCGAGTATGTTGATTTCAATAGTGATGAAGATGATTTGCTAGGAGATGATGATTTACTTGTTGACAACTCTAGTTATGAAAACTATGATGAGCTTGCTATTAATCATGATAATCAAGATAAAATGAATGATGATGATAAGAAGGAGATTGATCATCTAACTAAAGAACTAAACACTCTTAAGTTAGCTCATGAAACTACCTTGGAAGATCATCGAGAACTTTTAAAGACTCATGATAAGCTACGCTTCAAAAAGCTCAACCTTGAGCAAGAACATCAGTTTTTAAAGGCAATCAATGATGATCTTCGCAAGAAAAGTTCTTATATTTCCAAGCATTTACTCTTGTCTACTTACATGCCACAAGTTAAATCTAGTAACAAGAACAAGAAAGATTCTTTATCTAGTAGTAACAACAATCATGGTAAATCCAATGTTGTTGCTTCTAGTAGCTCTCTTGATTCCACTAATGATTCTCTTAGCCAAATTACACTTGAGCAAGAAAATAGCTTATTGAAGGGAATTATAGAGAAAGGTGTTTACAAGAACCTTGCCGGAAGTAAGCAATTTGAGGAAATTGTCCGCAAGCAAGGAAGACACCCGGAAGAATCAAGGTGTTGGTTTTGAATGAAAGTTCAATGCCAATGGAGTTGAGTGGGAAGAAGATCAATACCCCAAGACGAAGTTTGTTCCTCAGTGAGAAGTATGACCCTACTTCTTTCAAAGGAACACAATCTCAAGATGATCTTCCACCACAAGGCCACAAAAAAAAGGCAAGGACAAGATTCAAGAGGAGATTGATGCATTCGAGGAAGCACCCAAGGCCTTGGTCAAATGGATTCCCAAGACTACATCAAGTTATACTTCAAGTACGACTACAACCCCAAGGATTCCCATCAAGATGGTGTGGATCCCAAGAACAAGAACTAGAGAGTTCTTGAGGGTGACTCCACCAACCTACTTCACTCTTATCATTTTGGCAAGGACGAGTGCAAACAACTTTCATATCTTGCACTAGTTCAAGGAGTCACAAACCCTCTTGTTGGTAAGACAAGGGACAAGGTAACCTAATGCTTCCATGGACATCATCTTGTGTACACATCACTATATGTCTATGGATATCCTTGTTTGTTCCTTGTGGGACTAACCCATGTAGGTATTGAAAGTGCAACTCACTCCAAAGGATTGCTCCGAATGATCTACATCAACATTGAGCATCCACATCTTCAACACCTACATGAGGTCATCATCGACAAAACCCAAGGTTAGTTGATCCCTCTTAGGGGGGATTTCACATCTAGGGGGGCTTTACTCAAATCAATTGAGTTAAAGCAACTCTAATGGTGTGAATACAACAATGCTCTATGTAAAAGTGGTAACCCCACTTGTGCTTAAACGATGAGTATGACCTATGATCAAATGTTCTCATTTGACTCCTAAGTCAATATACTCATATATAGATGACCTAGTCATCGCCAATTGCTTGATAGATGCTAGAGTGTCTGTGCATGCTTCGTCACATATTTCATTTGCCATTTTAATTGTGTGAGCATGTTGAATGCACATTTTTCTCATTAGAGGACATCCATTTCTTGCTTTGGTTTTTTTTTCTCTTTTGCCAAATGGATGGACAAGAATTCCTAAGAACTCCCTCTAGCTATCTATGCTTTTCTCGTCTCAAACTCCCTGCATGCTACATCACAAAGTTTGATCAAGTCAGATTCGAACCACTCTGTGTGAGGAGCACTCGGAGTTCCCGATTTGTCATATACTTAGACTTCCAAAACTTCTTTGTGCATTTCGGTCTGACCGATTCATCCTTTTCGGTCCTACCGAGATCACTTAGTTGATCTAGGTTTTCAATCTCGGTGCAACCGATTAGAACCTTTCGGTCACACCGAGTTGTAGTAACTGCATGCAGTTTTGCATCTCGGTGCCACCGAGTTGTTCCACTCGGTCACACTGACAGGGTCAGGTTATATATACTGACGGGCCAAATTTTGGAAAAATTTCTGAAACCCTTCGCTCGCGCATAACCTACCCTGCCTCTTCGGGTCTCCAGATCGTCTTCTCACCGCCAGCAACCTCCCACCACTGGTCTCCATCGCCGTCAACGGCAATCTGCTCTGTCGTTGCCGCCATAGCGAACACTCGCCGTATTAGGGTAAGTGTTTGATCCCTTGTGCTGTCTTTTTCACTCCAATTCCTAGCACAAGAACAATGCCATGTTTCTTGCCACGATTGAGATTCATCCATCCAGCTAAAACTTCCTTAGGTCTAGATTGATTCGAAAATTTTAGGGTTAGCTCTCCGCAGAACTCATCTCGGACTGACCGAACTGTAGAAATCGGTCTCACCGATTCGGCCTTGGCCATTGCACATGCGCTCTTCGGTTTGACTGAAACGCGCAAATCGGTGTGACCGAGTTCAAGATTTTGTGAAACCCTAGCAACCTCGGTGCCACCGAACTGTGACTCGGCCCTACCGAGTTCACTAGTTTAGGTTCCAAGTGTTGCTTCGGTATCACCGAGTTTGTCAATTCGGTAGCTCCGAGATCACTTCTGTAGAGAACTAAAACTAAACTTTTTGACTCAATTGTTTTGCAGAACTCCTGTACTTTGTGATGCTCATCTTCTCTACCTCATCTATAATCTATTCACAGGGTCTGTTGACAGTTTGCCTGCATGATGTCTGACCAAAGTGACAGCCAGAACAAATCTGAAGAACAGATCCAGATGAGTGAGGGCACTAGTCCCTCCAGCTCTTCTGATGATGGAAGCAGGAGCACTCCAAGCATCTTGCCAAAGGCAGATACCCGGACAAGGAAGAAGAAAACTTCTGATTCAGAGAATGAAGATTATGTGGCCATTGAGGATGAGGCTACTTCAAGGAAAAAAGTGCAGAAAAAGGAGTATGGCTCAGCTGCCACAGTTAAGCCAGGGATGCATAAGAAGGCACCAACAAAGAGAGTTCCTATGTCTAAAGCCAGAGCATCCACTACTGAAACCTCCAAGCCAACTGAAGAGGCAGTTGGAGAAGGGAAAAAAGGAAGGAAAGGGTCAAGAAGACCACTGCCAGAGTGCTTGGCAGATCATCAATAATGAGAGGCTCAGATGAAGAGGAAGAGGATACTGCACCAGCACCCAAAGCACAAAAGCTCATGGGAGATGCAATCAGATCGGGGGCTACTCCATCTAAGCCGAAAGCTACTTCCAAGGCTACTGCTCCATCTCAGAAGCCTAAACCCAAGAGGAACACCAGGAGTATACTAGCTGAGGAAAAGAACAAGGCCCCAGTGCTTGAAGCTGCTGAAGAAGAGGATGATGAATCCCATGTTTTGCAGAAGTTGAAGCCCAAAATTCCTGACCATAATGATGCTCATCCAGTCGCTGAGGACATGCACATCAGGAAGGATGCAAGACTGAGGTTATGGAGACAGTCTGATCCATATGCTATCAGGAGGAGGACTGCTGTGGACTACAGGTTCCACACCAAGGAACAACAAGACTTTTATGAGACAATCCTGCTTGACAAGAAGCCCATTGTGTGTGACATGAGATGGGTTGACTGGGAGTACATCAAGGAGAATAAAGATCACTATCCAGGTGTATATGACAGCTTCAAGGCATGTGGAGTTGATACCTTTGTGGCCCAGAAGCTCACTAAGTGGAACGATGAGCTGATCATGCAGTTTTACTCCACTGCCCACATCTACCCAGATGGAAAGATCATTTGGATGTCCGAATGTACAAGGTACCTAAGGGAGTCCTGGATTAGGGGTGTCCGGATAGCCGGACTATACCTTCGGCCGGACTCCTGGACTATAAAGATACAAGATTGAAGACTTCGTCCCGTGTCCGGAAGGGACTTTCCTTGGCGTGGAAGGCAAGCTTGGCGATACGGATATGTAGATCTCCTACCATTGTAACCGACTCTGTGTAACCCTAGCACTCTCCGGTGTCTATATAAACCGGAGGGATTTAGTCCGTAGGACGAAAAACAATCAGACCATAGGCTAGCTTCTAGGGTTTAGCCTCCTTGATCTCGTGGTAGATCTACTCTTGTACTACCCATATCATCAATATTAATCAAGCAGGAGTAGGGTTTTACCTCCATCGAGAGGGCCTGAACCTGGGTAAAAACATCGTGTCCCTTGTCTCCTGTTACCATCCGCCTAGACGCACAATTCGGGACCCCTTACCCGAGATCCGCCGGTTTTGACACCGACATTGGTGCTTTCATTGAGAGTTCCTCTGTGTCATCACTTTTAGGCCCGATGGCTCCTCTGATCATCAACGACGATGCGATCCAGGGTGAGACTTTTCTCCCCGGACAGATCTTCGTATTTGGCGGCTTTGCACTGTGGGCCAATTCGCTTGGCCATCTGGAGCAGATCGAAAGCTACGCCCCTAGCCATAAGGTCAGATTTGGAAGTTTAAACTACACAGCGGATGACCGTGGAGACTTGATCTTCGACGGATCTGAGCCGCAGTCGAGCGCGCCGCACTGTACCGATGGGCATGATCTAGCTCTGCCGCTGAACAGTGCCCTGGAGGCCGCACCTGTGTCCGCTCCGACCCTTGGCTCGAAGCTGACCACACCAATTGAGGATGGGTGGTTAGACACTGCCTCGGGGGCTGCAAGCTCTACGGCGATCAAGCCGAACACCAGCCTTGTCCTCCGCGAAGCCCGTGACTCCAAGATGCCGGACTCCTTTCCGGACTCCGAGCCCTCCGCGCCCCTACCGATAGAATCCGATTGGGCGCCGATCATGGAGTTCACCGCCGCAGACATCTTTTAGCACTCGCCCTTCGGCGACATTCTGAATTCACTCAGGTCTCTCTCTTTGTCAGGAGAGTCCTGGCTGGACTATGACCGGCAGGATTGGGATGTGGACGACGAAGAAATTCGATGCCCACCCACCACCCACTTCGTAGCCACTGTCGATAATTTAAACAGCATGCTCGACTTCGACTCCGAAGACATCGACGGTATGGACGACAATGTAGGAGATGAACATGAACCAACGCCTATAAGGCACTGGACAGCCACCTCATCTCATGATGTATACATGGTGGACACAGCCAAAGGAAGCGACAACGAGGAACACAGGGATGCAATGAGGGATCGTTCACTCGAAAAGCAATCAAAGCGGCGACGTAAGCACCGCTCCAAGCCCCGCCTCGACAGAGACAGCAGCCATAGAGTAGGACAAGCCGGCGGACGACGAACATGCCTTCGAGCAACCGTCCGAACGGGGCAACTTGTATAAACAAACCGAACACCCCGTCCCCGGCGAAAACAACCGTCCGGACGACCTTACGCCGGATAGGCTCATGAAGCAGAAGAACCTCCACAAAAGGCTCGCCGCCACTGCGCGTAGCCTGAAAAAGCAGAAGCGGAAGCTCAAAACTGCAGAAGATGCACTCAGAATCAGATGGAGCAAAGTACGCAACACCGTAGACAAATATGGTGGCAGTCGCCACACAAAAAGCTATCCAAAGCGAAAGCTACTGCCTGAATTTGACGAGGAGGCCTTAGAGCCCCCGCAGTCAAAAAATAGGAAAGCCACCCGGTCGGATAGACGACCGCATGGCCAGCATGGAGTGGCAAGCGGCGCCGCACACAAGCCGGCATGCGATCCACCAAAGGATCTGCATCAAAAAGATGGCCCAGCGAGATCTATCTACGGGCCAAGAAAGCAAGCTCTAGTAAGCAATGCAACACAACAAATATCCGAACATCACGGCACACCCAAATACAGGGGTGCCGCACAACCCCTATGTTTCACCGATGAGGTGCTGGACCATGAATTTCCAGCGGGATTCAAGCCCGTAAACATAGAGGCGTACGACGGAACAATAGACCCTGGGGTCTGGATCGAGGATTATATCCTCCACATACACATGGCCAGAGGAGATGACCTCCACGCCATAAAATACTTACCCATCAAGCATAAAGGGCCAGCCCGGCATTGGCTCAAAAGCCTTCCCGAAAACACCATTGGAAGTTGGGAAGAGCTTGAGGATGCTTTCCGGGCAAATTTTCAAGGGACCTGTGTCCGCCCTCCGGATGCAGACGATCTCAGTCACATAACTCAACAGCCCGGAGAGTCAGCCCGGAAATTCTGGAACAGATTTCTTACTAAAAAGAGTCAGATAGTCGACTGTCCGGACGCCGAAGCCCTAGCAGCTTTTAAGCATAACGTTCGAGATGAATGGCTTGCCAGACACCTCGGCCAAGAAAAGCCAAGAACAATGGCCGCATGAACAAGCCTCATGACCCACTTTTGCGCAGGAGAGGACAGCTGGTTGGCAAGATGTAGCACCAACGACCCAAGTACATCCGAAGTTAGGGATGGAAACGGAAAACCCCGACGCAGCAAGGACCAGCGCCGGCATAAGGGAAACAACCCAAAGAGCACGGTGGTCAACGCTGGATTCAAAAGCTCACGGCAGAATCAGAGAAAGCCGCCCCTCAAGGATAACAGGGACGAGCTATCCAACTTAAACAAAATCTTGGACAAGATATGTCAAATACACAGTACTCCCAGGAAGCCTGAAAACCATACCCACAGAGATTGATGGGTTTTCAAGCAATCCGGCAAACTCAACGCCAAACACAAGGGGCTCGACACACCAATTGAGGACGACGACGAACCCCACAAGCAGAGCACCAGGAAACAAATGGATTTCCCACAAGAAGTCAAAACAGTAAACTTACTTCACGTGACGAACAGAATGGCGCCAACAAAGATACGCGCCATACGGCCTATCCCAAAGGAGTCTCGCCAATGGTTGTTAAAACCGATCACCTTCGACCATCAGGATTACTCTAGAAGTATCCGGAACGCAGGCTGGACTGCCTTGGTATTAGATCCAACAATTGGCGGACTCCACTTTACAAATGTCCTGATGGACGGCGGCAGTGGTCTAAACCTGTTATACCAAGACACAATCCGCAACATGGGGACAGACCCAACAAAAATTCGCCATAGCAAAACCTCCTTTCAAGGGGTAACGCCAGGCCCAGATGCCCGTTGCATGGGTTCTCTCCGGCTAGAAGTTATGTTCGGCTCCCCCGATAACTTCCGTCGCGAACAGCTAACTTTCCACATCGCCCCATTCTCAAGTAGCTATCAAGCACTGTTGGGACGTGAAGCTTTCGCCCGCTTTAACGCAATACCACATTATGCATCTCTTACGCTTAAGATGCCCGGTCCACGAGGCATCATCTCATTAAAGGGAAAACATTGAGTGTTCCTCCCGCGCGGAAGACAGTGCGGCTGCCTTGACAGCCCCACAATAAAGCAGCTTCACCAGCCAAAGCACCTAAACAGGTCGTCAAGACCACGGACATGGCTAGACGAGTCCGGCATAAACATACAATTGATAAAGGCTTAATAGCCGTATACCCCTGTACTAGGGGCTCCGCGCTTATAAAACAAGAGACAATAAAGCTCAATTTTACCCATTTCGATTTATACATTGTTTATTTAGTATAACTCATGTTCGGCATGATCTTTCTTCAACTCAGTTCCTCTCTTTTACAGATGAACACCGTGCTACGCCCGTCCAGGATACGGCACAACGGAGACACAGGCGCAGACGTGCAGCAGGGACCCGTTCCAAGGATTCTTTTTAGATTAAGACTCTGCGTAAACCTTTTTTACTGTCTCTTGTTGATACACATCCCCTGGTTTCTTGGTATAACCAAGGAGGAGGCTGGCATTTTGGCATGTGGCCACGTCAGAGTTTTGCGCGTACCTGGACACTAGGGGCTTATTACTAAGGGCGTTATCCCGCCCGCCCTCATAAAGACCGAATACCTTAGGGAGTGTTCGGCGTTGCGAGTTTGGCCTTATATGCATTAGCTCCGAATCATGTCTTTGGTAAAATGTTGGGTTTACCCAGCTCCCGTGTTTTGCTACCTTACGTTCCGCTCTATCGGCTAAGGCGGCACCAGGAGAACTACTGCGATTGTGCCCCGGTTCGGCCAGGCGAGCACCTCAGTAGAGAAAGCCGAAAACTGACTGTCATGATGTAGCGTGAGACTGGTCAACCACTCGATGACTTACCAGAGTCTTTAGGATCCCTCCGCATTAATGAAGGGCCGCTTCCCGGCCAGGCACATACTCACCCCGAGTTCGGGCGAGCGCAGGCGCCACCAGGGGCTATATAAGTAGCCTCACTGTCAAACTCCTATGGCTAAGTGAAAGTGATAAAGCATCATAGTCTGATTTCCTAGTTCGCTGCGCTATCACCTCCTTTGTAGGACCAAGACGTTGGATCAAGTGTGAAAATGCGCCTTCTGCGAACACCCCCGCATTATGTGCGTGGGGGCTGAAGCCGACGACTGCCATCTTTCAGATTATATATACATATATGTTAAACGGCCACACAGGAGGTATTATAACACTTGCAAGCACAAGTATAAAAAGTTTCTATAATTTATCAAAATATTGTTTTACAATAATATATGCTATTCGAATATAGTATCCTTCGAGCACTGCATCTCTATTAAACGAGCGCCTTGCAGAACTTCCTAAAAATAGTGCTCGATAGGTACTCGGCTTCCATCCGAGTCTGGGGATGCAACAGCGGTGGCCTCCATTTCCGCCCAGTATGTCTTGACACGGGCAAGAGCCATCCGCGCACCCTCTATGCACGCTGACCTCTTCATCGCATTGATATGTGGCGCCGCACCAAGGAACTGCTGCACCAAGTTGAAATAACTTTTCGGCTCTAGCCTCTCTGGCCATAGATGACTCATGACATACTTCATGGCAAGTCCGGACAACCTATTTAGCTCGGCCCATTCGGCCAAACGATCGGCTAATGACAGTGGACGCTCCAGATTGTGGAACTGCAACCAAAAGAGCTTTTCCACTTCGCGATCTTCTTGATCTCGGAAGTGTTCGGCCGCATCCGCGGCACTCGCTGCCAAATCTAGATAGGTGTCCGTCGTACTCCACATCCGGTCTAACGAAGCATGTTTTGGATCACAGAACTTCCTCCGCAGCATAAAGGGCTTTCCAGCCGCGATCTCTCCAGCCTGACGCAGCTCCTCCTTCATAGCTCTCATCCCAAAGCGAGCATCCTTGGCATCGGCAACGGCCTTCTCCAGGTCCGTCTGTTCCGCCTGATCTTCTTTTTCAGGAAGCTTGCAACGGTCAGTAGCGCTCTTCAGATTCACAGCCATCTCGGCCATTTCCTTCTTGCTTCGGCAATGAGCAGCCTGTTCGGCTTTCAGCTCTTCAATTGCCTTTCCGGCAGCCGCATCACTTTTCCTGGCTTGCTCCTTGGCTCGGGCAAGTTCCGCCCAAAGATTCTCCATGGCAGCAGCACCATCTGCATCAAGCGCACACATTGTAAGATACTGGCATAAAGCTCCTCTTACCAGGTGCCGCCGGAGTAATTACATACCTTGTGCCTCGTCAAGCCGCTTGTTGACAAGAGCGATGTCGGCATCTGCCACGTCAAGTTGCCGCTTTAGCTCGGCAAATTCATCATTCCGGCTAGCCACCCGACACTTCGCCGCCTACGTATGAAGGCGGCATATTAGACCTGGGATTATGATCCTCTGTGCGCCGTCACTTTTGACAATGCACAGAGTCTCAGGGGCTACTATCTACACAGGGCGCATCTTATTTATGCGCAACTGTCCGAAAAGGGTACATTATTTAGCGTACCTCAAAACCTGTCAGTAAACTCCTGACGGCCTCGTGCAATCTGCTCTCCACGGATGAAATCCTCTCAATCACCGTACCCATCAATGCACGGTGCTCCTCTGAGATAGATGCTCGCCCTAGCAGATCCTTCAGCTCCTCCGACTGCGCACCAGACGGTCCCGGACTCGTCCGATGGCCCTTTTCGAAGGCCGGACGCGGAGGGCTTTGGGGGCCATACGACTACCTTCCGGCCCTACCGGATTCGGAGAAACCCTCCACGACGATACCTCAGGGCCACCCGCCTCGCAAGGCGGTATGGCAGGGGGAGGCGTTCCGCTCTCCATCATCTCCGGAAGAAGATCCCCTGAAGACGAGCTCTGCTGAGAAGGGCTAAGGTCCGAGCTACAAGGTAAATTTTCGATTACTCTTCTCAGATATAACACAAGGATTTCTCTCATTTCTTAAAAAGAAAAAATCCTCTCTACTTATGGCTCGGTGGAGGGCTGATCCCCTTGAGGGCATAATTCGGCCGAAGTATCCCCCAGCGCAGGATCCTCTGACGAAGATTTCTTCCCCCGCTTTGAGGCCATGGTCTCCGGGTCGTCAGAGGCGGTCCTCTTCTTCCCCTGAGGAGAGGAATTTTCGATTCCTCCCTTTCGTACAACCTTCTTCAAGGAGGATGTAGCTTCCTTGTCCCCTCCCTCGCTTTCCTCCGAAGGCACAACCTCCAACATCCTGACTAGCACGGGATCCGGCGTGGTTTCGGGGAGGGGGGCCGGACACCTGGTTAGCTTTGCTTTCGCTATCCACTCCTGTTTAAAAGACAACTCTTTTAGGGGCAATTTTATGATAAATATATAGATAGCGAGTCCGGGCACAAGGCTACTTACTTGAGTATCTGGGTGATTGCAGCTCAGGCCTGCGTCCTCATTCAAGTCCGGACACATTGCTTGTGTTCCGAAGAACAATTTGTACATCTCCACGGGCTTGCGCCCATGAAATGCTGGAGAGCTCGTGGTCCCTCCGGATTGAACTCCCATAGGCGAAGGGGGCGACGTTTGCCGGGCAAGGCTCAGCGGATCAACATGACCTGCGTCACCACGACCAGGCTAATGTCTCTTTCTAGGAGATCTCGAATGCGGCCCTGCAACAAGGGCATGTCCTTGGATGGCCCCCAGTCTAGTCCTTTATTGACCCATGACACTAGCTGTGGTGGGGGACCCAAGCGAAAGGCAGGTGGTGCCACCCACTTGGTGCCCCTGGGAACGGTGATGTAAAACCACTCTCGTTGCCATAAGCTGGACTCCTCTTGAAAAGAGCCCTCGGGCCATGGAGCACCGGCATTCTTGCTTATAAAAGCACCTCCACACTCTACGTGCCGTCCCTCGATCATCTTCGGCTCTACTTTGAAGGTCTTGAGCCATAGTCCGAAGTGAGGAGTAATACGGAGGAAGGCTTCACACACGATGATGAATGAGGAAATATGGAGGATGGACTCCGGAGCTAAGTCGTGAAATTCCAGCCCATAATAAAACATGAGCCCCCTCACAAAGGGATCCGTCGGGAAGCCTAGCCCCCGAAGGAAGTGAGACAAGAACACCACACTCTCACCAGGCTTGGGAGTGGGAATGACCTGCCCTTAAGCAGGCAGCCTATGCCAGATTTCACCGGTCAAGAACCTGGCCTCTCTCAACTTCAGCACGTCCTCCTCCGTGACGGAGGAGGGCATCCATCGGCCTCGAAGGTCGGAATCGGACATTGTCGAAGGTCCGAAGCGCCTGAAATCTGGAGCCTTGGGTGTTGGAACTCGAGCCGAAGGGCGAACTCGTTTGAGATTGAAAGAAAGGAGTAAGGCCTTGGTCTCTTTATAAGAGGTTGAATGCCAAGGGCCCTCCCCGTGACTGTTTGGGACTTGCCTTTGATCGGGAAAACATACCAATGGGTACGACTGGGTTACCCACGCCCGTATTGATGAGAATCCCAGAATAAGGGGACACGATCTGTGCTTTGACAAGACGTGCCAAGGAAACCGCCTTGCTAAACTCACTGAGGTGGGACAGTAACACTATTCAAATAAAGACTTGGCCGTGGTGTGATGTCACGCTACGGAATACGTTAGCAGATTAGATTTGTGTAAATATTATTCTCTCTATGGCAATATGTGGAAACTTATTTTGCAAAGCCGGACATTACCTTTGTGTTCAAAATCTTCTATGAAGTACTTGGAGGAGGAATCCGCCTTGCAATGTCGAAGACAATGTGCGTGCCAGACTCGTCATCATTGAAGCCTGGTTCAGGGGCTACTGAGGGAGTCCTTGATTAGGGGGTGTCCGGATAGCCGGACTATACCTTTGCCCGGACTCCTGGACTATAAAGATACAAGATTGAAGACTTCGTCCCGTGTCCGGAAGGGACTTTCCTTGGCGTGGAAGGCAAGCTTGGCGATACGGATATGTAGATCTCCTACCATTGTAACCGACTCTGTGTAACCCTAGCCCTCTCCGGTGTCTATATAAACCGGAGGGTTTTAGTCCGTAGGACGAAAAACAATCAGACCATAGGCTAGCTTTTAGGGTTTAGCCTCCTTGATCTCGTGGTAGATCAACTATTGTACTACCCATATCATCAATATTAATCAAGCAGGAGTAGGGTTTTACCTCCATCGAGAGGGCCCGAACCTGGGTAAAAACATCTTGTCCCTTGTCTCCTATTACCATCCGCCTAGATGCACAGTTCGGGACACCCTACCCGAGATCCGCCGGTTTTGACACCGACAGTACCAATCTTCTATTGATGAATGGGCTAAGCTGATCAATGCCCCTGCAGAGCATGAAGATGACTTGGATGTATATGCTGAGAAGAAGAAAGACCACAACACAATGGCCAACATGTACAAAGAGATCCCAGATGCTGCTTTGGATACTCACAAGTTTGGATCTGTCCACTTCTTGTTGTCTAGTCTGCCTACTATAAATTTGATCCTCAGACACACATTGCTGCCCAAGTCAGGTGATCACAAGATGATCAGAGGACATTGTCACATCCCTAGCTTCTGGTGCTGCCTGGTGTTTGCATCATGTCTAAATTTCTGAAACTTGAACTGAGGAAATTTGGAAGCCTCAAAAAATTTAAATAAAAGAGGGGCAAAGAACCCTGGTAAATGCATTCAATGTTTCCAAAATGGCCTTAACTAATGTTGGTTATATTTTGGCAAGGGTTTTACACCAAACCAAAAATAATGAACATTTTTGAGGAATATTTTGAGCAATGAATTTAAATCATATTCTATTTGAATTTGGAATTATATTCATAATATATAATGAATATATTTTCAAATACCCCTGAAATATTTTATGAGCTTTGGAAAAGTCCATCTAGCAAAATAAAAATATTCAGAGGAGTTTTTGGCATTGTTTGAATTATTTTAAATTCAAAACAGTGGCAAAATGAAATTAAATAAAACAAACAGAAGAAAAAAATAAAACAGAGCAGAGGAGATCTACCTGGCGCTCACCGAAGCCCACCTGGACAGCCCAACACTGTGCAGCCCAACCACCAGGGGGCATGCCTGTCTTCTTCCCGTGCCAGCGCACGAAGCAGCTCGGTGGCGAGCACCGCCACCGCGCTTGGCCACCTCCTGCCTGGTTGCCTCCCTCCTCGATGCGCCTGGAGACGCCACGACACCCCTGGCCTCTCTCTCACCCTCCCTGGAACCCCTCGCGCTCCCCCTCGCTCCTCCCCCTCCTTTGCTCTCTCTCCCTCACGCGCCCGAGCGGAACCCGTCGCCGCCGCTTGCTGCTGCCGCGGCCACCGCCTCCCCCTCGCCCCTCTGACGTGCCCGAGAGCTCCACCTCCGCCTTCTACGCCTCCTCGACGAGTCAAGCAACCGGGGACGCGCCGTATCGCCGCCATCGACATCATCTTCAACCTCGGGCACCGCCGATCTCCGTCGCCGATTTGTCGTCCACAACCCGTCCTCGAGCCCAATGAGACCGCCGACGAACTCGCTGTGAGCTCCACTCCGTTTCCCCTCCTTCGTTTTGCTCGTTCCCGTGCCGTAGCACCCCCGCCCATATTCCCGAGCACCGCCGTCCGCCATGGCCGTGTAGCTCTCCTGACCTGAGCCCCTCTGCTCGAACCCGTGGCACCAGCGCGCTTCTGGTGGCCCGCGGATGCCGTCTGGACCATCAGCTTCTCCCCTAGCGCGCCGCAGCCCCAACCCCGCACATGGCCGAACTCCGGCCGCCGCCAGGAGCTCGTTTCTGGCGAACCCCGGCCTCCCTGTGCCCAGCTGCGTGCGCCACTAGATGCGCGGGAGCACGGGCTCCCTCTTGGTGCCCTCAGCGCGACCAGCCGCGGGCTGTAGCGCCATCCCGAGCAACTCCGGCGAGGTCCCGCCGCCGCCATGGTCGCCGGCGTCACTAGCCGACGTGGCCGCGTGGTTAGCACTAATCACGGCCAGCTAACCTCCCCAGAGCCGCTGACGTATGGGCCCCACGCCCTTATTTAATCCTTATCATTTTCTGTTAAGTTTAACCTAACCACCGTGGGCCCACACGTCAGCTTTGACCAAGCTGACGTGGCTGTTGACCTGGTCCCACCTGTCAGTGTCACTAACCAGCAATAGTCACTGACCAGTGGGCCCCACTGGTCAGGTTTGACCCGGACCAGCCCCTGTTGACCCGCTGACGTCATGATGATGTCAGGCTGACGCAATAATGAATTACTGGAATTATTTTAATTCTAAATATTCAGGAAATTCCAGAAAATTGTATAAACTTCAATAAATCATAGTAAATCAACCGTAAGTCAGAATTAAATAAGTTATATATGAAAAATTATCAGAAAAATTCAGGGAATCCATCTGTACCATTTTCATGCATGTTTGAGCAATGTTTGTCCTCTGTTTTGGACAAAACAAATTAAGGGCATTTAAATAATCACATATGGAGTTTGAATTTGAATCTTGTATTCAAACCAACTTCATTTAATCTGTTGCTAGTTGCATTAGCCCAAAACACATTCATTTTGCCATGTCATGATCATGCATCATATTGTGCATTGCATTGATTGTGTTTCCTTCTGTGTTGCCGGTATTTGTCCCCTCTCGATAGACGTGATACCGATGATGTGATCGTTGAAACTGATGAAGACTCAATGTTATCTTCAGAAGTGCCAGGCAAGCAAAACCCCCTTGTTCATTCCGATACAATCCCACTCTCTCGCTCCTGCTCTCTTTTACTGCATTAGGACAACAGCGATTCAACTGTTATTTGCTGTGGTAGCTGAACCCCTTTATCCTTTGCATGACCTGTCATTCCACAGTAAATAGATGAAACCCACTAGCATGAGTAGGAGTTGTTTGAGCCCTGTTGTGCCTACTCATTCATGTTTGTTTGTCATGCCTGCTATTGCTTAGAGTTGAGTCAGGTCTGATTCGTCGGGGATGAATCAGAGGCGTGTGAACATGTCCTACTGTGTATGAACTAAGTGTGTGAACACGATTTGGTAAAGGTAGCGGTGAGAGGCCATGTAGGAGTACATGGTGGGTTGTCTCATTGCAGCCGTCCTCAGGAACTGAGTTCTGTGTTTGTGATCCATGACCAGTTACTACCACACATTGGGTTCTGGTAACTCGACCCCTCTCGACTTATTAATCAACATGATCTCTGTCCAGGAGTTGCAACTAGTTTCTGGTGTTTGTAGGTAGTGTTAGTAGTCTACCAAGTGGCACCCGGTACAGGTGGGCTTGGGACAGACTAGGCACAGTGGCCCGGTGTACCAAGTGGCACCCGGTTGGTGGGCTTGGGAACCCTACACACATCATTTGGGGCCGTAAGCGACACCCCGGCCGGATCTCCTTGCGGATGGAACCCGAATAGGCGATAAACCTGGACTAGAGACTTGTTAGGTTAGTCAGGTCGTGGCCGACTCCCTCGCCCGGTTTCCGCTTGAAGGTTGCCGAGGTACATGACGTGTACAGGGCGGTAAGTGGCGAGAGCGTGTGTGAAGAAGTACACCCCTGCAGGGTTAACATCATCTATTCGAATAGCCGGATTCCTCGGATATGGAAACTTGGACCCCTTGCATAGTTCATAGACAAGTGAAAGTGGATACTCTAAAATACGCAAGATAAGCGTGAGTGCTATGGATGGCGTTCTCGTAGGGAGACGGGAGCGGATCCATAGTGGTGTATTGATATGGTGAATATGTGGACTCGTGTGCGCCACCTCAAAAGAGTTACTTGCAGTCGTAGTTCAGGATAGCCACCGAGTCAAAGCTGGCTTGCTGCAGTCAAACTCCACCATCCCC
>NC_041380.1:357445661-357482695 GCF_002162155.2 Triticum dicoccoides
GTTGCTTAATTTATGTTTTTGCAGAGAGACTTCAGTCTCACTAGTAGTTCCACGTGGACTTCGACGTTTAGCTTGTTACCTCAGCTACGATCTTGTGCCCTCGGCAGGATCTGGTAGATAGTCAGGCTTCTCAGCCCTTTTTCATTTATAGATGTCTGTACCCAGACATGATAGCTTCCGCTTGTGCTTTGACTTGTATGCTCTGAATGTTGGGTCATGAGACCTATGTTTGTAATATCTCGCTCCTCGGAGCCTAATGAATAAATACTTGAGTCGTAGAGTCATGTTGTGATGCCATGTTGTGTTTGCACATATCGAGCATATTGTGTGTATGTTATTGAAATGCTTGGTATGTGTGGGATCTGACTATCTAGTTGTTTATCCTTAGTAGCCTCTCTTACCGGGAAATGTCTCCTAGTGTTTCCACTGAGCCATGGTAGCTTGCTACTGCTCCGGAACACTTAGGCTGGCCGGCATGTGTCCTTCTTCGTTCCTGTGTCTGTCCCTTCGGGGAAATGTCACGCGATGAATACCGGAGTCCTGTTAGCCCGCTACAGCCCGGTTCACCGGAGTCCTGCTAGCCCAGTGCTACAGCCTGGATTCACTCGCTGATGACCGACACGTTCGATGCTGGGTCATGGATGCCTGTCCCTGTAAGTTTGTGCCACTTTGGGTTTACGACTAGCCATGTCAGCCCGGGCTCCTTATCATATGGATGCTAGCGACACTGTCATATACGTGTGCCAAAAGGCGCAAACGGTCCCGGGAAAAGGTAAGGCGACACCCGTGGGAATACCGTGCGTGAGGACGCAAAGTGATATGAGGTGTTACATGCTAGATCGATGTGGCATTGAGTCGGGGTCCTGACAGTGTTGGTATCAGAGCTTGACTGCCTGTAGGATTACCAAGCCAAACTGGTCGAAGTTGAGTCTAGAAATTCTTTAGTTATACAAGGGAATTGATTGTGGGATGGAACGTAAGGCTCTTTTACTCCTTATACCTTATGCCCTTCTGATCTGAGTCATCTTATCTTTCCTACGGGGATTAAGAACTAGGCTATCTCTTCTTTCTATCAGGATCACGTGTTACTAATCAGTAGACTTATAAGATTGTTGGATTTAAGTCTCAGTTTAGTTTCTACTACTTCCGTACGTTAACTGTTGATCTCGAAACCTTGATATTGTGCTTCTGAGTGGTTATGCCACCATTTTTGTGAATGTCTCAAATCTTTTCTGAGCATTTGCAGCCGTTATGCTGTCCGAGTCATCCCAGGTTTCCAAAGAGTCTGATGCATTTGCAAATCCTTTTCCTCTGGTTTCAATGTCTTTTTAGGCCAGGTTAATCACACAAATTGTTGAGTTGAGGTACTCTACTGCCTCGACCTTTATGTTGGAGTTATTATTATGACCCTAGGTGTCTCAGGGGATTATCTAGTAGTCTAGCCATGTTTTGTGTTTCCAGTGTGATGATTCTGGCCTTTATTCTCGAAAGCATCCCGTGATGCCACTAGTAGTAGGTATTCTACTCCTAGGTTTTGAACCCGAGATTCACCCTACTTGCCTCATGTTGATAGTGTTGCTAGTTCCTTAGGTTATTAGTAACCTTTGCGATAGTCCTTGAAGTCCGTGGTATCTTCTTCTTCCAAATACCATGAACTACTTATGGCAGAAGTTCCTCGTTGAACTGAACGATCACAACCAGAGTGCTTTTGATGAGTTCTCCATTATATATTGTGACTCTGCCAGTTCTACCCTTCCGCATGGATTGCCCGGAAGAAATATGTTGAATTCGTTCGACATGCTAAACCATGCATCCACAACTTAGAAAATCGTATGTTCCTTTGAGTTGTCCCTCTTTAGTTGTCTTCTGACCCTCGTCTATCAATTGATAGTCAAGATTATGCGTGCATTCGTTCATCGATGCCTATTACTCTTGTGGTCTGTCAAGACATTCTATTCCGGAATGACTAGGAGAAACAAACTCCAGTACCTCATCCATATCTAGGATTGGGTCAAAGCAATTGTGCTCCGCAGATCAAAATGCCAATCCAGCTTTTGATTCTGTTCTACCCTGAAGTATTACCGTCTTTATGTCAGGATTTTCATGAGGATTGCACCGGCTCTTGTGAATTCTTGATGTAGTGATACTTCTCGCCATCGTTACTCATATCTCGGTCCCCGTGTTGTTGCAACCGGAACGCCGACAAGTGAATCGTGATGTGTGAAATCAATACTCCTAGCAACCTCGTTGCTTGGTAGTTAAAGGACAATAATTTCATTCTTAGCGTGTTGGTTTTTGAATCATCCTTCTAAGACTGATCGTGCTACCTAGTCCTTATTTCGGTGCACCCTTCGATTGATGAGTTAGGATCTTGTCAAGTCCTCACTCATTTGATCATATCGTCTTGCCCTCAAAAGCGAGATTGTTCTTGAGCTTAGTAACATATCGGTGGTTCGTGATTTTCTGAATACCTTCTCGGAAGTATTACCAGGTTGTCCCCTGACTGTTATGTTGAGCTCGTGATCAAGTTGGTTTCTTGTGAACCACCCTCTCTCCAAGAATCTGTGTCGGATACCCCTGAGCTAGTTGGTTAAGCTAGACAACAACTTGGAGAGTTGGAAGATAAAAGCTTGCCTAACTTAGTTCGTTCCAAAGGGATATTCTTGTGTAGTGTGTGTTGATGAAAGATGATATCTTCATCGATTGGTCCCTGTGATCAGTTGCTGGACCTATTGTCTTATCAATCCTTTGATTTGAGTGTGGGCTATCGTCAATCAAATCAGAACCAACGATGTTCGTAATGTTGTCTTACTCGTGGTTTTCCCTCGAGCATACACCATTATATCTTTGGTCTGACCAATACTATCACCTGTTCACATAATTAGGGAATTTCATCTTCATGGGAATTTGGATGAATTGTTGTTGAGTCCATCGACAACATCCTTGTCTTCTTCATAATTTTGCTGAACATTAAGTTAGTGTTGGAAACTTTTGAAAGCATTTGTTCATGCTAGCTCATGAAGCATATGCTCGGATGAAAGAAGTGACCTCCTTTGATTCACGTGCATTTGATGTAAGTTGCCGCCGTGAATTCGAGAAAGTCTATTTTTGCTTCCTCTAGAATCATCCCAAGTCAGTCATGCACGTGCAAAGTATTCTGTAGTTTGATAGACTGATCATCTTCATTCCATATGTGTATCCTAGCACACCAAGCCACTGACTGATTTGTTCAAGGAGAAGGAGTATCTTCATAAGAGCTAATCCGGACTTATGAAAGAACTCCGATATCCTCGCTGATGGTTCCCAACCAGAACTCGGTAGTGTTTTATTATAAGACTATCATGTGATCATGTTTGTCTGAGGCAGCGTGTTCACACATGTGTAGCAGAACCAGCTCATGTTTTGGAGCTCGCTATCGTAGTTCATTTCCCGAGAATCTCGCAACGTCATCTCGTCGATTTGTGTTGCAAACTTTCATTTTTCTTCCTAGACTCAATGAGTCTGGAATATCCTGACACCAACCAGATCTGAGTCTCAGGCAGATATGATGGTTGGAACATTTCCCAAGAACTATAATATTGGTCCCTCGATAACCGGTAAAGTGGATGTCGTGGCCAACACACCCAGCCGGAAGACCTGTTATTATAATATCTTGATTGAGGAAGTTGGCCACCTCCCCATAAGGATTTTGTAGGATTTACCTCCGTAACTGTTCCTTATGGATTCTATTGCTCCCGAAGTCCGACCTTTACTTGATGTTCTAGTTATCAAACCATATCTATGAATGGGTTACACTGGCACGTCAAGGAGAACATTAGAAGCGGAGTGCTAAATGTCTCTCGGTCGATCATCCAGATTTTATTTCCTTGGCCCCGCCAAGGGTGAAATCTGGGAAAGTGTTATCTTCCTTTGCATCTGCATCTTCCACCGGTATTCATCATGGTAGTAAGTTGTGTGGCCAGGATCCTTGACACGGATATTGGTAAAACCTTGATGAATATGGAAATGCTCAAGTTCTTGAGAGCACGCATAAGCGCTAGGTGTTATCATCGGCACTAACTGGGATTCCTCTCGGTTTCCTCGGCAATGCTATGACCTTTTCAAACAGTGAATTCACTCTCTATTGTTGGGTTCTTCCCCAGTTACCAGAATCATTCCCAGCATTTGCATTCTGTTCCCAGCTTGCACCACCGATGTGCCATTTTACCATGGGTCTCTTCCATTTCCGGTGGTAAGCAAATTCATCCATTACGTTGTCTTCAACAAGGTAATCCACATCATCCAAGTCCGAGTATGACATTCTACCGAACCCCTCCAAATGATCACTCAAGAATTGCCTTAGGCTGGTTTAAAGAGTTTCAATGATCTCGGAATCAGAAGTAATTCTTTTTGCCACTTAAGGGGATATATCTACGAGTCACCTTCCCTAAGGTGCATCGTTATGGTATCATGGCAATTCAACTCCTCGCTACGTTGACAACCGATCACCACATTCTTAAGTCTGGAATTGTTGTCTACCTAGTGAACCTTTGTCATCTGCTTCACTCCATTCCTATGGATGTGTGCTTCGTCTCTCAGCTCGAGAGAGGTTGCTATGTCTCATTCCGTGAGTTAATCCTGAGTTGTTCGATCTTCGAGAAGATCGACCCTTCTAGAGTCTCCTTCTTCTCTCCATGTCATGTTGGCAGGATTTCTCAGAGCAAGACTTTGAGACAATGATGGTGAACGAATCAACGTTCAATTGAAGTGCAACCTGGATCGTGAAGATTGTGCTAGTTTACGTTCCCCCTTCATCTTACCCTACGCTTGAATCTCGAGACGAGATTCTTGTTTAGTGGGGGTGAGTTGTCACATCCCTAGCTTCTGGTGCTGCCTAGTGTTTGCATCATGTCTAAATTTCTGAAACTTGAACTGAGGAAATTTGGAAGCCTCAAAAAATTTAAATAAAAGAGGGGCAAAGAACCCTGGTAAATGCATTCAATGTTTCCAAAATGGCCTTAACTAATGTTGGTTATATTTTGGCAAGGGTTTTACACCAAACCAAAAATAATGAACATTTTTGAGGAATATTTTGAGCATTGAATTTAAATCATATTCTATTTGAATTTGGAATTATATTCATAATATATAATGAATATATTTTCAAATACCCCTGAAATATTTTATGAGCTTTGGAAAAGTCCATCTAGAAAAATAAAAATATTCAGAGGAGTTTTTTGCATTGTTTGAATTATTTTAAATTCAAAACAGTGGCAAAATGAAATTAAATAAAACAAAACAGAAGAATAAAATAAAACAGAGCAGAGGAGATCTACCTGGCGCTCACCAAAGCCCACCTGGATAGCCCAACACTGTGCAGCCCAACCACCGGGGGGCATGCCTGTCTTCTTCCCGTGCCAGCGCACGAAGCAGCTCGGTGGCGAGCACCGCCACCGCGCTTGGCCACCTCCTGCCTGGTTGCCTCCCTCCTCGATGCGCCTGGAGACGCCACGACACCCCTGGCCTCTCTCTCACCCTCCCTGGAACCCCTCGCGCTCCCCCTCGCTCCTCCCCCTCCTTTGCTCTCTCTCCCTCACGCGCCCGAGCGGAACCCGTCGCCGCCGCTTGCTGCTGCCGCGGCCACCGCCTCCCCCTCGCCCCTCTGACGTGCCCGAGAGCTCCACCTCCGCCTTCTACGCCTCCTCGACGAGTCAAGCAACCGGGGACGCGCCGTATCGCCGCCATCGACATCATCTTCAACCTCGGGCACCGCCGATCTCCGTCGCCGATTTGTCGTCCACAACCCGTCCCCGAGCCCAATGAGACCGCCGACGAACTCGCTGTGAGCTCCACTCCGTTTCCCCTCCTTCGTTTTGCTCGTTCCCGTGCCGTAGCACCCCCACCCATATTCCCGAGCACCGCCGTCCGCCATGGCCGCGTAGCTCTCCTGACCTGAGCCCCTCTGCTCGAACCCGTGGCACCAGCGCGCTTCTGGTGGCCCGCGGATGCCGTCTGGACCATCAGCTTCTCCCCTAGCGCGCCGCAGCCCCAACCCCGCACATGGCCGAACTCCGGCCGCCGCCAGGAGCTCGTTTCCGGCGAACCCCGGCCTCCCTGTGCCCAGCTGCATGCGCCACTAGATGCACGGGAGCACGGGCTCCCTCTTGGTGCCCTCAGAGCGACCAGCCGCGGGCTGTAGCGCCATCCCGAGCAACTCCGGCGAGGTCCCGCCGCCGCCATGGTCGCCGGCGTCACTAGCCGACGTGGCCGCGTGGTTAGCACTAATCACGGCCAGCTAACCTCCCCAGAGCCGCTGACGTATGGGCCCCACGCCCTTATTTAATCCTTATCATTTTCTGTTAAGTTTAACCTAACCACCGTGGGCCCACACGTCAGCTTTGACCAAGCTGACGTGGCTGTTGACCTGGTCCCACCTGTCAGTGTCACTAACCAGCAATAGTCACTGACCAGTGGGCCCCACTGGTCAGGTTTGACCCGGACCAGCCCCTGTTGACCCGCTGACGTCATGATGATGTCAGGCTGACGCAATAATGAATTACTGGAATTATTTTAATTCTAAATATTCAGGAAATTCCAGAAAATTGTATAAACTTCAATAAATCATAGTAAATCAACCGTAAGTCAGAATTAAATAAGTTATATATGAAAAATTATCAGAAAAATTCAGGGAATCCATCTGTACCATTTTCATGCATGTTTGAACAATGTTTGTCCTCTGTTTTGGACAAAACAAATTAAGGGCATTTAAATAATCACATATGGAGTTTGAATTTGAATCTTGTATTCAAACCAACTTCATTTAATCTGTTGCTAGTTGCATTAGCCCAAAACACATTCATTTTGCCATGTCATGATCATGCATCATATTGTGCATTGCATTGATTGTGTTTCCTTCTGTGTTGCCGGTATTTGTCCCCTCTCGATAGACGTGATACCGATGATGTGATCGTTGACACTGATGAAGACTCAATGTTATCTTCAGAAGTGCCAGGCAAGCAAAACCCCCTTGTTCATTCCGATACAATCCCACTCTCTCGCTCCTGCTCTCTTTTACTGTATTAGGACAACAACGATTCAACTGTTATTTGCTGCGGTAGCTGAACCCCTTTATCCTTTGCATGACCTGTCATTCCACAGTAAATAGATGAAACCCACTAGCATGAGTAGGAGTTGTTTGAGCCCCGTTGTGCCTACTCATTCATGTTTGTTTGTCATGCCTGCTATTGCTTAGAGTTGAGTCAGGTCTGATTCATTGGGGATGAATCAGAGGCGTGTGAACATGTCCTACTATGTATGAACTAAGTGTGTGAACACGATTTGGTAAAGGTAGCGGTGAGAGGCCATGTAGGAGTACATGGTGGGTTGTCTCATTGCAGCCGTCCTCAGGAACTGAGTTCTGTGTTTGTGATCCATGACCAGTTACTACCACACATTGGGTTCCGGTAACTCGACCCCTCTCGACTTATTAATCAACATGATCTCTGTCCAGGAGTTGCAACTAGTTTCTGGTGTTTGTAGGTAGTGTTAGTAGTCTACCAAGTGGCACCCGGTACAGGTGGGCTTGGGACAGACTAGGCACAGTGGCCCGGTGTACCAAGTGGCACCCGGTTGGTGGGCTTGGGAACCCTGCACACATCGTTTGGGGCCGTAAGCGACACCCCGGCCGGATCTCCTTGCGGATGGAACCCGAATAGGCGATAAACCTGGACTAGAGACTTGTTCGGTTAGTCAGGTCGTGGCCGACTCCCTCGCCCGGTTTCCGCTTGAAGGTTGCCGAGGTACATGACGTGTACAGGGCGGTAAGTGGCGAGAGCGTGTGTGAAGAAGTACACCCCTGCAGGGTTAACATCATCTATTCGAATAGCCGGATTCCTCGGATATGGAAACTTGGACCCCTTGCATAGTTCATAGACAAGTGAAAGTGGATACTCTAAAATACGCAAGATAAGCGTGAGTGCTATGGATGGCGTTCTCGTAGGGAGACGGGAGCGGATCCATAGTGGTGTATTGATATGGTGAATATGTGGACTCGTGTGCGCCACCTCAAAAGAGTTACTTGCAGTCATAGTTCAGGATAGCCACCGAGTCAAAGCTGGCTTGCTGCGGTCAAACTCCACCATCCCCTTTGTTGATAATGATGCATATGTAGATAGATCTGATGTAAGTCTTGCTGGGTACATTTGTACTCATGTTGCTTAATTTATGTTTTTGCAGAGAGACTTCAGTCTCACTAGTAGTTCCACGTGGACTTCGACGTTTAGCTTGTTACCTCAGCTACGATCTTGTGCCCTCGGCAGGATCTGGTAGATAGTCAGGCTTCTCAGCCCTTTTTCATTTATAGATGTCTGTACCCAGACATGATAGCTTCCGCTTGTGCTTTGACTTGTATGCTCTGAATGTTGGGTCATGAGACCTATGTTTGTAATATCTCGCTCCTCGGAGCCTAATGAATAAATACTTGAGTCGTAGAGTCATGTTGTGATGCCATGTTGTGTTTGCACATATCGAGCATATTGTGTGTATGTTATTGAAATGCTTGGTATGTGTGGGATCTGACTATCTAGTTGTTTATCCTTAGTAGCCTCTCTTACCGGGAAATGTCTCCTAGTGTTTCCACTGAGCCATGGTAGCTTGCTACTGCTCCGGAACACTTAGGCTGGCCGGCATGTGTCCTTCTTCGTTCCTGTGTCTGTCCCTTCGGGGAAATGTCACGCGATGAATACCGGAGTCCTGTTAGCCCGCTACAGCCCGGTTCACCGGAGTCCTGCTAGCCCAGTGCTACAGCCTGGATTCACTCGCTGATGACCGACACGTTCGATGCTGGGTCTTGGATGCCTGTCCCTAGAAGTTTGTGCCACTTTGGGTTTACGACTAGCCATGTCAGCCCGGGCTCCTTATCATATGGATGCTAGCGACACTGTCATATACGTGTGCCAAAAGGCGCAAACGGTCCCGGGCAAAGGTAAGGCGACACCCGTGGGAATACCGTGCATGAGGCCGCAAAGTGATATGAGGTGTTACATGCTAGATCAATGTGGCATTGAGTCGGGGTCCTGACAGACATGCCATCAACTTGCTACATTTGTTTGATGTGCCTCAAAAATTCAAAGTCGTGAGTCTGATTGTGGAGACAATCAAAATGACAGCAGCTGATCAGAAGAGGAGTTGTGGGTATGCTCCACAAATTCAGCACCTCATCAACTCAAATATGGGCACAGGCAAGTATCTTTTGGATAAGGAGCACCTGCCCATGTACCCTGAATTTGAAGACAACACTGTTGTCATGGATGAAAATGAACCATCTTTAGCTCAAGCACATGAGAAGAGAGAAAAAGCAAGGGCAGAGAAAGCTACAAAGATGCCAAGTGTTGAGGAGGCATCTCAGGTTTTCCTGAAGAGCAAGCAAGATCAGCTTGGATATCTGATCCAATCCACCTTGAGGATTGAGAAGGGCTTGGCCACCCTGGCACAAAACTAGAAGAGCTTGGAAAGGATCATTGAGCAGAAATTATATGATCTTGATGTCAAAGTAACTAAGATTCAATCTGAAGTTGAGCAACTTCAGGAGGAAGTGGAGGAGAAGAAGGGCAAGTCAACTACAGATGCTTTTGCTAGAGTGCCCCGAAGCCAGAGGTCTGCTGCAGTGCCAGTCACAGATACTAGAGCTATAGTGTCAGCTCCAGTGCCACCTCCAGCAGCCACTCCATCAGCTCCAACTACTTCATCGGAAGCCTTCGTCCTTGGAGTTCTCTCTACACCACCTCCCGAATATCAAGCCTGAGAGTCGTTTAGCACTATGCATTTTTGAACTTTTTGTAACTTGTTGCCAAAGGGGAAGAAAAATGTATAGATCATAGGCTTCGAGAGAGTGTTGTTCTTTTTATCTCTCTTGCTGTTTTGGGCTTGTGTGAGATACTTTATGTCCTTGTGAGATACTTGTTGATCATGTGTTTGATCATATGCTACCCTTAATGCTTGTTGGATGATATCATCTCTTATATCCTTATATGATCATTCACTTGCTTGGTGATGAGTGCATGCTTTTAACCTCTATCATTTTGAGTGCTCCACCAAGATGTATGTGACATGGAAGAGTAACCCATGATCCTATTCCTAATCGATTATGCATTTGCATTCAAAGGAAAATTTTAAATAATGCACAAATTTAGGGGGAGCTCTTGCTAATCACATACTTCTCAAAGCGATGATGTTTTTTTATCTTATCTATCATTTGTCAAAGCTTTGATCTATATGTTGTCATCAATTACCAAAAAGGGGGAGATTGAAAGTGCAACTATCCCTGGGTGGTTTTGATAATTCCTAACAACATATAACTCATTGAGCTAATGCTACTTAAAGATAAACATTTCAGGAAAGCTCAATGATTGGCATGGCATGGATGAGAAAAGTGGATCCCTCAAAATTCTAAGGACAAAGAATTGGCTCAAGCTCAAGGCTCAGGACTCTACATCTTTTCATTTTAAGTGATCCAAGATCACATTGAGTCCATAGGAAAAGCCAATACTATTAAGAGGGGATGAGGTGTTGCCTAATGGCTTGCTTGCTCAAAGTGCTTAGTGATATGCTCAAAAGTCCTCAACTACTTTCTCACATCCACATATGTCCCAAACCAGAAGTCAAACTCGGCCCCACCGAAACTTTCTATTCGGCGCCACCGAGTTCAGTTGACATAGGCACTGCCAGAAACCCTAGTCTTTTTTGTCTCACTGATAGGGATCTCGGTCTCACCGAGATGGGATTGTAATCCCTCTGTTTCCCTTGATAACGTTTCGGTCAAACCGAGATGAGCGATCGGTCCCACCGAGATTGCAATACAAACTCTCAGTTTCCCTTTTGTAATGTTTCGGTCCAACCGAGATGAGCGAATCGGTCCCACCGAGTTGAGCGAATCGGTCCCACCGAGTTTGCCTGACCAACTCTCTGTTAGTACATTACCAAAATCGGTCTCACTGAGTTCGTGTAATCGGTCTCACCGAGATTACGTTATGCCCTAACCCTAACAAAATCGGTCCCACCGAGTTGACATGTCGGTCCCACCTAAAATCCTAACATTCACATTTTGAACTAAATCGGTCTGACCGAGTTTCATGATCCGGTCCCACCGAGTTTGGTGATTTGTGTGTAACAGTTAGATTTTGTGTGGAGGCTATTTATACCCCTCCACCCACTCTTCATTCGTGGAGAGAGACATCAGAACATGCCTACACTTCCAACATACATTTTCTGAGAGAGAACCACCTACACTTGTGTTTAGGTCAAGATATTCCACTCCAACCACATATATCTTGATCTCTAGCCTTCTCCAAGTTGCTTTCCACTCAAATCTTCTTTATACCAAATCCAAATCCTGTGAGAGAGAGTTGAGTGTTGGGGAGACTATCATTTGAAGCACAAGAGCAAGGAGTTCATCATCAACACACCATTTGTTACCTCTTGGAGAGTGGTGTCTCCTAGATTGGTTAGGTGTCACTTGGGAGCCTCCGTCAAGATTGTGGAGTTGAGCCAAGGATTTTGTAAGGGCAAGGAGATTGCCTACTTCGTGAAGATCTACCCGAGTGAGGCAAGTCCTTCGTGGGCGACGACCATGGTGGGATAGACAAGGTTGCTTCTTCGTGGACCCTTCGTGGGTGGAGCCCTCCGTGGACTCACGCAACCGTTACCCTTCATGGGTTGAAGTCTCCATCAACGTGGATGTACGATAGCACCACCTATCGGAACCACGCCAAAAATCTCCGTGTCTCCAATTGCGTTTGCACACTCCAAACTCCTCCCTTTACCTTCATATGCAATTGTTTTACTTTCCGCTGCTATACTCTTAGAATTGCATGTGTAGGTTGATTGCTTGACTTGTGCTAAGTTGCTAAAATCTGCCTAGAACTAAAATTGGGAAAAGGCTAGATTTCTATTTGGTCAAGTAGTCTAATCACCCCCCTCTAGACATACTTTCGATCCTACAGCTTCCTAGCAACAATGTCTCTCTTATCATAACGTTGATTCTTTGATTGTGGGTTATCAATATCAACAGCAGGTTCAGTTTCTACATCATTATCATTGCTAGGTTGAGCATCAACATTAACATCATCATTAACATTATCACTAGGTTCACGTTCATTACCAGATTGTGTTTCAACATCAGAAATATCATTGGGATTCTCAGGTGTGTCATCAACAGGTTCACTAGAAGCATGCAAAGTCCTATCATTTTTCTTTTTGTTCCTTTTGGAAGGACTAGGTTCATCTATAGTAGTTCTCTGAGAATCTTGCTCAATTTTCTTAGGATGGCCTTTAGGATACAAAGTTTCTTGAGTCATTTTACCACCTCTAGTCACAACTCTAACAACATTATTATTTTTACTATTCAATTCATTGAGCAAATCATTCTGAGCTTTAAGGACTTGCTCTACTTGAGTGGAAACCATAGAAGCATGTTTACTAATAAGTTTAAGTTCACCTTTAACATTAGCCATATAACCACTCAAGTGTTCAATCATATAAGCATTATGTTTCAATTGTCTACCAACATAAGCATTAAAATCTTCTTGCTTAACCATAAAGTTATCAAGCTCATCTAAGCATTGGCTAGCAAACTTAGTAGGAGGGATTTCAGCTTTATCATATCTATAGAGAGAATTTACCTTTACTACCTGTGTCGGGTTATCAAGACCATGTGTTTCTTCAACAGGCGGTAAACTAAGACCATGTGTCGGTTCACCTTTTTCTTTCATAGATTTATTTGCCTCTTGCATATCTTCAGGACTGAGAAACAGAATACCCCTTTTCTTTGGAGTTGGATCAGGAGTTGGTTCAGGGATTGGATCAGGAAGTGTCCAATTATTTTCATTTGTCAACATATTATTCAATAGAATTGCAGCTTCACCTGGTGTTCTTTTCCTGAAAACACAACCAGCACAACTATCCAGGTGGTCTCTGGAAGCATCGGTTAGTCCATTATAAAAGATATCAAGTATTTCATTTTTCTTAAGAGGATGATCAGGCAAAGCATTAAGTAATTGGAGAAGCCTCCCCCAAGCTTGTGGGGGACTCTCTTCTTCAATTTCCACAAAATTATATATTTCCCTTAAAGCAGCTTCTTTCTTATGAGCAGGGAAATATTTAGCAGAGAAGTAATAAATCATATCCTGGGGACTACGCACACAACCAGGATCAAGAGAATTAAACCATATCTTAGCATCACCCTTTAATGAGAACAGAAATATCTTAAGGATATAATAGCAGCGAGTTTTCTCATCATTAGTGAACAGGGTGGCTATATCATTTAACTTAGTAAGATGTGCCACAACAGTTTCGGATTCATAGCCATAGAAAGGATCATATTCAACCAAAGTAATTATATCAGGGTCGACAGAGAATTCATAATCCTTATCAGTAACAAAGATAGGTGAAGTAGCGTAAGCAGGATCATATTTCATTCTAGCATTCAGAGTTTTTTGTTTCAGCTTAGCTAATTATTTCTTAAGATCACTCCTATCATTGCAAGCAAGAAAATCTCTAGCAGTTTCTTCATCCATAACATAGACCTCAGGCACAACAGGTAATTCATATCTAGGGGGAGAATCTTCATCATCACTTTCATCAATATTATCAGTTTCAATAATTTCATTCTCTCTAGCCCTAGCAAGTTGTTCATCAAGAAATTTACCAAGTGGCACAGTAGTATCAAGCATAGAAGTAGTTTCATCATAAGTATCATGCATAGCAGAAGTGGCATCATCAATAACATGCGACATATCAGAATTAATAGCAGAAGCAGGTTTAGGTGTCACAAGCTTACTAAAAATAGAAGGTGAATCAAGTGCAGAGCTAGATGGCAGTTCCTTACCTCCCCTCATAGTTGAGGGATAAATCTTGGTTCTTGGATCTTTCAAGGTCTTCATAGTGATAAACAGATATAAATCCCAAGTGACTCAAAGAATAGAGCTATGCTCCCCGGCAACGGCGCCAGAAAATAGTCTTGATAACCCACAAGTATACGGGATCGCAACAATTTTCGAGGGTAGAGTATTCAACCCAAATTTATTGATTTGACACAAGGGGAGCCAAAGAATATTCTCATGTATTAGCAGCTGAGTTGTCAATTCAACCACACCTGGATAACTTAATATCTGCAACAAAGTATTTAGTAGAAAAGTAATATGATAGTAGTGGTAACAATAGAAAAAGTAACGGTAGCAAAAGTAATATTTTTGGTGTTTTGTAGTGATTGTAACAATAGCAACAGAAAAGTAAATAAGCGAAGAACAATATATGGAAAGCTCGTAGGCATTGGATCGGTGATAGAGAATTATGCCGGATGCGGTTCATCATGTAACAGTCATAACATAGGGTGACACAGAACTAGCTCCAGTTCATCAATGTAATGTAGGCATGTATTCTGAATATAGTCATACGTGCTTATGGAAAAGAACTTGCATGACATCTTTTGTCCTACCCTCCCGTGGCAGCGGGTTCCTATCGGAAACTAAGGGATATTAAGGCCTCCGTTTAATAGAGTACCAGACCAAAGCATTAACACATAGTGAATACATGAACTCCTCAAACTACAATCATCACCGGGAGTGGTCCTGATTATTGTCACTTCGGGGTTGCCGGATCATAACACATAGTAGGTGACTATAGACTTGCAGGATAGGATCAAGAACTCTCATATATTGATGAAAACATAATAGGTTCAGATCCGAAATCATGGCACTCGGGCCCTAGTGACGAGCATTAAGCATAGCAAAGTCATAGCAACATCAATCTCAGAACATAGTGGATACTAGGGATCAAACCCTAACAAAACTTACTCGATTACATGACAAATCTCATCCAACCCATCACCGTCAAGCAAGCCTACGATGGAATTAATCACGCACGGCGGTGAGCATCATGAAATTGGTGATGGAGGAAGGTTGATGTTGACGATGGGGACGGATTCCCCTCTCCGGAGCCCCGAACGGACTCCAGATCAGCCCTCCCGAGAGAGTTTAGGGCTTGGCGGCGGCTCCGTATCGTAAAACACGATGAATCCTTCTCTTTGATTTTTTTCTCCCCGAACACAAATATATGGAGTTGGAGTTGAGGTCGGTGGAGCATCAGGGGGCCCAGGAGGCAGGGGGTGCGCCCCCACCCTCGTGGAAAGGGAATGGGCCCCCTGACGTGGATCTTTCTTCAAGTATTTTTTATATATTCCAAAATAATTCTCCGTTGATTTTTAGGTCATTCCGAGAACTTTTATTTCTGCACAAAAATAACACCATGGCAATTCTGCTGAAAATAGCGTCAGTCTGGGTTAGTTCCATTCAAATCATGCAAGTTAGAGTCCAAAACAAGGGCAAAAGTGTTTGGAAAAGTAGATACGTTGCAGACGTATCACGGACCCAGTCTGTGTAATTGCTACCATCATCTTTCAACCTAGCTTTCTCTAGGGACGCATTAAAATTCAACGGAACAACAACACGGGCCATCTATCTACAACAACATAGACATGCAAAATACTATCAGGTACTAAGTTCATGATAAATTAAAGTTCAATTAATCAAATTACTTAAGAACTCCCACTTAGATAGACATCTCTCTAATCATCTAAGTGATCACATGATCCATATCAACTAAACCATGTCCGATCATCACGTGAGATGGAGTAGTTTTCAATGGTGAACATCACTATGTTGATCATATCTACTATATGATTCACGCTCGAATTTTTGGTCTTAGTGTTCCGAGGCCATATCTGCATATGCTAGGCTCGTCAAGTTTAACCCGAGTATTCTGTGTGTGCAAAACTGGCTTGCACCCATTGTATGTGAACGTAGAGCTTATCACACCCGATCATCACGCGGTGTCTCGGCACGACGAACTGTAGCAACGGTGCATACTCAGGGAGCACATTTGTACCTTGAAATTTAGTGAGAGATCATCTTATAATGTTACCGTCAAATAAGCAAAAATAAGATGCATAAAGGATAAACATCACATGCAATCAATATAAGTGATATGATATGGTCATCATCATCTTGTGCCTTTGATCTCCATCTCCAAAGCACCATCATGATCACCATTGTCACCGGCTTGACACCTTGGTCTCCATTAAAGCATCGTTGTCGTCTCACCAACTATTGCTTCTATGACTATCGCTACCGCTTAGTGATAAAATAAACCAATTACATGGCGATTGCATTTCATACAATAAAGTGACAACCATATGGCTCCTGCCAGTTGCCGATAACTCTGTTAAAAAACATGATCATCTCACACAATAAAATTTAGTATCATGTATTGACCATATCACATCACAACATGCCCTGCAAAACTAAGTTAGACGTCCTCTACTTTGTTGTTGCAAGTTTTACGTGGCTGCTATGAGCTGAGCAAGAACCATTCTTACCTATGCATCAAAAACCACAACACGGTATAGTGATTGCTTTTTGATCTTCAGAAAGAACCCTTTTCATTGAATCCGATTCAACTAAAGTTGGAGAAACTAACACCCACTAGCCACCTGTGTGCGAAGCACATCGGTAGAACCAGTCTTGCATAAGCGTACGCGTAATGTCGGTCTGAGCCGCTTCATCCAACAATACCGCTGAATCAAGAATCAACTAGTGACGGCAAGCAATATGTATATACCCACGCCCGCAACTCCTTTGTGTTCTACTCATGCATATAACATCTACGCATAGACCTGGCTTGGATGCCACTGTTGGGGAACGCAGTAATTTCAAAAAAGTTCCTACGCACACACAAGATCTATCTAGGTGATGCATAGCAACAAGAGGGGAAGAGTGTTGTCTATGTACCCTCGTAGACCGTAAGCGGAAGCGTTATGACAACGTAGTTAATGTAGTCGAATGTCTTCATGATCCGAACGATCCTAGCACCGAAGGTACGACACCTCCGTGGTCTGCACACGTTCAGCTCGGTGACGTCCCACCAACTCTAGATCCTATTGAGTGTCGAGGGAGAGTTTCGTCAGCACGATGACATGATGACAGTGATGATGAAGCTACCGGAACAGGGCTTCGCCTAGGCACCGCTATGATATGACCGAGGTGGATTATGGTGGAGGGGGGCACCGCACGCGGTTAAGACAATGATCAACTTATGTGTCTATGGGGTGCCCCCTCCCCCGTATATAAATGAGTGGAGGAGGGGGAGGGCCGGCCCTCTATGGCGCGCCCTAGGGGAGTACTACTCCCACCGGGAGTAGGATTTCCCCCTTCCAAGTAGTAGGAGTAGGAGAGAAGGAAGGGGAGGAGAGAAGGAAGGAAAGGGGGGCACCCAATTCGGATTGGGCTAGGGGGTGCGCCTCCCACCTTTTCCCTTCCTCTCCTCTACTCCACTAAGGCCCAATAAGGCCCATATACTCCCCGAGGGTTTCCGGTAACCTCCCGGTACTCCGGAAAATGCCCGAACACATCCGGAACCATTCCGATGTCCAAAGATAGGCTTCCAATATATCGATCTTTATGTCTCAACCATGTCGAGACTCCTCGTCATGTCCGTGATCAAATCCAGGACTCCAAACTACCTTCGGTACATCAAAACACATAAACTCATAATACCAATCGTTAAGTGTGCGGACCCTATGGGTTCGAGAACTATGTAGACATGACCGAGACTCATCTGCGGTCAATAACCAATAGCGAAACCTAGATGCTCATATTGGTTCCTACATATTCTATGAAGACCTTTATCGGTCAAACCGCACAACAACATATGTTGTTCCCTTTGTCATCGGTATGTTACTTGCCCGAGATTCGATCGTCGGTGTCTCAATACCTAGTTCAATCTCGTTACCGGCAAGTCTATGTACTCGTCCCATAATGCACCATCCCGCAACTAACTCATTAGTTACATTGCTTGCAAGGCTTATAGTGATGTGCATTACTGAGAGGGCCCAAAGATACCTCTCCGATACTCGGAGTGACAAATCCTAATCTCGATCTATGACAACTCAACAAACACCATCGAAGACACCTTTAGAGCATCTTTATAGTCACCCAATTACGTTGTGACGTTTGATAGCACACTAAGTGTTCCTTCAGTATTTCGGGAGTTGCATGATCTCATAGTCATAGGAACATGTATAAGTTATGGACAAAGCAATAGCAACAAACTAAATGATCATCGTGCTAAGATAAAGGATCAGTCAAGTCAATCACATAATTCTCTAATGATGTGATCCTGTTAATCAAGTGACAACTCTTGTCTATGGCCAGGAAACATAACCATCATTGATTCAACGAGCTAGTCAAGTAGAGGCATACTAGTGACACTCTGTTTGTCTATGTATTCACACATGTACTAGGTTTCTGGTTAATACAATTCTAGCATGAATAATAAACATTTATCATGATATAAGGAAATATAAATAACAACTTTATTATTGCCTCTAGGGCATATTTCCTTCATAGAGTACTGACTCTAAGCTTTGGGATTTTACCCCTTGCTGCATATGGCATTGTAAGCCGGTGGTATGAATAAAATGAATAGGGCGTTGTGCTCTCAATATTTGGGTTGTAACCCTTACTGCACGACGTATGATAAGCCGACAGTGTGAATAAAATATCACAGGTATGATATTTATTTGTTATGACTATATGAGGTTTTGATAAGCCGACCCTGGTTCTGGACTATTTAGTCATCAGTGGATTTTATATTGGGTATTATGACCCACCCTGGGGTAAACTGCCAGGCCACCTGTTATCTGTTTTACATGCAGGAAAATTGATAAACATGGTTTGTTTAATTGACGATGTCAATCAGCATAAGTGGCAGATCTTCACATAAATGGATCGTCAATGTTATGCAAACAAAACATGCATGATGGCACGACAAATCATTGATTTAACTAGCCTATTACAAGGCATCTGATAGCCCAAAGAGGATAAGTGTTTTTGAAGCATAGCATCCACAGGCTATAACTGGTAGACCGGCTTATGAGTTCAGACTTTTATTCTTGGCGGATTGAAGCCTCTGGACCATCCCGCGCTTCTTCTTCTTCAGCTCCTTGACTATCCATTGGCTGGATGTCAGACATAGACCAGTTGATACCGTTCAAGGCTCTAAACACAGCTTCATCGTCAATAAGGTTGGATGGATCAATGTCAGGAGCGAAGGTGTGCTTACGCGTCGGTGGGATGAGGTCCACCTCTTGATGAACCAGCGCCTTCATCTTCTTGTTCTCCGCGTCATAAGCCGCCTGGTATTGGGGTAGATTGGTTTCTTCAGCTAGCTTGCTTGCTAACAGACGCATTGCTCTTGCTATTTCTGCAAAATCATCAGCGATGAAGGGAGATCCGTCTTCTTTTACACTCGGGCAACAATTGGCCAAATCGTCAGGATCAAGATTGGCTTGCCATGACTTTGCCCTGCTTAAGGCAGTCAGGGCGCTGGCTCTAGAAGATGCCCGCTTTAGATCCTCAATCCTATGGGGCAGCACTAATAGCCTCTCCAATGTTTCCTTGATGAGGGTAGGTGGATGCTTCTTATGAATGGCGGCAACAATGGTCCGTTGAGCACCAGTGTATAACTGTTCTACAAGAGTGTAGACAGCCTTCAGCTTGAGGCGCATGTCTGAGCCCAACATGACGCTTCGGGAGCCTGTATTAGTAAAGATCTTGATAAGCCGGCAGATGAATATGATATGACTCCTGGTGTAAAGGAGTCATTTTTCTACTTACCGAATATGGCTGATGTCATATTATTGATTTGATGCTTTAAACCAGACAATTCATCAGTGACCGGTTTAAGAGCTGCTTCGGCATCCTATGCTCTCTTTAATAAGGACACCCTCTCGGTTTCCCAGCTAGTTTTATTAGCACTGAAGTTTGGTTTCAACTGCTCAATATCTTCAGTGTAGTCTTCAGTTCTTACTTGGCCTTGGAAGTCTCAGATTGTTGAGTTTTAATATTGGCCTTCGGGTCGTTGACTTGGGAATCCTTCTCAATTAGTTCAGCCCGTGACATGAACAAACATGGAAGGAATTATGATCATGACTATTTTTGAAGTCCCAAGCACAATACAAGTATTTTCCTTGGCACTTGGGGGCTAATGCCTATTGCTCTTTTCAAGACAAATTTATCTGATGACCCGGACGAAAGGATATGATCCGGTTTCTAAGGGTTACATATTGGGATAATATTCAGTCCTGGTGATAAAGTACCATTTTATCCATACTTATTAAACCGGCCCTTGGGGGCTATAGATGAAAAATTGATTAACTACTAATTGAAGTCCCGGCTTAACTTAATAAGTTTAATCCGGCGCTTGGGGGCTACTAGTGATGATGTTCATCTGTTTGTGACTATTTAAAAAGTCTACAATACATTCAATTCTATCATATTCTATAGACTTGGCGGCTAATGGAGATATACTTATGAGGAGGATTTTGTTAGATTACCTCATAACGCTCCTTCATCAAGTTGACTAAGCCGTCTTCGAAATCATGACTGGTATACAAACGGTTCAAATAACCGGAGTGGATCTCTTGGGCGCCAAACTGGGCGTAGCTCTCCAAGTCTACCTTCTACTTGCCTTTATCAGCAGCAAAAAATTCTTCCTTGGCGTTGTCCTTGGATAAAGCGGTAGGGTTACCCGATGCTGTATAACTAAGCCCGGTGATGATGACATCGTCAGCTTTCTCTTCTGTGGGCATGATGGGACTTGGCGGCTTAGCGATAACTTGCTCAATGTCTATATGGTCTATGGTGACGTCGTGCTCTTCTGGTGGCGGCTCATCAATGGTAGCTTCAACGGTTGGATGAGAGGCCTCTGGCAACTGTTTTTCTGGCTCAGAAGGGTTGGAATCTTCAGCTGGCTTGTTCAGTTTCGCCTTCTTGCTAGGCTTAGACATACCACTGAAAAAAGAAACACAAAGATGTCAGCATATCAAGTAGGCATGAATTTTCGAATGAGGGAATACATCCTTACCCAGGCACAATTTTGAAGGATGGAATTTGAGTTCCCGTCGAGTCCCCGGAGGAGGAATGAGATGTTCCCTAATAGTTTGAATCAGACGGGTTAAGAGGTTGTCGAAAAAGACCCGCCTTGCGATAATATAAGTCAGAAATATTTGAAACCTTCGGTCGACGTTTGCAAGGTGTTGGGGTGTTTGGTAAGCCGACGGATAAAACTCCACCATTTCTATTCCGGGTTGTGCGGCGAGCTTCATGTTGCTGCTTATTCAAAATAAAGTTGGGATCCAAGTGAGCTAAGGGGTGAGAAAATCTTACTTTCCGGCTTGCTTGTCAAGTTTTTTGTGTTGGCAGAGGTTCTGAGCCACAGGAAAGAGTAATTACCTCTGCATCATCTGCACGGCCGGCCTCCGGTTCATCATGATAATAGTCATTGTCAATAAGATGTACAAAAAACGAGCCAAGGGAATCAAGTTCATCCACCGATTCATCATCATCATCTTTTTCATCCAAATTGAATAATTCAGCAAGATTTTTCTTCTTCTTAGGAGGCTTTTTGATGGCCTTGCTCTTCGTCCGGGGTTTCTTGGCCGGCTTATCCTGCAGCTTCTTGGTCCAAAAAGGTGAATCGGCCTGTAAAAAATTGAATGGATATGAGCAAACAGTGCCAATGAAAACATGATTCAAGTATGAACCTGATTCAAAACTTACAGATGGCGGTTTATTACAGAAAGGACTCAATCCGACTTGGCTATAGTCTTCCAAGCTCTCATTCAACAGAGTTTTGGTCATATTATTGATATCTTCGTCAGTTATTTCAATCTGACAGTGGCGTTGCGGATCTATTAACACGCCGGTGTACTCGCACATTAAGCCGGACCAGCGGCTTAGAGGCAAGATTCTCTAGGCGACCCAGCATCGAACCAGATCAATCTTGGTCAAGCCATTGGCCATCAAGGCCCGGATCTTTGAAAAAATGGCATGTATTTCTTTCGCTCTGCTGTGGTGATATGGTCTGGAAGATGATGTCTGTTGCTAAGCCGGCTGGTGTGATAACCCGGCAAGGGATTTTCCCCTTCTAGAGAAGCGTCTTTGCAATAAAACCAAGTTTGGTTCCAGTCTTTGGGATGACTGGGAAGAGCGGCAACTGGGAAGGTGGCTTCTTTCCGGTGCTGAATAGAAATTCCACCTAGCTCCAGGCTAGGCTCGTGTGCGAATTTGTTCTGTCGGTTTAAGTAATAGAACTCTCTGAATAGTTCTACGGTGGGCTCTTGTTGAAGGTACACCTCACAGAATACTTGGAAGTTGCAGATGTTTAAAACGGAGTTGGGTCCGATATCTTGTGGATGAAGCTTGGAAAAGTGCAGCACATCGCAGAAGAATTTTGACCCAGGAGGACCGAAGCTCCGGTTTATGTGATCAGTAAAGACAATCACTTCACCGTCCTTGGGATCAGGACGAGTTTCATTGCCTGGAACCCTCCAATGAATGACATCTTTTTTGGCTAGGACGCCAGTCTGAACATATTCATTCAGGTCTTCTTCGGTGACCCAGGAAACGACCCAGTTGCAGGCGGTGACAGTCTTGACCATTTTGGAGGAAAAAGGCCTAAAAGAAAGAAATATCACTGGCTTAAGATCATGCTATCAAGCCGGACCATTGATTAAAAGGTAAAATGATATAAATAGGCTAACAGATTAAGCCGGAGAATGAACATTTAAGAACACATATATTTCTGATGGCGGCTTAAAAGGGGACTAATGGTACCTACGGATTAATGATTCTTCTCTTAAACCGGACAGAGTTAAAAAGGCAAGTATGTTATGCAGAACCAAATTATAAGCGAGCATGGTTAATCCGTAGGAGTATTGCCAGGTCATGCAAGTTATGAAGCATATGGTGGCGGGTTAAACAAGGCCTTGTGTCATATGGTGGATCACGGTTTATGGAATAAGCCGCCATGACAGTTATGGTGCTTAAAATCTATCAGTGAAAATTTTGTGAAGTGTTGGACAAACAGATTTTGTAGGCTGAAGCAATAATTTTGGATCTACCACAGTTCATGAAAAGCAGTAAAATTCTAAACCTAAGGTGGCAGCAGTAGAAAATTTTGGATGCTACGATGAGATCTTCTATGGAGAGATGCTATTCTGATGATAAAAATGAATGCTAGAACTACTTCTGTACAAGGTTTATGACCTATCCAGATTACAAGCTATTTTGAGTTGAAGGAAACAACGAAGAATGACAAGAACACCGTCGAACTGTCCAAACCCTAATGCAGATCTGAGATAGAGGGAGAGGTGCACTTACAGGTGATGAGGAACAGTGGTGGCGTGCCGGAGTGCTCTGGTCTGGTTAGGTCGATGCAGCGGCCTGAGTGAGCGTGGCGGTTGGAGGTCGCGGCGGCAGAGCTCGGGCGACAGAGAAGACACAAGAGGAAGACAAAGGCAAGGAGGCAAGGGGGAAACATGGAAAAGACCCCTGACCCTATTTAGAAGGGGGTGGATACAAGGCAAGTGCAGGAATCGAGGAGGCCGAAATCATCATGTGGCTATATGGACAACTCGGTTTCGGGATGCTCATTAAGATAAGGATCAACTAAGATGTTCTGGGCCTCGCGCGAAATTAAAGCGAAATGACATCATGGCGGTTTAAGAAAATTCTGTGAGCCGACGTCATGGCGGTTTACAGTGAGGTTTATCAAACAAGCAATGCAAGATTTTTACAAAGTCAGATATTGAAGATTGATATCGACAAGTTCAAATCAACCTGGGGCTTAATGTTGGGGATATAACTATTGGGTATGAACCGCTGAGGAGTGGCCAGGTCATACCGCTGGAGATTTATCAATGAAGATGGCAGCTCATACAAGCCCATTGACGGCCCAAGACCTAGAGGCGACTTGAGGCCCAAGAGGATGAACCACCACATATGTATAACTTGTATTGTAAGGCAAGATTAGTTAGTCTCCGAGCCGGACACGTTGTGTATGAGCCGGTCGGGACTCTGTGAGCCGCCGAGGGTCAACCTATGTATATAAAGGGACGACCCAACGTCGGTTTAGGTACAGGTAACAACAATCGAGAGCTAGATCAAGCGTATTCGCTCTCGAAACCCCAGAAATACAACACAAAGCAGGAATAGACTTTTACCTCGTTGAGAGGGGCCGAACCTAGGTAAACTCTCCGTGTCCTTTGTCTCGTTTAACCCCTCCAAGCTAACCTAGTTGTGATGGCTCCACGACTAAGTATTTGCGCTAGGACATCTACCGTGTCAAGTCCACGGCACTCCCCATAGAGTTTTGTAACTTCAAAAAAATCTAGAAATATATAGCGGTTCCAAAACTATTGGAGCAAGATTGGGGCAAAAGGACACCACCACAGGAGGCCCAAAGCTCCCATGTGATAGGAGCTCACCGCTAGAGGGGGTGCAAGGAGGGGCCGCATGGTGACCATGTGGGGATCCTCCAGGTGGGCCTAGACCCATTGGGAGAATATAATGATGAAATTTCTTGAACATATTTTTGTATTTTTTCATCACTGAATTTTTGTTGTTTCTGCAATATATACAAGAACACTACAAAAATAGCAACTAGACCCGACACATGATTAATGTGTTAGTCCAATAAATTGATAAAAATGATGGCAACACTATGTAATAATTATATAAATATAGAATGAAACAAGAAAAAATTATAACTATGCTTGAGTCTATCCCTTCTCATGCTTAAGTCTATCCCTTCCCTCTCTACCTTGGTCCTTGAGGGAGTCCTGGATTAGGGGGTGTCTGGATAGCCGAACTATACCTTCGGCCGGACTCCTGGACTATGAAGATACAAGATTGAAGACTTCGTCCCGTGTCCGGAAGGGACTTTCCTTGGCGTGGAAGGCAAGCTTGGCGATACGGATATGTAGATTTCCTACCATTGTAACCGACTCTGTGTAACCCTAGCCCTCTCCGGTATCTATATAAACCGGAGGGTTTTAGTCCGTAGGAACAACAATCAGACCATAGGCTAGCTTCTAGGGTTTAGCCTCCTTGATCTCGTGGTAGATCTACTCTTGTACTACCCATATCATCAATATTAATCAAGCAGGACATAGGGTTTTACCTCCATCAAGAGGGCCCGAACCTGGGTAAAACATTGTGTCCCTTGCCTCCTGTTACCATCCGCCGGTTTTGACACCGACATTGGTGCTTTCATTGAGAGTTCCTCTGTGTCGTCGCCATCAGGAAGGATGACTCATCCCGTCTTTAAAGACGGCACCGTTGCTAAGGGAGCTTTGGCTGTCGGGCAGACTCTTAGGCTAGGTGGTTTCCTTATGATCGCCCGTTCAGGTGCTGCGCCGACGATGACCTCTCAGGTCATCGAAAGCAATCTTCACGTCAGCTCGGAATTTGCCGAGCAGCTAGATCCAATGGAGCTCTCTTCCCTAAATGAGCTCTTGGATCACTTCGCCGCCCTGGGAGTCGCTACGGATTATGACCAGATTGGGCCTAAACCCGATCTGAGAAAGATTAACTCTCCCTAGGTCACCCATCACGTTGCCGTGGTAGAGGGACAGTGCGGCGACCCTTCATCTATCTTAAGGACTAGCTATGTCTGGATTCTCGATCCCCCCAAGTCGGATACCCGCGGAGGGGAGTACATCACTCAAGACCTGAACTTAAAGTCAGCCGACGGGCTAGATTCATTGAACAGCATCCAAGAATCCAAACTTCTGAGTTCGGAAACTCCTTGGCCCCTGGGTCTCAGATTGGGTGAGGTTTTGGATTTGATTCCACCCACCCACCCATACATAAGCGATCTATCCCAAATTAGGCAAGAGCCCGAAGAAACAGTACATCATTACTGGGCCAAATTCCTCCTGGTTATGAACAGGATAAAGGACTGCCGCGAGGAAGACGTAATTTTATTCTTCTGCAATAATTGCACGGACAAGGGAATCCTCAACGCCATAAGTCGTCGTGATATTACACGCTTCGCTGACTTGGCGTCCATAGTACGAAAGTACTGTGCGATGGAAAGCGCCTGGAAAACCAAAATAAAATTTTGGGACAATCCGGCCTTGAATACAAACCCAGTCCGAAATAAAAGGGTGCATCATCGCCAGACACCCGGGTTCAATACCAAAAGGCAAAAAGCCCTCTATAGGGCACGGAACCGTGCTGGAAGGATGGCTTAATGGACCTTGTAAAATTCACAGTGCAGAGGGTGCCACACCAACTCATAGCCTTAGAGCATGTTGGATACTCCGGCAGGTGGCAAAAATTGGCGAAGATCTTCTAATTCCAGAAGCCACAAAAGGCCACCCCAGAGACACCAGTACGGTATTAACAGTCTTCGAGACTTTTGCATCAAATAATATGCGAAAAAGAACACTCCGCGGCCTTGCCGAAGTCTACCAAGTAGCAACAATAAACCCATGGAGTGACACGGCTATTACTTTTAACGCCAGTGATGAACCTAAATTCCGAACAGCCCAAGCACCAGCCGCATTGGTCCTCAGTCCAATAGTGGACGGCTTTCGTCTTACCAAGGTACTCATGGATGGCGGCAGCGGATTGAACCTCATTTATGAGGAAACCCTTCAAAAGTGGAAATAGACTAGAACTGCATTGAGCGAAGCAGCACAACCTTTAGAGGAATAATCCCCAGTCGGGAAGCGCGCTATACAGGAAAAATCACACTAGGTGTGGTGTTCAGCACGCCGGATAATTACAGGTCTGAAGAGGTCACGTTCCAAGTGGCCCCGTTCAGTAGCGGATATCACGCTCTTCTCGGGTGGGAAGCGTTTACATTCCAAGCAATACCCCATTACGGGTACATGAAGCTCAAGATGCCCAGGCCTAACGGAATCCTCACTCTCGCTAGTGATCTGGACATAGCACTCCGCTCCGAAAACAAGACAGCCGCACTGGCCCTCGAGGCGCTATCCGAAGCCCTAGCGGCTGAGGAACTGACTGCGCTGCGCGCCACGGTGAATAGGGACGATGTGATACTCGACAAAAGATCCAAGCCCACCTCCTTTAAACCGGTGGACGAAATAGCCAAATTCCAGGTCCATCCAACGGACCCCAATAAAACAGCTTCCATCGGGGCATAGTTAAACCCTGATGTAGACGCCGCACTGCGAGAGTTCCTACGAGAGAACTGGGACATTTTCGCCTAGCACCCTTCAGACATGCCAGGAATCCCACGTAGGCTGGCCGAACACAGCTTAAATATCCTAAAAGGATTCAAGCCAGTCAAACAGGCTCTTCGGTGTTTTTCCGAACCTAAGAGACAGGCCATGGGAGAGGAACTAGCCAAGCTATTGGAGGCCGGATTCAACAAAGATATAAAACACCCGGACTGGCTAGCAAACCTGGTGATGGTACCAAAGAAGGACAAATCCTGGCGCCTGTGCGTTGATTTTAAAGACCTTAACAAGGCTTGCCCAAAGGATCCCTTCCCTCTCCCCCGCATTGATCAAATTATCGACGCTACCGCAGGACACGATTTGTTGTGTTTCCTCGATGCATACTCCGGCTACCATCAAATAAAGATGGCAGTGTCAGACCAAGCCGCAACGGCATTCATCACACCATACGGCCCATTCTGCTTCAACACAATGCCCTTCGGGCTCAATAACACCGGCGCAACATATCAGCGCATGATTCAGACATGTCTGGCAAACCAGATCGGCAAAACAGTGGAGGCATACGTAGATGATATGGTCGTTAAAACAAGACATGTCGAATCTCTAGTAGACGACTTGAGGCTAACATTCGGTAACCTCCGAACATACGACATCAAGCTCAACCCGGAAAAATGCGTTTTCGGCGTTCTAGCCGGAAAACTCTTGGGCTTCATTGTATCTGGTAGAGGAATTGAAGCAAATCCAGCCAAGATCCAAGCTCTGTCACAATTAGATATCCCGAAGGACCTCAAACAAATACAAAAATTAACCGGATGCGTGGCGGCTCTAAGCCGCTTTATCTCCCGCTTGGGAGAAAAGGCCCTACCCCTTTACCGCCTCCTTCGGCGCACCGAACACTTTGAGTGGACGGATGCAGCCACGGCCCGACTCGACAAAATAAAAGCCATCTTGGCAACAAACCTAGTCCTGGCTGCACCAAACATTGGCGAACCAATGCTATTATACATTGCAGCAACCCATCAGGTCGTAAGCGCAGTGCTCATCGTCGAACGAGAAACGGACGGACACAAATTCCCCCTTCAAAAGCCGGTCTACTATGTGTCCACTGTCCTTACTGCGTGCAAGTCACAGTACCCGCATTATTAAAGGATTGCGTACGCGGTATTTATGGCATCCCGGAAGCTGCGACACTACTTTCAAGAGTGTTCAATAATAGTAGCCTCGGAAGTGCCACTTAACGATATTATAAACAACCGCGACGCGACGGGCCAGATTGCAAAATGGGCCATTGAGCTCCTCCCGTTCGACATAACTTACAAGCCACGGCGAGCTATCAAGTCGCAAGTCTTGGCCGACTTCGTCGCAGAATGGACGGAGGCCGAACTCCCTAAAGAGTACGGCACATATTCAAACTGGGTCATGTACTTCGATGGCTCCAAAATGTTGGCCGGTCTAGGGGCTGGCGTCGTTTTGACGTCCCCCACAGGAGACACAGTTCAATACGTACTCCAGATAATGTACACAGACTCCAACAACGCAGCCGAATATGAGGCCCTTTTACATGGTCTCCGGATGGCAGTATCCATGGGCATTCAACGTCTAGAGGTGCGCGGGGACTCGAACCTCGCAATATCCCAAATAAATGGAGACTTTGATGCCAAGGATCCAAAAATGGCAGCTTATCGCAACGCCGTTCTAAAAATGTCAGCTTAGTTCGAAGGTCTCGAATTTCACCATATGGCCCGGGAAAATAATCAGGCGGCAGATGTCCTAGCACGCATCAGTGCAAAACGCGATGTAGTCCCCCCAACATCTTCTTGGAAAGGCTGTTCAAGCCGTCCGTAGTATGTGAAGGGGAACCTGGCAATAACAGCCCGGACCCAACCGCACTGCCCGACACTGAACACTCTGACATAATTGGAGGCTCTGCCAATGAAATAACATCTTCAGCCCACGTAATAATGGCCGTCATCGCCCCGTGGACAGAACCATTCCTCGCCTACCTTACCAGGCAGGAACTCCCCGAGGACCAAAATGAGGCACGCTGCATAGTGCGGCGATCTAAAGCCTATAAAGTCCATGAGGGAGAACTTTATAAGAAAAGCACTACCGGAGTCCTTCAAAGGTGCATCTCCGAAGAGGAAGGGCGGAACCTCCTGGCTGAAATTCATGCCGGACTCGGCGATCATCACGCTGCAGCTCGGTCCCTTGTAAGCAAGGCCTTCCGTACAGGCTTTTATTGGCCGACGGCCCGGGCAGACGCCCAAGACTTAGTCCAACGATGCGTCGGTTGCCAGCTTTTTGCAAACCAAAGCCATATGCCACCCACTGCCCTCCAAACTATCCCCGTCACTTGGCCCTTCGCGGTCTGGGGGCTTGACATGGTTGGACCCCTTAAAGGCGGAACCCATAAGAAAAATACTTACTGGTCATGGTGGATAAGTTCACCAAATGGATAGAAGCCAAGCCTGTTAAGACGGTCGAATCCAGACCGGTGATAGACTTTATATCCGGGGTTGTACACCGTTACGGCGTCCCCCACAGCATCATCACTAATAACGACACGAACTTTACGGCCGACGAGGTAAAACTCTGGTGCAAAACATGGGCATCAAGCTCGATTATGCTTCCGTCTATCACCCACAAACTAACGGCCAGGTCGAACGTGCAAATGGTCTTATCATGTGCGGCATCAAACCCAGATTAGTGCGGTCCCTTAAGGAATCTAATACGCATTGGGTAGAGGAGCTCGACTCCGTACTCTGGGGGCTGCGGACCACGCCAAATCGCACCACCGGATACACACCATTCTTCATGGTGTACGGCGCAGAGGCAGTTTTGCCCTACGACATAATTCATGACTCACCTCGAGTGCGCATGTACGAATAAAGAGAAGTCGAGCTCGATCGGCAGGACAGTTGGACGCCTTCGAGGAAGAGCGTGACGTGGCAAAAGCCCGTTCCGCATTCTATCAATAGCAGGCTCAAAGATACCAAAGCAGAGAAGTACGGGCCAAAAATTACAATGTTGGCGAATTAGTTCTACGCCTGCCGGATAAGAAAAAGGACAAACTCAAGCCCAAGTGGGAAGGTACCTTCATAATTGACCAAGTCCTGACTGCTGGAGTGTACCGCCTGCGAGATGCATCGGATAACCGACTCAAGCCAAACCCATGGAACGCAGCCCGTCTCCGAAGATTCTACGCCTAGCGCCGGACTCTGTGTTCGTCTCCTTCCTCTATCCATTTTTTTATATACTTTCTGTCTTACATTTCTCTCCTTGTCCCCTCTCTCTCTCTTATAGCCTTTAAAGGCTCATACAGTGATACGCTATCTGCGCTCATTAAACCTGGGGGCTTCTTTAAACAGAAGATTATTTATACGGGCTTCATGCCCAACACATGTGTCACACTTCCGCATGTACCTTTTATTCACCATTATATTCATCGATATGACTTAAGTTTTGGCCAAGCTGGGTTGCCTGGCTCCTGTGCTTACCCCTACGTTCCCGATTGTTCGGCTAGGTGGTAAAGGGAGCACCTCTACGATTGTTACTGCCGGGTCAGCCGGATGTGTACCTCAGACTGGGTGAAGCCGAAAACTAGCGTTCTTAAGGGAATATTCGGTCGGTGAACTAAAGATGATCTTTTTTTCACTTATCTATCTATACGCCCCCAGATGTTTTTCCTGCGTCTCTTTTCGCAGAATGGACATGCACTTTAGGGCATGCCTCCCAGGGAAAGGAACCCCTAACGGAACTATTCTCCCTGGAAGATGTTTCTTACTAACCATGTAATATAACATAACTAGTTGGGCACTTGTCTGTTCAAGCACTAATGACCCCTACGCCTGGTCTCCATGCATACCCCGGTTCTTATATAACCGCGAGGGTATTCGGACACACTCCGGACCGTCAGGTCCCGAGGTTGAAGCGAAAAGGTCGGCCATGACAAACGATCTACAATCCGGCTAGAAGGCATTACACATGTCAATTATAATTACATAGTCAATCTGACTGATTGTATTCCTCTTCAATACCATCTAACAGGATGTCTAGTTTACAGTCCTGTTGGGAATACTTTGCGGCCAATTCTACTTGGCCGTATACTAAGCTCACAGGGATCTCCTTCCCATCGGCCCCCACGGGTCCGACCTCGGCCATGTGGTTTGGGTCAGCCATCGTGTACCACGTCTTCACCATGGCGTAGGCCTCCCTGGCGCCTTGACGGCAGGCCGACATCTTCCACAATCGGAAGCGTCGCCGCGCTCCCTTCAGTTTCTCTACAAGCTCTCCAAGGCCTTCGGGCATGGAGACGGATGGCCACAAGGCCTGGGCGACGCTTTGCGTCACCTGCCGAACTCGCTCGTGCAGTCGTGAGAGCTCGGGAAGAAGGTCACCCGTAGAACCGGGCATTTCCTCTGCAGGACGACCTGTTAGCATACCTACAGACATTACTCTGTTAGTCGACTTCCTCGCCGAACTCTTTTTTCAAAGTTCGTTTAAGCACTTACTATATATGCCGCGTCGAAGCCGCTGATTCTCCTTCACGGAGTCCAACAGCTGGGCATGAACATCCTTCAGTTCAACGCCCAGCTTGGTGTTGGCATCTTGGAGATTGTTCTTCTCCCGGCTCACCTTTGTCAGCACGCTCTCACCAGCCTTCAGCTGGCGTCGGAGTTGTTGCTCTTCCGGATTTAATCCGGCGCCATCTGCAATTCCATTTGTCAGATTTGCACCCACGCCGCACTTTGCAAAATACTTATCTTTCGAAGTGTATATTACCAGAGGGGGTCTCCTTGGGCTCCCCTGCCACGGCTAGTGCGGCCTCAAGTTGGGCTTTGCACTCTTCCAGCTCCTGGGACAGTAGGGTATTCTTTTCTGTAAGAACCTGCATAACAAATGATCCTTAAATCAGTTATTCTAACTGTTTCAAGTCTCGGGGCTACTGGTATATATATAATTACCAAAATTTTCTTACCCGTATGTCTTTTACATATTGCTCCGTGGCTCTGGCTAGACCATTTTGAGCGGCACGGAGGTACGCATCTCCCGAATTGAAGGCATCCAATGCCTCTTGGGAGAAACAAGCGTCGCGAAGAACTGTCCAGCGACGCCTGTGGTTCATGGCACTCTCCACCTCGGAATTAGTGGCAGACAGCTTGTCCACATCCCCTGTCGGAGGAGCGTCCGGTGCGCGCCTCGTGTTCGCCTCCGCTTCCGGACCAGGCTTTGGAGCCTGGTTGGTGGAGGCGCGATTGGCAACCTCTCCGGATATAGTCCGGCGAGGTCTCTTCGTCCTGAAGAGAGCACGAGCGTTAGTATGCCTTGAAGGAGTAACACCTGGGAATAAGATGGCGTGCTATACCTTTGCACCGGCGTCTCAGTCCGGACCGCACTTCTTTTCAGCCCGCGGGGCCTTGCCGCCCCTGGTTGGCTAGTCGCCGCAGGCTCGGCCTCCCGTCTCAAGGACCTCCCCTGCAAAACACGGTTGTCATACGACAATCGAAAATACGCGAGGATAGATCCCTTTTCAAAGTGCTGGGACTTCGATCTCAGTTACCCGTGAGGCTGGGAGTAGCCCTGGGTAATCAGCCGTGATGGCCACCAAGGCGTTGTCCTTGCTCAATTGATGAAACACTCCATCAATCAGCTCCACAGATAAGCCCGGATCCTCTTGAGAGGCCGGGTCGAGGGACCATCCCGGATCCTCGGGTTGTGGAGGAGGGCTATTTATTTCTTTAACAGCCTGGCGCAGTTCCTGCGTTGAAGTCGTTAGAATGAATATTTAACGATGGGAATATAAAATGGATGGGCAAGTAAAAGTGTCCACTTACCCAACTTGGGCGATTATACATATAAAATCCAGCCTGTGGGTTGACGCAGAGAAATTCCTCCTCTTCTCCCCTGTACAAAGAGGACAAGGTCTTTATTAGAGCGGCAGCCGAATCCGGCCCCTTACGGCCGTGGCGGATGGCGTCGTCCTCCCCGTTGAAGTCCCACATGGGGTGGCCTCTATATTGGAGCGGCTGCACCCCTCGCATGATGCATGCGGCCATGACCCTGATCATGGTCAGACCGGAATGGGCTAACAATCTTATCCGGCCCATCAGGTAAAGAACGTCCTTGTCGCTTTCCCTCTGAGGGCTCCGTGGACGCCAGCTTAGGCGCTTCTTTAGGGGATCACTGTCGAACTCAGGGAGGCCGATCCGGACAGGATCCGGCAGCAGCACGTCCTCTATATAAAACCATTCCGAAGGCCAGTCCTCGGACGCCTTCTTTGGGGTTCCGGATAGATATCTGGTCCCGGCGATGCGCCACACTTCGGCTCCGCCCACTTGATATATTGACCCCTTCTGAGAACGGGGCACAAGGCAGAATAGCCTTTTCCACAGCGCAAAATGAGCCTCGCAGCCCAAAAACAGCTCGCAAAGGGCTACGAAGCCCGCGATATGCAATATGGAGGCAGGCGTGAGGTTGTGTAGCTGGAGGCCATAGAACTCCAGGAGCCCCGGAGAAACGGATGAATTGGAAATCTGAGCCCTCTTATTAAGTAAGGGACAAGGCATACCCGCTCTCCTTCGAAGGGATTGGGGGAGCTCTCCGCTTGCTCTCCACCATTATAGGTGGCAAGTCCGGCTCGAACCGGGACCATATAGGCCGGGGGGAGAAATCCCTTGGTCTGGAGCGTCGCTAGCTAGCTGTGCGGGATGGAGCACCTCTTCCAATCTCCAGGACTGAGGGCTGGAAGGGCGAGAGGAGGAGCTACGGCGGCCGGCCATGATAGAATGGACCTCTGTCAGATACGCTCTGATGAATACTCGCGGAGGGGAGAAGGTGTGGTTTGGATCTAAATCCTCGTCCCCTTAAATATAAAGAAAACACCTTGACTTTTCGTATTCGTTTGACACATGGAAGACGTCCATTATTGGGCGTAGAAGCCAATGAGCACTACATTTACAAGAAACCAGACACTATTCAACAGGTACACGGAATTTGGAGGAGAACCCGCCTTGCAATGTCGATGACAATTTGCGCGCCGGACTCGTCATCATTGAAGCCTGGTTCGGGGGCTACTGAGGGAGTCCTGGATTAGGGGGTGCCCGGATAGCTGGACTATACCTTCGGCCGGACTCCTGGACTATGAAGATACAAGATTGAAGACTTCGTCCCGTGTCCAGAAGGGACTTTCCTTGGCGTGGAAGGCAAGCTTGGAGATACGGATATGTAGATTTCCTACCATTGTAACCGACTCTGTGTAACCCTAGCCCTCTCCGGTGTCTATATAAACCGGAGGGTTTTAGTCCGTAGGAACAACAATCAGACCATAGGGTAGCTTCTAGGGTTTAGCCTCCTTGATCTCGTGGTAGATCTACTCTTGTACTACCCATATCATCAATATTAATCAAGCAGGATGTAGGGTTTTACCTCCATCAAGAGGGCCCAAACCTGGGTAAAACATTGTGTCCCCTGCCTCCTGTTACCATCCGCCTAGACGCATAGTTCGGGACCCCCTACCCGAGATCCGCCGGTTTTGACACCGACAGTCCTCATCACTTTTTGGAAATCAGAAGCTGCCCCATCTAAAATTTTCTTCTGCTCCATCCCTTACCTCAATTAGAGCATGTTCTGCTTTTGCCTTTAGGGCTAGTGTCACCAGCTTCTCCTCCATAGCCATATGAAGTTCAGCTTGCACATTCCTAAGCTCAACCTGAAGCCTTTTTCTCTCATCATAAAACTCAAACTTTTCTTCCAGATAATCAATACTATCACCTCCTTTCTTAGTTTCATACATACCCTGTAGTTTGATCATTGCTTTCTTTAGTGTCGGTGGCCACTCTAAATCAACTATTAGAAAATTAGAACTTCCTGCGTACTACAAATTCATAAAACAACATCTAATTAACACAATTGATTACATAAATTGCTACAACCTAAAAAAACATTGCCTACATTGCCCAATCCGAATTATTAGTGGCAACAATTCATAAAACTACAGAAGATGTACAATTGATTATATAAATTTCTACTGGCTATACTACATTGCCTACACATAGCATGACTCGAAATCACTAATTAGCAAAACACATAGTCTGGATGGAATAATCAGTGGCCAAAATAATCACTAAAATTTCCTTCTCTATAAGTGTAAGTGCATCAAGTGCTCCCTTAGTGGTTTTGGAGAATTGAAGACAAATAGTTTGAAGGACTAATGTGTTTATGAGTGTACACTGGAGTTATAGTCCCTAAAGATTTGGATTAACCCATGGAAGATGACCCCTAAAAATATATTTCTTCAAGTGAAGAATTTGGTGATGAAATTGGTACGACCCTTTTGAAGAAATTGATATGAAGACTTTGAATCTTGAAGACTTTATTTTTCGTAATCATACTTTACATTTCCAAAGTGATGCTCAAACATATACATACACAAGCAGCTTAGAGTGAAGCATTTGGAAATCTCCAGAATAGCTGACGAATTTGCTAGCGGCAGTGAGGAAGTTCATCTGGTCGCTGAGGAATTTGGTCACGCTGAGGAGTTAGGATTTCGCTAGTGTGATCTATCTATCGTGAGGAAATTAAATGCCCCAAACGAAATTGAGATCTAAAATTTCCGACCATTGATGTGTCACGTGCCAGCTGTCGAGTGGATCTTATCTTGACAACGTTCATATATGAGAAAGGCATTTATGAAATTTCATGTCGGTTTGCCCCTGGCTATAAATAGCCGCCCCCACAACCACTTGTTGGTTGATTACTCTAGAGAGAACTTGACAGTTGTCATTTGAGAGCAACCCATCCTCCGACGACTGTGAGAGAATCCAACTGAGGAAAAACCCAACTAGAGCCAAAGTGATGGAGCATCACTAAGGAGACTGATTTGTGTGATCCGACGCTGATACGTCCATTTTGCATCATGTTTTCATACTATTATTTATGATTTTTTATACATAATAATGTTTTTGGAGTAATTCCAATGCCTTTTCTCTCATAATTTTCAAGGTACACACAAAGAGGGAGAATTCCGGCAGCTGGAAATCTGGACCTGGAAAAGCTACGTCAGGCTACCCATTCTTCACAAATCCAAACAAGCTAAAACTTCATGGAGAATTTTTATGGCATATATGATAAATATTGGAGCAAATAAGTACCAGAGGGGGCCCACCAGGTGGGCACAACCCAGCTGGGCACGCTAGGGAGCCCAGGCGTGCCCTGGTGGGTTGTCCTCACCCAGGCCCACCTCCGGTGCCCATATTCTGGTATATAAGTCATTTTGACCTAGAGAAAATAAGGGGAGGACTTTCGGGACAAAGCGCCGCTGTCTCGAGGCGGAACTTGGGCAGGAGCACTTTTGCCCTCCGGTGGAGCCCGGAGGGGGAAATCATCGTCATCATCATCACCAACAACTCTCCCATCTTGGGGAGGGCAATCTTCATCAACATCTTCAACAACACCATCTCATCTCAAACCCTAGTTCATCTCTTGTGTTCAATCTTGTTACCGGATCTATAGATTGGTGCTTGTGGGTGACTAGTAGTGTTGATTACATCTTGTAGTTGATTACTATATGGTTTATTTGGTGGAAGATTATATGTTCAGATCTAATATGCTATTTAATACTCCTCTGATCATGAGCATGATTAGCATTTGTGAGTAGTTACTTTGGTTCTTGAGGTCACGGGAGAAATCGTCTTGCAAGTAATCATGTGAACTTGATATGTGTTCGATATTTTGATAGTATGTATGTTGTGATTCCCTTAGTGGTGTCATGTGAACGTCGACTACATGACACTTCACCATATTTGGGCCTAAGGAATGCATTGTGGAGTAGCAATTAGATGATGGGTCGCGAGAGTGACATAAGCTTATACCCTAGTTTATGTGCTATTCCGTAAGGGACCGATTGGATCCAAAAGTTTAATGCTATGGTTATAATTTATTCTTAATACTT
>NC_041380.1:357483291-357557136 GCF_002162155.2 Triticum dicoccoides
AATCAAACGTAGGAGGTTTGTTCAAGTAAGAACAGCACCTAAGCACCGGTCCACCCACATATCAAATTATCAAAGTAGCGAACACAAATCGAACCAACATGGTGAAAGTGACTAGATGAAATTCCTGTTTACCCTCAAGAACGCTTTGCTTATCGTAAGAGACCGTTTTGGCCTGTCCTTTGCCTCAAAAGGATTGGGCTACCTTGCCGCACTTGTGCTACAATTATCGTTACTTACCCATTACAAATTATCTTGCTATCAAACTACTCTGTTACTTACAATATCAGCACTTGCAGACAGTACCTAGCTGAAAACCACTTGTCATTTCCTTCTGCTCCTCGTTTGTTCGACACTCTTACTTATCGAAAAGAGCTACAATTGATCCCATATAATTGTGGGTCATTGATATGTCTCCAACGTATCTATAATTTATAAAGTATTCATGCTATTATATTATTTGTTTTGGATGTTTATGGGTTTTACTAAACACATTTATATTATTTTTGGGACTAACCTATTAACCGGAGGCCCACCCAAATTGTTGTTTTCTTGCCTATTTCAGTGTTTCGAAGAAAAGGAATATCAAACGGAGTCCAAACGGGATGAAACCTTTGGGAGAGTTATTTTTGGAACGGAAACAATCCAGGAGACTTGGAGTAGACGTCAAGGAAGCTTCGAGGTGGCCACGAGGCAGGGAGGCGCGCCCCCACCCTCGTTTGCCCCTCGTGGCTCCCTTGACCGACTTCTTTCACCTATATATGTCCATATACCCTAAAAACATCAGAGAGCAGAATAGATCGGGAGTCCCACCGCCAGAAGCCTCCGTAGCCATCAAAAACCAATCTAGACCCGTTCCAGCACCCTGCCGGAGGGGGAATCCCTCTCCGGTGGCCACCTTCATCATGCTAGTGCTCTCCATGACGAGGAGGGAGTAGTTCTCCCTCGGGGCTGAGGGTATGTACCAGTAGCTATGTGTTTGATCTCTCTCTCTCTTTTGTTCTTGAGTCGGCACGATCTTGATGTATCGTGAGCTTTGCTATTATATTTGGATCTTATGATGTTTCTCCCCCTCTACTCTCTTGTGATGAATTGAGTTTTCCCTTTGAAGTTATCTTATCGGATTGAGTCTTCAAGGATTTGAGAACACTTGATGTATGTCTTGCATGTGCTTATCTGTGGTGACAATGGGATATCACGTGATCCACTTGATGTATGTTTTGGTGATCAACTTGCAAGTTCCGTGACCTCGTGAACTTATGCATAGGGGTTGGCATGCATTTTTGTCTTGACTCTCTGGTAGAAACTTTGGGGCACTCTTTGAAGTTCTTTGTGTTGGTTAAATAGATGAATCTGAGATTGTGTGATGCATATCGTATAATCATACCCACGGATACTTGAGGTGACATTGGAGTATCTAGGTCGCATTAGGGTTTTGGTTGATTTGTGTCTTAAGGTGTTACTCTAGTATGAACTCTATGATAGATCGATCAGAAGGGATAACTTTGAGGTGGTTTCGTACCCTACCATAATCTCTTCGTTTGTTCTCCGCTATTAGTGACTTTGGAGTGACTCTTTGTTGCATGTTGAGGGATAGTTATATGATCCAATTATGTTATTATTGTTGAGAGAACTTGCACTAGTGAAAGTATGAACACTAGGCCCTGTTTCCTAGCATTGCAATACCATTTGTGCTCACTTTTACCACTTGCTACCTTGCTGTTTTTATATTTTCAGATTACAAAAACCATTATCTACTATCCATATTGCACTTGTATCACCATCTCTTCGCCGAACTAGTGCACCTATACAATTTATCATTGTATTGGGTGTGTTAGGGACACAAGAGACTCTTTGTTATTTGGTTGCAGGGTTTCTTGAGAGAGACCATCTTCATCCTATGCCTCCCACGAATTGATAAACCTTATGTCATCCACTTGAGGGAAATTTGCTACTGTATTACAAACCTCTGCACTTGGAGGCCCAACAACGTCTACAAGAAGAAGGTTGTGTAGTAGACATCAAGCTCTTTCTGGCGTCGTTGCCGGGGAGGTTAGCTTGAAGGTATATTTTTTGATCTTGCAATTGAATCTTTTTGTTTCTTGTTTTATCACTAGTTTAGTTTATAAAATAAAACTACAAGAAAATGGAATTTAGGGTGCCTCATATGCTTCATCTTTTTAATATCTTTCATGAAAACAAGGATTCTGATAATTGTGCCAAAGTGTTAGAATAAGAATTTATTAAAATGTTTGGCACTAAATCTTTGGATGATGAGCAGGATTGCAATGTAGTTAGTATGAATTCTTGGAATACCCATGATGCTAATGATACGCAAAACCACAAGCTTGGGGATGATATGTTTGATGAAGATGATATTTTTGTCCCCCAAGTTTTGATGAGCAAATTTATTATGATGATAGCATGCCTCCTATTTGTGATGATTATATTGATGAAAGTGGGTTTGGAAGAGTGTCAACTTTAGGAAGTAATCATCCCACTATTTTGGAGGGTGTTGAGTCTTATTGTGATAATTATGAAAGTGGATTTGGAGAGGTCATGACTTTATTTTGTGATGAATCCACTATTTTGGAAGAGGTTCCAATTTATTATGAGAACAAAGTTGCTATCTATGATGATTATTGTGATGACTTGTATGCTAGAAAGAATAATGATGTCCATGAAACTTGTCATCATGATTTTAACTTTCAATTGGATTATGCCTCACATGATAGTTATTTCGTTGAGTTTACTCCCACTATTCTGAATGAGAAGAATTTTGCTTATGTGGAGAGTAAAAAATTTATATGCTTGTGCATCAAGAAAATAGTGCTTTATGTGATAGTTATATTGTTGAATTCATTCATGATGATACTATAAATTATTATGAGGGAGGAACATATGCTTGTAGGAATTACAATAATATCAAGTTTCCTCTCTATGTGTTGAAAATCTTGAAGATTTGCTTGTTTTACCTTCCTATGCAAGTTGATTCTTGTTCCCACAAGTTGTTTGCTCAAAAAATCCCTATGCATAGGAAGTGGGTTAGACTTAAATGTGCTAGTCATATTCTTCATGATGCTCTCTTTATGTTTCAGTTCTTATCTTTTATGTGAGCATCATTGAAATCATCATGCCTAGCTAGGGGCGTTACACGATAGCGCTTGTTGGGAGGCAACCCAATTTTATTTTTGGTCTTTGCTTTTTGCTCCTTTTTAGTAATAAATAATTCATCTATCCTTTGTTTAGATGTGCTTTTATGTTTTTAATTAGTGTTTGTGCCAAGTAGAACCTTTGGGAAGACTTGGGGAAAGTCTTTGTGATCTTGCTATAAAAAATAGAAACTTTAGTGCTCACGGGATTTGCTGCCATTTTTAATCGAGAGTGCTATTTAGTTAATTATTTTTTCAGATTATTAATAGATGAATTCCTCTCGTCCATCAATTTATTTTAGAATTTTTGGGGTTCCAGAAGTATTCGAAACCTACAGATTACTACAGACTGTTCTGTTTTTGACAAATTCTGTTTTTCGTGTGTTGTTTGCTTATTTTGATGAATCTATGAGTAGTATCAGAGGGTATGAACCATAGAGAAGTTGTAATACAGTAGATATTACACCAATACGAATTTAGAATGAGTTCACAACAGTACCAAAAGTGGTGATTTATTTTCTTATACTAACGGAGCTTACGTGTTTTCTGTTAAGTTTTGTGTTGTGAAGTTTTCATGTTTTGGGTAAAGATTCGACGGACGATGGAAAAAGGAGTGGCAAGAGCCTAATCTTTGGGATGCCCAAGGCACCCCAAAGTAATATTCTAGGACAACCAAGAGCCTAAGCTTGAGGATGCCCCGGATGGCATCCCCTCTTTCGTCTTCGTTCATCGGTAACTTTACTTGGAGCTATATTTTTATTCACCACATGATATGTATTTTGCTTGGAGCGTCAATTTATTTTGTTAGGATTTTCTTTCTGTTATTTAGAACAATGTTTTGCATATTTTATTTCAATAAAAGTGGCATTGATGGCCTTTACTATGCCTATTTTACAAGTCCACATGTTGCTGTTTGGAAAAGAAAGTTTACCACTGTTGCAAAAATTCCCTAGAAAAGTAAAAATGTGATAAAATGTTGAAACCTTTTGCATAATAATATCTGACAAATTTATTACAGTGGGAATTTTATTTCATAATTTTTGGAGCTAGGGAAGTATGGATCTTGCTGCATTCTTCACAGACTGTCCTGTTTAGGCAGATTGCTGTTATGTTTGCATTGTTTGCATATGTTTGCTTCTTTAATGATTCTATTTAAGGATAGGACTATTAAGTGGAGGCATTTGGTACGCAATGTTGATTAATATTTTTTTATTTTCTACAGAAGAGTATGATAAGGTTTTTGCATTGGTTTATACTAACTTATCTCACGAGTCCTTGTTGAGTTTTGTGTGGATGAAGCTTTTGACATTTAGGGAGACCGTGATATGAGAGGAATTAAGGAGACACAAAAGCTCAAGCTTGGGGATGACCAAGGCATCCCAAGATAATATTTCAAGAAGTCTCAAGCGTCTAAGCTTGGGGATGCCCCGGTTGGCATCCCACCTTTCTTCTTCAACAACTATCGGTTAGTATCGGTTGATCCTAAGTTTTTGCTTCTTCACATGATGTTTGCTATTCTTAGATGTCATTTTATTTTGTTTTTCTTGATGTTTGAATAAAGTATCAAGATTTTAAATTATTAAATGGGAGAGTCTTCACATAGCTAAATAATGATTTAACTACTCATTGATCTTCACTTATATCTTTTTGGAGTAGTTTGTCATTTACTCGCGTGCTTCACTTATATCCTATGAGTAAATAGTTGAATGATTTGAATATCATAAATCTGAAATTTATATATGTTTCATATGCTTATCCCATGGGGAGTAATGACTTCACATATAAGAAGTAGAGGTGGTAAATTTATTGAAGGTTAGCAAACATTGTATTGGTCACTTGAACAATTCATGAAAGAATATTGAAGGAAGTGAGATTCACATATAAATATACTATCTTGGACATCTTTTGTAATTGTGAGCACTCATTAAAATATGACATGTTAAAAGGTTGATGTTGGAAAAGGAAGACAACGTAATGGGTTATGTTTTCTTATATCTGAAATAAAGTATATTGTCATGGATCATCCAACATGTTGAACTTGCCTTTCCCCCTCATGCTAGCCAAATTCTTTGCACCAAGTAGAGATACTACTTGTGCTTCCAAACACCCCTTAAACCAGTATTGCCATGAGAGTCCACCATACCTACCTATGGATTGAGTAAGATCCCTCAAGTAAGTTGTCATCAGTGCATGCAATAAAAATTGCTCTCTAAATATGTATGATCTATTAGTGGGGAGAAAATAAGCTTTATATGATCTTGTGATGTGGAAGTAATAAAAGTGACGGACTGCATAATAAAGGTCCCTATCACAAGTGGCAATATAAAGTGATGTTCTTTCGCATTAAGATTTTGTGCATCCAACTATAAAAGCACATGACAACCTCTGCTTCCCTCTGCGAAGGGCCTATCTTTTATTCTTGTCTTATACCTTATGCAAGAGTCATGGTGATCTTCACCTTTCCTTTTTACATTTTATCCTTTGGCAAGCACATTGTGTTGGAAAGATCCTGATATATATATATATATATATATATATATATATATATATATATATATATATATATATATATATATATATATATATCCAATTGGATGTAAGGCATCATGAACTATTATTATTGACATTACCCTTGAGGTACAAGGTTGGGAGGCGAATCTATAAGCCCTAATCTTTCTCTGTGTCTGATTAAAACTTTGAACCCATAAGTATCACGTGAGTGTTAGCAATTGTGAAAGACTAAATGATAGTTGAGTATGTGAAGTTTGCTGAATCAAAGCTCTGACATAGACCCTTCCTTAAAATAAGATGAATTGTAATTGTTGGATGACTAATAACACGGTTTGTTAGTTTTCAAGAAAGTTTATGATCTACACTTTAACATGTGAATAGCTTGTTACTTGATCATGAGAAGCTTTATGATATGATCCATTGTTATGACATATAATGATGCTAGAAAAGGTGATTGAAATTATAATTGATCAAACTTGTGCACCTGCTAGCATTCACACTTCATAAAGTATTCCTTTTATTATTTACCTACTCGAGGACGAGTAGGAATTAAGCTTGGGGATGCTGATACGTCTCCAAAATATCTATAATTTATGAAGTATTCATGCTGTTATATTATCTGTTTTGGATGTTTATGGGCTTTACTAAACACTTTTATATTATTTTTGGGACTAGCCTATTAACCGGAGGCCCAACCCAAATTACTGTTTTCTTGCCTATTTCAGTGTTTCAAAGAAAAGGAATATCAAACGGAGTCCAAATGGAATGAAACCTTCGGGAGAGATATTTTTGGAACGGAAGCAATCCAGGAGACTTGGAGTAGACGTGAGGGAAGCTTCGAGGTGGCCACGAGGCAGGGAGGCGCGCCTACCCCCTGGGCGTGCCCCCACCCTTGTGGGCCCCTCGTGGCTCCCCTTACTGACTTCTTTCGCCTATATATGTCCATATACCCTAAAAACATCAAAGAGCAGAATAGATCGGGAGTTACGCTGCCAGAAGCCTCCGTAGCCACCGAAAACCAATCTAGACCCGTTCTGGAACCTTGACGGAGGGGGGAATCCCTCTCTGATGGCCACCTTCATCATCCCAGTGCTCTCCATGACGAGGAGGGAGTAATTCTCCCTCGGGGCTGAGGGTATGTACCAGTAGCTATGTGTTTGATCTCTCTCTCTCTCATGTTCTTTAGTCGGCACGATCTTGATGTATCGCGAGCTTTGCTATTATATTTGGATCTTATGATGTTTCTCCCCCTCTACTCTCTTGTGATGAATTGAGTTTTCCTTTTAAAGTTATCTTATCGGATTGAGTCTTTAAGGATTTGAGAACACTTGATGTATGTCTTGCATGTGCTTATCTATGGTGACAATGGGATATCACGTGATCCACTTGATGTATGTTTTGGTGATCAACTTGCGAGTTCTATGACCTCGTGAACTTATGCATAGGGGTTGGCACACGTTTTCGTCTTAACTCTCCGGTAGAAACTTTGGGGCACTCTTTGAAGTTCTTTGTGTTGGTTGAATAGATGAATCTGAGATTGTGTGATGCATATCGTATAATCATACCCACGGATACTTGAGGTGACATTGGAGTATCTAGGTCGCATTAGGGTTTTGGTTGATTTTTGTCTTAAGGTGTTACTCTAGTACGAACTCTATGATAGATCGATCAGAAGGGATAACTTTGAGGTGGTTTCGTACCCTACCATAATCTCTTCGTTTGTTCTCCGCTATTAGTGACTTTGGAGTGACTCTTTGTTGCATGTTGAGGGATAGTTATATGATCCAATTATGTTATTATTGTTGAGAGAACTTGCACTAGTGAAAGTATGAACCCTAGGCCTTGTTTCCTAGCATTGCAATACCATTTGTGCTCACTTTTACCACTTGCTACCTTGCTGTTTTTATATTTTCATATTACAAAAACCATTATCTACTATCCATATTGCACTTGTATCACCATCTCTTCGCTGAACTAGTGTACCTATACAATTTATCATTGTATCGGGTGTGTTGGGGACACAAGAGACTCTTTGTTATTTGGTTGCAGGGTTGCTTGAGAGAGACCATCTTCATCCTACGCCTCCCATGGATTGATAAACCTTAGGTCATCCACTTGAGGGAAAATTGCTACTGTCCTACAAACCTCTGACTTGGAGGCCCAACATCATCTACAAGAAGGTTGTGTAGTAGACATCAATCATCAAGGCTATTTTCTGACGCCGTTGTCGGGGAGTGAAGTGCCTTTGGTAAGTGAAATTTGGTAAGGGAACATTTATCTAGTGTGTGCTGAAATTTATTGTCACTTGTTACTATGGAAAACAATCCTTTGAGGGGTTTGTTCTGGGTATCTTCACCTCGACCGGAACCACAATTAGCTACCCCTGAACCCACTGCACCTACTGAAAATATTGAATATGAAATTCCTTCGTGTATGATAGAACAACTGCTAGCTAATCCTTATGCTGGAGATGGAACCGAACATCCTGATACGCACTTGATATATGTGGAACAAATTTGTGGATTGTTCAAGCTTGCAGGTTTACCCTGAGATGAAGTTATGAAGAAGGTTTTCCCTTTATCTTTGAAGGGAAAAACATTGTAATGGTATAGGCTATGCGATGATATTGGGTCTTGGAATTGGAATCAATTGAAATTGGAGTTCCACCAAAAAAATTATCCTATGCATCTAGTTCATCGTGATCGGAATTACATATATAATTTTTGGCCTCGTGAAGGAGAAAGTATCGCTCTAGCTTGGGGGAGGCTTAAGTCAATGTTATATTCATGCCCCAATCATGAGCTCTCAAGAGAAATTATTATACGGAATTTTTATGCTCGGCTTTCTCATAATGATCGATCCATGCTTGATACCTCTTGTGTTGGTTCTTTTATAAAGAAGACTATTGAATTCCAGTGGGATTTTTTGGAAAGAATTAAACGCAACTCTGAAGTTGGGAACTTGATGAAGGTAAAGAGTCATGTATTAAGCTAAAGTATGATTGTGTTAAATCTTTTAGGAATACCGATGATTTTCAAAAGTTTAGCACTAAATATGGACTTGACTCTGAGATAGTATTCTCCTTTTGTGAATCATTTGCTACTCATGTTAATCTCCCTAAAGAGAAGTGGTTTAAATATCACCCACCTATTAAAGAAGAAATTAAAGAACCGGTGCTAGCTAAAGAAGAAACTATACTTTATAATGTTGATCCAGTTGTTCCTACTGCTTATACTGAGAAATCACCTTTCCCTATTAGGATAAAGGAACATGCTAAAGTTTCAACTGTGGTTAATAAAACATATATTAGAACACCTAAACCTGATGAACAAACCAAAATAGAGCCTAGCGTTGCTATGGTTAAGGATCTCCTGGAAGAAAATATAGATGGGCATGTTATTTAGTTTTGTAATGAAGCTACTAGAATTGCTAAACCTGATAAAAGAGGAAAAACATAGACCCATTGTGGGCATGCCTGTTGTCTTAGTTAATATAGGAGATCACTGTTATCATGGTTTATGTGACATTGGTGCTAGTGTGAGTGCTATTCCCTTTACCTTATATCAAGAAATTATGGATGACATAGCACCTGCTGAAATAGAAGAAATAGATGTCACTATTAAACTTGGTAATAGAATTAAAGTAGAACCTAGCATTGCTATGGTTAAAGATCTCTTGGAAGAAGATATCTAGCATTGCTATATTAGAACCTAGCATTGCTATATTAGAACACCCAAACCTGATGAACAAATTAAAGTAGAACCTAGCATTGCTATGGTTAAAGATCTCTTGGAAGAAGATATTGATGGGCATGTTATTTACTTCTGTGAAGAAGCTTCTAGAATCGCTAAACCTGATAGAAAAGATAAACATAGACCTATTGTTGGAATGCCTGATATTTTAGTTAAAATAGGAGATCATTGTTATCATGGTTTATGTGAGATGGCTGCTAGTGTGAGTGCTATTCCTTACACTTTATATGAAGAAATCATGAAAGATATAGCACCTGCTGAGATAGAAGAAATAGATGTTACTATTAAACTGGCTAATAGAGACACTATATCACCAATTGGGATTATTAGAGATGTTGAGGTCTTGTGTGGGAAAATAAAATACCCTACTAATTTTCTTGTTCTTGGTTCCCCACAAGATGACTTCTGTCCCATTTTCTTTGGTAGACCTTTCTTGAACACAGTTAATGCTAAGATAGATTGTAGAAACAAACTGGGGGTGTCAGTTTTGGTGATGAGTCTCATGTGTTTAATTTTTCCAAGTTTAGTAGAAATCATCATGAAAAAGAATTGCCTTGGAAGGAAGAATTAATTGGTCTTGCTTCTATTGCTGTACCACCTACTGATCCTTTAGAACAATATTTGCTAGACCATGAAAATGATTTACATATGCATGAAAGAAATGAAATAGATAGGATTTTCTTTGAACAACGTCCTCTGATTAAACACAATTTGCCTATTGAAACTCTAGGAGGTCCTCTTCTCCACCTAAAGGTGATCCTGTGTTTGAATTAAAACAATTGACAGACACTTTGAAATATGATTATCTTGATGAAAAGAAGATATATCCTGTTATTATTAGTGCTAACCTTTCAGAACATGAAGAAGAAAGATTATTGAAAGTTCTAAGGAAGCACTGAGCTGCTATTGGATATACTCTTGATGATTTAAAGGGCAATAGTCCCACTCTATGTCAGCACAAGATTAATATGGAACCTGATGCTAAATCCGTTGTTGATCACCAACGCTGGTTAAATCCAAAAATAAAGGAAGTGGTAAGAATGGAAATCTTAAAAATTCTGGAAGCAGGTATAATCTATCCTATAGCTGATAGTAGATGGGTAAGTCCTGTTCGTTGTGTTCCTAACAAAGGAGGTATTACTATTGTTCATAATGATACGAATGAACTTATTCCACAAAGAATTGTTACAGGTTATAGAATGGTAATTGATTTTAGAAAATTAAACAAATCAATTAGAAAAGATCATTACCCTCTACCTTTTATTGATCAAATGCTAGAAAGATTATCTAAGCACACATATTTTTGCTTCCTTGATGGATATTCTGGTTTTCGCAAATACCTGTTTCCCAACCTGATCAAGAAAAGACCACTTTTACTTGTCCCTTTGGAACTTATGCTTACAGACGTATGGCTTTTGGTTTATGCAATGCACATGCTACCTTTCAAAGATGTATGACTGCTATATTCTCTGACTTTTGTGAAAAGATTGTTGAGGTTTTCATGGATGACTTCTCTGTTTATGGGAAGTCTTTTAATGATTGTTTAAGCAATCTTAACCGAGTTTTGCAGAGATGTGAACAAACAAATCTCGTCTTGAATTGGGAGAAGTGCCACTTTATGGTTAATGAAGGCATTGTCTTGGGTCATATTTTTTTTGAAAGAGGTAATGAACTGGACAAAGCTAAGGTTGATGCAATTGAGAAAATGCCATGTCCTAAAGATATCAAAGGTGTTTGTAGTTTCCTAGGTCATGCTGGTTTCTATAGGAGATTTATCAAAGACTTCTCTAAAATTTCTAGGCCCCTTACAAATCTTTTGCAAAAGGATGTTCCTTTTGTCTTTGATGATGATTGTTTAGAAGCCTTCGAAACACTCAAGAAAGCCTTAATTTCTGCACCGATTGTTCAACCACCTGATTGGAACTTGCCTTTCGAAATTATGTGTGATGCTAGTGATTATACTGTTGGTGTTGTTCTAGGAAGAAGAGTTGATAAGAAACTGAATGTCATTCATTATGCTAGTAAAACTCTAGACAGTGCTCAACAAAATTATGCATCTACTGAAAAAGAATTCTTAGCAGTGGTGTTTTCTTGTGATAAATTTTGATCTTACATTATTGATTCAAAAGCTATTGTTCACACCAATCATGCTACTATTAAATATCTTATGGAAAAGAAAGAGGCTAAACCTAGACTTATTCGATGGGTTCTCTTGCTACAAGAATTTGATTTACATACCACTAATAGAAAAGGAGCTGAGAACCCCGTAGCTAATAATTTGTCTAGGCTTGAAAATGTGCTTGATGACCCACTACTTATTGATGATAGTTTTCTTTAATGCCCAAGATGCGGCTATATCTCCCATGTGTCGAGGCATGACTTACAAGCATAACCACATTTTGGTTTTGTTGCAAGAAGGGTCATCTTCACTCAATCCCATGTAATAATAAGAAAGGGATAAATAGTTGCCTTACAATCGCCACATCACACAATGATCAAATAATTCATACATCATTTAGAGTACACACATAGTCTGACTATGGACAAATCCAAATGAAAAGAAGGTAACCCCAAATGCTAGATCCCCGAACATCCCAACTGGGCACCACTACTTATCATCAGGAAACGAAACATAGTAATGACCAAGGTCTTCGTCAAACTCCCACTCGAGCTCAGTGGCATCACCTGCACTGGTATCTTCGGCACCTGCAACTGTTTTGGTAGTATCTAGGAGTCACGATGACTCAGCAATCTCAAAACCCACGAGATCAAGACTATTTAAGCTTATGGGTAGGATGTGGTTATGAGGTGGAGTTGCAGCAAGCGCTAAGCAAATATGGTGGCTAACATACGAGTACAAGAAAAAGAAGAGAAACTACGTGACAGTCGTGAAACTAGAAGCAATCAAGAAGTGATCCTGAACTACTTACATTCAACCATAACCCAACCGTGTTCACTTCCCGGACTCTGCCGAAAAGAGACCGCCACAGCTACACACGCGGTTGATGCATTTTAATTAAGTCAAGTGTCAAGTTCTCTACAACCGGATATTAACAAATTCCCATCTGCCACATAACCATGGGCACGGCTCTCGAAAGTTTATACCCTGCAGGGGTGTCCCAACTTAGCCAATCACAAGCTCTCACGATCAAAGACGGATATTCCTTCTCCCGAAAAGACCCGATCAATCTCGGAATCCCGGTTACAAGACATTTCGACAATGGTAAAACAAGACCAGCAAGACCGCCTGATGTGCCTACAAATCCCGATAGGAGTCGCACATATCTCGTTCTCAGGCCACACCAGATGGGAGAAGCTATGAGTAAAACCAACCATCAAGTTTCCCCGAGGTGGCCCCGCAGGCTGCCCGGTTCGGACCAACACTCAGGGGAGCACTGCCCCCCAGGGGGTTGAATAAAATGATCCTCGGGTTAATTACTCCCTAGGAAAATTTTTAGGTTGTTATTAGGAAAATGGTAGAACCATGGTTGGGACTTGCTGGAGGAGTTTTATTCAAAGCGAACTGTCGAGGGGGTCCCATACCCCCAACCGCGTAAGGAACACAAAAATCAAGGAACATAACACCGGTATGACGGAAACTAGGGCGGCAAGAGTGGAACAAAACACCGAGCAAAAGGCCAAGCCTTCCACCCTTTGCCAAGTATATAGATGCATTAATTAAATAGGAGATATTGTGATATCCCAACATATCCATGTTCCAACATGGAACAACCTGCAAGGCACCTGCAACTAGCAACGCTATAAGAGGGGCTGAGCAAAAGTGGTAACATAGCCAAACAACAGTTTGCTAGGAAGGTGGGTTAGAGGCTTGACATGGAAATATGGGAGGCATGATAAACAAGTGGTAGGTAGCGCGACATAGCGATAGAATGAAACAACTAGCAAGGAAAGATAAAAGTGATATCAAGGGTAATGGTCATCTTGCCTGCAAAGTTCTCAGAGTTGTTGAAAGCTTGCTCCTCGTTAGCATACTCAACAAGTTCCTCGTTCACGAACTCGTCTCTCGGCTCTACCCAAGGCAAGAGCACAAGCAACGGAACAACAATCAATCACGGTGCAATGCACAAGCAACACGATGCAAGACAATGCATGGAATGCAAGACATGATGTGCAATGCATATGGGTACTCTGGAAGGGAAAGGATGAGCAAGGCATCAAATTGTCAAACCAAGCATGACGTTGGAAAGAGTGAGTGATTTCGGTCGAAATCGATATAAGGATCACCGGAAAAGGATGCATGGTTTGCAAATGACAAGCAAATCAACAACGATGCAAAACTGCGCTTAATAGCACCATAGCACTTAAGATGCATCAAGAAACTATGCTAAAACACTCCAACAAGGCAGCAAAGCGCATGGCAGTGAAGCTCTACAAATCATGAACACTGAGCTCCTGCTAGAACTCACTAGAACAAGCCTAAAATAGCACAGAAAAAATGCAAATGACAATCAGGTTACAGACTTAGTGAAAATACTGAGCAAGGCATAGTCAGCATCAGGTAGCAATGTTTAGAGCTAGTAAACAACATGCTACAGGAACATATCATCGCAAACAAAGGCATGTCATGCTAGTACTAAAGTCAAAGAACAAAACTCCCTTACTGAACTTTAGCCAAAGATGCATAGAAATGATGGTGGCTCTATTGCAAACATGGCAAGTGATATGATCAGTTTCAGACTTCGTAGAAAAAACATAGTGTAACATCCCAAAATAATAAATTTTGGAATGTTATATTAAATAAATATTTATGAATGTTTGTTTGATTTTTGTGTGACTGATTGTGTGAAATTGAGTGGCATTTGGAAATTTCAGAGGTATTTGAATTTCATTTGAATTTTATTTTGGATTCAACTTGGCATTTTATTTTAGTGGCAGCCCACCAGCGCGCCCGAGCCGGCCAGCCCAGCTCCGCGCCAGACGCCCGGAGCCCCTTCGCCTCGGTCGCCCGCTCCCCTCTTGCTCGCCCCTATGCCGATGACCGCAGGGCCCCACTGCCCGATCGCTCTCGCCCGCGATCTTCTTCCTCCCCACACCAGAACCACGCCACCCCGACGAATCCCGGATTCCTCGGGATCCTCTCCTTGATCCCCCCTACTTCAAGCACCCCTTCCCCTATAAATACCCCTCTCCCTCGATCGATTCCTCCCCAAAGCCCCTTCCGAGAAACCCCGCCTCCTTCTCAAATGCTTGCCGGAGCCGAGCGCCCTCGCCGCGCCATTGCCGCCCCACCGAGCTACTCCAACCCCGTCGTCGCCTCCCGAGACCATCTCTGCACTCCCGTCGCTCGTCCGCACCTCCCCGTGCGCTCGCACGAGCCCGCAACCCACCGAAGCGCTGCCACCGATGACGCCCGAACGCAACCGCCGCCTCGACCTCGCCGCCGACCTTCTCCGTCCACCTACAGCACCATCTCGACCACCGCTGGACTCGCTGTCGAACGCCGCGTCCGCCCGTACCCTCGCCGAAGCCCGCCGACGATCGGAGCGCCGCCGCCGACGACGTTCGAGCCGCTCGCCATCGACCTTGCCCGCGGTGAGCTCTCCAGTTCCCCTTCACCGTCTGATCTGTTATTGACGGGCCAGATTAGATCTAACGAACATTTTTTTCTTCTGTTTATAGATCAGTTTAGTTCCGGTTTTTATTCGGTTTAGATCGGTTCAGGTATAGTCGGTTTAGCCGATCGGTCTTTCTCTTTTAGCCTGTGCGCGTTTCGGCTATTTTCCGCCCGAGCGCTGGTTACTTTCAGCTCGCACACCCCGTAGCACCCGTTAGTTTTTTTTTTGTTTTTGTTATCTTCGTTTCTGTTTTAAAAACAGAATAGTTCTGATTTTATATTGCTTATAACTTTTATGTTTTAGATCCAAATTGATTGATTCTTTTTGCATTAGATTCAAAATTTGTTGAAGTTTCTGTTTGTACCATTGGATTTCAAATTTGAGTAGTTTAAAATTGAATTTGATGAAATTTATTCAAATCACTATTTTGGTCGTATCTTTAGTTTTATGAAATATTTTTTGATTGATTCTTTTTGCTACTGTTTTGTCATGGTTTTGTCTATCCAGTAGCTTATAGTTATTTATTTTTAGTTTAATTTAATTAGGTTTATTGCGAAAATAGTACTGTTTTGCTTATGTAGTTGTTTTAGTCATAAAATTAGTGTTTTTAATTAATTTTAGTTAATTCTCTTTGTAGATTTTTACATGTTGTCATATGTTTCTGTTAGACTACAATAGATAAATTTTTGTAGTTATTTATTAGTGTTTAGTTAATGTTTTAGTATTTGTTTGTTTAGTTCATAGTGATAGGTGATAAAAGTAGTTTCATTAGTTTCAAAAGTAATTTTTGCCACTTCATTATATGTTGTCATTGATTCTGTTATTTAGGAGTAAATTAGTTTGATAATTATTTTAGTATTGTTTACTATTGTCTTGGTGTTTTGCTAGTTGTTATAGTTGTTCTGGTGTTACCTAGTCAGTTACAATAGTTTTCATACTAGTTCTTTTTGCTAGTAAATGCTTTAGTAAAGTATTTTGTTGTTGTTTTATTAGAATTATATTTTCCATGCTGTATAAAAATTATTAGAGTAATTTAGTTTTAATAAGAAAGTTTTGACTGTTATTGTGTGAGATGGTTTCTCCCTTGTTTTCGTGAAGTTCTCTTTGGAATTCTATTTGGTTTTCTTTGACTTCATTATTGTTTTATTTATGGCTTTTCGATTGTTATTTTGATTGCTAGTATTGTTTGCTATGATTATTTCTTATGTGAGTATAATGTTGATTATATAGATTTTCTCGGAGTGACGAATAGTTTATCAAAGATTTCGAGAGCGTTATTATCTTCATCAAGTAATACCAGGCAAGTTTGCTTTGACCATGTTTTTCATACCTATGTTTTATTTGCATGTGGTGGCACCCTTTCAATAATCCCTCCAGTAGTGATATTGATTTCTTGTAGTTGAGTAGAATGCATGAGGTAGGAACCCATCTCCCTGTTATCAAGCCCGGGACGTTATATAGTTTTAATGCTACACTATAGTAGACGGGGTTTTGTATGAGTGCATGAGAGTGGTGTGAAGAAGGAGGACTATACGTCAATGGCGACAACTTCTTGATGGCATCGACATGGACTGCATCTTCAGTACTCCTCAAGATTTTGAGACTCGAGACAAGAATTCAATACACACTACTGGGTGAAGGACGGTTGACGGGCACCTTGGAGAAACCAGTGGTTGGCCGGGATGCATGGAGAAGCGCCATGACATCTTGCGGAAAGCTTCACCCAGACTCAAAGAGACGAAAGATTACTTCATGCCCGGAAGCTTACCTGTGCAACCGCAAGTCACTATGGGCTCTGGCTTGGTTGACCTTAGTTGTGACTTTGGCTGGGACGGTGCTGGCAGATGTAGAACCACCGTAGGATTGGATGAGCACCGGACAGTGGTCAGAGGAACTCTTCGGAAGACCATGTTTCGGTCATCTTGTTCTCAAACACCCTGAAGTGCGGGAACATAAAAAGAGGGATTGAATCTTGCGGGAAAAGTGCGCAAACCTCTGCAGAGGGTAAAATCTAATCAATTAGCCGTGTCCCCGGTTACGGACAATTTGAGCCTCTGGACTTGGATCTATCTCAGAACTCTCAACACCGGATTGATAACTTAATTGTGGGCAACTTATGATGATTTGGGCTATGAGACATCGGTTGGTGGAACCATCTCATGATAGAAAACTCCGTAGTACAGACTCCTGATATTCCTTTGTTGTAGGGACAATAAAACCAGCTTTTACGCAAAAACATCAGACACAGAGCCACAAAGCCATATTGCATATAGAATAGTTTTATCATCTGCTTTCCTCATATTGTGATCTTGCCGGTACATTCAATGTACTGACCTACACGGCTGCAACGTCTCATGTTGCAGATATGTTCCTTCCGACGAGTAAGAGTACGATACAAGGTTACGGTCTACACTCAACCTGCCGATGGCGTTGATGGAACTCCACACCCGATTATTTGTTTCCGCTGAGACTTATGAGGTATATATCAGTTTTACGTTATTTATACATGTGATTGCACTTTGATATATACATTGATGTACTGTGTGCGCCAGCATACCGATCCAGGGATGGCACAGATACACAGAGGCTTGACCGTATGAGGTCGGGTCGCTACAGATATGGTATCAGAGCACATGTTGACTGTAGGACGTGACCATAGAAATCGGAAAGCCCTAGGACATGAAATCTCTAAAACTTTATTTTCAAAAGAATCTAATACTTCTCATCTTTTCTGATTTTATCAAATATCCTCTCTTACCTAAAATAGTTAGAATATACCCCTTTCCCTTTTGACCACACGGAGGATCAACTAAAGCCGCTCCAAGAAGGACAAGATATCGGACAACCGATGACCATTTCAGAGTAAAGATGATTTCACCATGCATTAGAAGAGTTGAAGCTACAACAGTTGAAGACTCTGAAGACTTGAAGAATCTGAAGAATTATTTGACCTTTAGAAGACCAAACCCATGTTATATACTTACGTTAGATGCGGCGATTTGTGAGCTGTCATTTGTTTGATGTTTTTCCGACGGCCACAAATGAAAAATCATTTCTTCAAAATTATTGCTTGTATTGTGTGTATCTTCCCACCTCTCTCTTATCTCACCCTAAAACCCTTGGACCCAGTAGATGATGAATGAAGTTGGACTGGTATTCTCTGGACCGAAAACCCAGCCGGAGGTAGAGCTATGGATTCAGAACATGGAGAATCACTTCGGAAGCAATTTGATTTCAAGAAAGAATGAAGTATCGTACGCTCTTCAGTACTTTGAAGGAAGTGCTGCAACATGGTGGCAGATGCATCTGTTGGGGAACGTAGTAATTTCAAAAAATTTCCTACGCACACGCAAGATCATGGTGATGCATAGCAACGAGAGGGGAGAGTGTGATCTACGTAACCTTGTAGACCGACAGCGGAAGCGTTAGCACAACGCGGTTGATGTAGTCGTACGTCTTCACGGCCCGACCGATCAAACACCGAAACTACGGCACCTCCGAGTTCTAGCACACATTCAGCTCGATGACGATCCCCGGACTCCGATCCAGCAAAGTGTTGGGGAAGAGTTCCGTCCGCACGACAGCGTGGTGACGATCTTGATGTACTACCGTCGCAGGGCTTCGCCTAAGCACCGCTACAATATTATCGAGGATTATGGTGGAAGGGGGCACCGCACACGGCTAAGAATATGATCACGTGGATCAACTTGTGTCTCTAGGGGTGCCCCCTGCCCCCGTATATAAAGGATCAAGGGGGGGTGCGGCCGGCCAGGAGGATGGCGCGCCAGGAGGAGTCCTACTCCCACCGGGAGTAGGATTCCCCCCTTTCCTAGTTGGAATAGGATTCGGGAAGGGGGAAAGAGGAGAGAGAGAAGGAAGGGGGGGCGCCGCCCCCCTCTCCTTGTCCTATTCGGACTAGGGGGGAGGGGCGCGCGGCCCAGCCCTGGCCACCTCTCCTCTCTTCTACTAAAGCCCACTAAGGCCCATATACCTCCCGGGGGGTTCCGGTAACCTCCCGGTACTCCGGTAAAATCCCGATTTCACCCGGAACACTTCCGATATCCAAATATAGGCTTCCAATATATCAATCTTTATGTCTCGACCACTTCGGGACTCCTCTTCATGTCCGTGGTCACATCCGGGACTCTGAACAAACTTCGGTACATCAAAAAGCATAAACTCATAATATAACTGTCATCGAAACCTTAAGCGTGCGGACCCTACGTGTTCGAGAACAATGTAGACATGACCGAGACACGTCTCCGGTCAATAACCAATAACGGAACCTGGATGCTCATATTGGCTCCTACATATTCTACGAACATCTTTATCGGTCAGACCGCATAACAACATACTTTGTTCCCTTTGTCATCGGTATGTTACTTGCCCGAGATTCGATCATCGGTATCTCAATACCTAGTTCAATCTCGTTACCGGCAAGTCTCTTTACTCGTTTCGTAATACATCATCTCGCAACTAACTCATTAGTTGCACTGCTTGCAAGGCTTATGTGATGTGCATTACCGAGAGGGCCCAGAGATACCTCTCCGACAATCGGAGTGACAAATCCTAATCTCGAAATATGCTAACCCAACATTTACGTTTGGAGACACCTCTAGAGCTCCTTTATAATCACCCAATTATGTTGTGACGTTTGGTAGCACACAAAGTGTTCCTCCGGTAAATGGGAGTTGCATAATCTCATAGTCATAGGAACATGTATAAGTCATGAAGAAAGCAATAGCAACATACTAAACGATCGGGTGCTAAGCTAATGGAATGGGTCATGTCAATCACATCATTCTCCTAATGATGTGATCCCATTTAATCAAATGACAACACATGTCTATGGCTAGGAAACATAACCATCTTTGATCAACGAGCTAGTCAAGTAGAGGCATACTAGTGACGTTTGGTTTGTCTATGTATTCACACAAGTATTATGTTTCCGGATAATACAATTCTAGCATGAATAATAAACATTTATCATGATATAAGGAAATAAAATAATAACATTATTATTGCCTCTAGGGCATATTTCCTTCAGACTCCCACTTGCACTAGAGTCAATAATCTAGATTACGCAGTAATGATTCTAACACCCATGGAGCTTTGGTGTTGATCATGTTTTGCTCGTGGAAGAGGCTTAGTCAATGGGTCTGCTATATTCAGATTCGTATGTATCTTGCAAATCTCTATGTCTCCCACCTGGACTAGATCCCGGATGGAATTGAAGCGTCTCTTGATGTGCTTGGTTCTCTTGTGAAATCTGGATTCCTTTGCCAAGGCAATTGCACCAGTATTGTCACAAAAGATTTTCATTGGACCCGATGCACTAGGTATGACACCTAGATCGGATATGAACTCCTTCATCCAGACTCCTTCGTTTGCTGCTTCCAAAGCAGCTATGTACTCCGCTTCACATGTAGATCCCGCCACAACGCTTTGTTTAGAACTGCACCAACTGACAGCTCCACCATTTAATGTAAACACGTATCCGGTTTGCGATTTAGAATCGTCCGGATCAGTGTCAAAGCTTGCATCAACGTAACCTTTTACGATGAGCTCTTTGTCACCTCCATATATGAGAAACATATCCTTAGTCCTTTTCAGGTATTTCAGGATGTTCTTGACCGCTATCTAGTGATCCACTCCTGGATTACTTTGGTACCGCCCTGCTAGACTTATAGCAAGACACACATCAGGTCTGGTACACAACATTGCATACATGATAGAGCCTATGGCTGAAGCATAGGGAACATCTTTCATTTTCTCTCTATCTTCTGCATTGGTCGGGGATTGAGTCTTACTCAATTTCACACCTTGTAACACAGGCAAGAATCCTTTCTTTGCTTGATCCATTTTGAACTTCTTCAAAACTTTGTCAAGGTATGTGCTTTGTGAAAGTCCAATTAAGCGTCTTGATCTATCTCTATAGATCTTAATGCCCAATATGTAAGCAGCTTCACCGAGGTCTTTCATTGAAAAACTCTTATTCAAGTATCCTTTTATGCTATCCAGAAATTCTATATCATTTCCGATTAGCAATATGTCATCTACATATAATATCAGAAATGCTACAGAGCTCCCACTCACTTTCTTGTAAATACAGGCTTCTCCAAAAGTCTGTAAAAAACCAAATGCTTTCATCACACTATCAAAGCGTTTATTCCAACTCCGAGAGGCTTGCACCAGTCCATAAATGGATCGCTGGAGCTTGCACACTTTGTTAGCTCCCTTTGGATCGACAAAACCTTCCGGCTGCATCATATACAACTCTTCTTGCAGAAATCCATTCAGGAATGCAGTTTTGACATCCATTTGCCAAATTTCATAATCATAAAATGCGGCAATTGCTAACATGATTCGGACAGAATTAAGCATCGCTACGGGTGAGAAGGTCTCATCGTAGTCAATCCCTTGAACTTGCCGAAAACCTTTTGTGACAAGTCAAGCTTTGTAGACAGTAACATTACCATCAGCGTCAGTCTTCTTCTTGAAGATCCATTTATTCTCAATTGCTTGCCGATCATTGGGCAAGTCAACCAAAGTCCATACTTTGTTCTCATACATGGATCCCATCTCAGATTTCATGGCTTCAAGCCATTTTGCGGAATCTGGGCTCACCATTGCTTCTTCATAGTTCGTAGGTTCATCATGATCTAGTAGCATGACTTCCAGAATAGGATTAGCGTACCACTCTGGCGCGGATCTTACTCTGGTTGATCTACGAGGTTCAGTAGTATCTTGTTCTGAAGTTTCATGATCATTATCATTAGCTTCCTCACTAATTGGTGTAGGTGTCACAGAAACAGGTTTCTGTGATGTACTACTTTCCAATAAGGGAGCAGGTACAGTTACCTCGTAAAGTTCTACTTTCCTCCCACTCACTTCTTTCGAGAGAAACTCCTTCTCCAGAAAGTTTCCGAATTTAGCAACAAAAGTCTTTCCTTCGGATCTGTGATAGAAGGTGTATCCAATGGTTTCCTTTGAATATCCTATGAAGACACATTTCTCCGATTTGGGTTCGAGCTTATCAGGTTGAAGCTTTTTCACATAAGCATCGCAGCCCCAAACTTTCAGAAACGACAACTTTGGTTTCTTGCCAAACCACAGTTCATAAGGCGTCGTCTCAATGGATTTTGATGGTGCCCTATTTAACGTGAATGCGGCCGTCTCTAGAGCATATCCCCAAAATGATAGCGGTAAATCAGTAAGAGACATCATAGATCGCACCATATCTAGTAAAGTATGATTACGACGTTCGGACACACCATCTGTGGTGTTCCGGGTGGCGTGAGTTGCGAAACTATTCCACATTGTTTCAAATGTACACCAAACTCGTAACTCAAATATTCTCCTCCATGATCAGATCGTAGGAATTTTATTTTCTTGTTACGATGATTTTCAACTTCACTCTGAAATTCTTTGAACTTTTCAAACGTTTCAGACTTATGTTTCATTAAGTAGATATACCCATATCTTCTTAAGTCATCTGTGAAGGTGAGAAAATAACGATATCCGCCACGAGCCTCAACATTCATCGGACAACATACATCTGTATGTATGATTTCAATAAATCTGTTGCTCTCTCCATAGTACCGGAGAACGGTGTTTTTGTCATCTTACCCATAAGGCACGGTTCGCAAGTACCAAGTGATTCATAATCAAGTGGTTCCAAAAGCCCATTGGTATGGAGTTTCTTCATGCGCTTTATATATACCGATATGACCTAAACGGCAGTGCCACAAATAAGTTGCACTATCATTATCAACTCTGCATCTTTTGGCTTCAACACTATGAATATGTGTGTCACTACTATCGAGATTTAATAAGAATAGACCACTCTTTAAGGGTGCATGACCATAAAAGATATTACTCATATAAATAGAACAACCATTATTCTCAGATTTAAATGAATAACTGTCTCACATCAAACAAGATCCAGATATAATGTTCATGCTTAACGCTGGCACCAAATAACAATTATTTAGGTCTAATACTAATCCCGAAGGTAGATGTAGAGGTAGCGTGCCGACTGCGATCACATCGACTTTGGAACCATTTCCCACGCGCATCGTCACCTCGTCCTTAGCCAATCTTCACTTAATCCGTAGTCCCTGTTTTGAGTTGCAAATATTAGCAACAGAACCAGTATCAAATACCAAGGTGCTACTACGAGCATTTAGTAAGATACACATCAACAACAAGTATATCACATATACCTTTGTTCACCTTGCCATCCTTCTTATCCGCCAAATACTTGGGGCAGTTCCGCTTCCAGTGGCCAGTCTGCTTGCAGTAGAAGCACTCAGTTTTAGGCTTAGGTCCAGCTTTGGGTTTCTTCTCCTGAGCAGCAACTTGCTTGCTGTTCTTTTTGAAGTTCCCCTTCTTCTTCCCTTTGCCCTTTTTCTTGAAACTAGTGGTCTTGTTGACCATCAACACTTGATGCTCCTTTTTGATTTCTACCTCCGCAGCTTTCAGCATTGCGAAGAGCTCGGGAATTGTTTTATTCATCCCTTGCATATTATAGTTCATCACGAAGCTCTTGTAGCTAGGTGGAAGTGATTGGAGAATTCTGTCAAAGAATCAATCATCTGGAAGATTAACTCCGAATTGAATCAAGTGATTATTATACCCAGACATTTTGAGTATATGCTCACTGACAGAACTGTTCTCCTCCATCTTGCAGCTATAGAACTTATTGGAGACTTCATATCTCTCAATCCGGGCATTTGCTTGAAATATTAACTTCAACTCCTGGAACATCTCATATGATCCATGACGTTCAAAACGTCGTTGAAGTCCCGATTCTAAGCCGTAAAGCATGGCACACTGAACTATCAAGTAGTCATCAGCTTTGCTCTGCCAGACGTTCATAACATCTGGTGTTGCTCCAGCAACAGGCCTGGCACCCAGCGGTGCTTCCAGGACGTAATTCTTCTGTGCAGCAATGAGGATAATCCTCAAGTTACGGACCCAGTCCGTGTAATTGCTACCATCATCTTTCAACTTTGCTTTCTCAAGGAACGCATTAAAATTCAACGGAACAATAGCACGGGCCATCTATCTACAATCAAGCATAAACAAGCAAGATACTATCAGGTACTAAGTTTCATGATAAATTTAGGTTCAATTAATCATATTACTTAAAGAACTCCCACTTAGATAGACATCCCTCTAATCCTCTAAGTGATTACGTGATCCAAATCAACTACACCATGTCCGATCATCACGTGAGATGGAGTAGTTTCATTGGTGAACATCACTATGTCGATCATATCTACTATATGATTCACGCTCGACCTTTCGGTCTCCGTGTTCCAAGGCCATATCTGTATATGCTTAGCTCGTCAAGTATAACCTGAGTATTCCGCGTGAGCAACTGTTTTGCACCCGTTGTATTTGAACGTAGAGCCTATCACACCCGATCATCACGTGGTGTCTTAGCACGAAGAACTTTCGCAACGGTGCATACTCAGGGAGAACACTTCTTGATAATTAGTGAGAGATCATCTTATAATGCTACCGTCAATCAAAGCAAGATAGATGCATAAAAGATAAACATCACATGCAATCAATATAAGTGATATGATATGGCCATCATCATCTTGTGCTTGTGATCTCCATCTTCGAAGCACCGTCGTTATCACCATCGTCACTGGCGCGACACCTTGATCTCCATCGTAGCATCGTTGTCGTCTCGCCAATCTTATGCTTCCACGACTATCGCTACCGCTTAGTGATAAAGTAAAGCATTACAGCGCGATTGCATTGCATACAAAAAAGCGACAACCTTATGGCTCTTGCCAGTTGCCGATAACTCGGTTACAAAACATGATCATCTCATACAATAAAATTTAGCATCATGTCTTGACCATATCACATCACAACATGCCCTGCAAAAACAAGTTATACGTCCTCTACTTTGTTGTTGCAAGTTTTACATGGCTGCTACGAGCTTAAGCAAGGACCAATCTTACCTACGCATCAAAACCACAATGATAGTTTGTCAAGTTGGTGCTGTTTTAACCTTCGCAAGGACCGGGCGTAGCCACACTCGGTTCAACTAAAGTTGGAGAAACTGTCACCCGCAAGCCACCTATGTGCAAAGCACGTCGGGAGAACCGGTCTCGCGTAAGCGTACGCGTAATGTCGGTCCGGGCCGCTTCGTCCAACAATACCGCCGAACCAAAGTATGACATGCTCGTAAGCAGTATGACTTATATCGCCCACAACTCACTTGTGTTCTACTCCTGCATATAACATCAACACATAAAACCTAGGCTCTGATACCACTGTTGGGGAACGTAGTAATTTCAAAAAAAATCCTACGCACACGCAAGATCATGGTGATGCATAACAACGAGAGGGGAGAGTGTGATCTACGTACCCTTGTAGACCGACAGTGGAAGCGTTAGCACAACGCAGTTGATGTAGTCGTACGTCTTCACGGCCCGACCGATCAAGCACCGAAACTACGACACCTCCGAGTTCTAGCACACGTTCAGCTCGATGACGATCCCCGGACTCCGATCCAGCAAAGTGTCGGGGAAGAGTTCCGTCAGCACGACGGTGTGGTGACGATCTTGATGTACTACCGTCGCAGGGCTTCGCCTAAGCACCGCTACAATATTATCGAGGATTATGGTGGAAGGGGGCACCGCACACGGCTAAGAATATGATCACGTGGATCAACTTGTGTCTCTAGGGGTGCCCCCTGCCCCCGTATATAAAGGATCAAGGGGGGGTGCGGCCGGCCAGGAGGATGGCGCGCCAGGAGGAGTCCTACTCCCACCGGGAGTAGGATTCCCCCCTTTCCTAGTTGGAATATGATTCGGGAAGGGGGAAAAAGGAGAGAGAGAAGGAAGGGGGGGCGCCGCCCCCCTCTCCTTGTCCTATTCAGACTAGGGGGGAGGGGCAAGCGGCCCAGCCCTGGCCACCTCTCCTCTCTTCCACTAAAGCCCACTAAGGCCCATATACCTCCCGGGGGGTTCCGGTAACCTCCCGGTACTCCGGTAAAATCCCGATATCACCCGGAACACTTCCGATATCCAAATATAGGCTTCCAATATATCAATCTTTATGTCTCAACCATTTCGAGACTCCTCGTCATGTTCGTGAGCACATCCGGGACTCCGAACAAACTTCGGTACATCAAAAAGCATAAACTCATAATATAACTGTCATCGAAACCTTAAGCATGCGGACCCTACGGGTTCGAGAACAATATAGACATGACCGAGACACGTCTCCAGTCAATAAACAATAGCGGAACCTGGATGCTCATATTGGCTCCTACATATTCTACAAAGATCTTTATCGGTCAGACCGCATAACAACATACTTTGTTCCCTTTGTCATCGGTATGTTACTTGCCCGAGATTCGATCGTCGGTATCTCAATACCTAGTTCAATCTCGTTACCGGCAAGTCTCTTTACTCGTTTCGTAATACATCATCTCGCAACTAACTCATTAGTTGCACTGCTTGCAAGGCTTATGTGATGTGCATTACCGAGAGGGCCCAGAGATACCTCTCCGACAATCGGAGCGACAAATCCTAATCTCGAAATACGCCAACCCAACATTTACCTTTGGAGACACCTGTAGAGCTCCTTTGTAATCACCCAGTTACATTGTGACGTTTGGTAGCACACAAAGTGTTCCTCCGGTAAACGGGAGTTGCATAATCTCATAGTCATAGGAACATGTATAAGTCATGAAGAAAGCAATAGCAACATACTAAACGATCGGGTGCTAAGCTAATGGAATGGGTCATGTCAATCACATCATTCTCCTAATGATGTGATCCCATTTAATCAAATGACAACACATGTCTATGACTAGGAAACATAACCAGCTTTGATCAACGAGCTAGTCAAGTAGAGGCATACTAGTGACGTTTGGTTTGTCTATGTATTCACACAAGTATTATGTTTCCGGATAATACAATTCTAGCATGAATAATAAACATTTATCATGATATAAGGAAATAAAATAATAACATTATTATTGCCTCTAGGGCATATTTCCTTCAGCATCAAGCTATACAGGGATGGAATGGAGCAAGGACTTGGGAAGAATTCAAGAAGACTCTGACAAGATCCCGTCTTATCCGGAAGCACCATGATACCCCAAGAAATAAACCTTGTGCCTGCAAGATTTGCAGAGAAATAGGACACACCCAGGAGGAACACAAGGATGGATGCCCTGATTGTAAGGAGAAACACCCGGCCGAGGAATGCCCAACTAGTCAGGTGACTTGTTTCTTGTGTGAAGGAACCGCCCACTACCCAGCTCAGTGTCACATTTACCCCACGGTGCAACAAACTATTCATAAGCAGGAAGGAGGAATGAAAGACGCCCTCCGAGAAGTTATGAAAGAACCTGTGATTAAGGAAAGTGTTGAAGACCCTAATGGAGAAAGCCTCAACAGATTTTACTCCAATGCTTGTTATTCATGTGGAGAAGAAGGACATTTTTCACAGTATTGCACCAAGGGAAGAAAAGAGTATATGGGATACTTCCCGACAGAAGCAGTGGAGTTTGATCCACTGGGAATAAAATGTTTGATCAGAACAAAGAAAACCAGGAAGAGAAAACAAAGACACCCTCAGAACAACCCAATTTCTGCAAAGAGGGACAAGAGTCATATTACCTGTTTTGAATGTAAGGACGTCGGGCATTATGCCAATGATTGTCTCGAAAGGAAGCAAGGAACTCAAGGAACAGGCACCATCACCAAGAAGCCTCGAGACATGCCGGAAGTTATTTGTTTTCGTTGCAAGGAAGCAGGACATTTTGCTAGGGATTGTTCAAATCATGAGAAAGATGGAGCTGAGTAGTGGAGATGTTGATATCAGTAATAAGGGTAGTAAGGAAAACACTTTTTCATGAGAATGTGAGGTTGAGTTATGTAATAGATTACTCAGAGGTTGTAATAATTCATGACTCAATAAAGTTGATATGTCATATGCTAAAAGGCTTTAAGGAGTTGTTATGCTTTATCTTGGAAATTAATATTCTGAGTGAACATGGAATAAAATGAGTTGTGATGCATAAACTGGATGTTGGAAATTAAGTTTGAAGTTTTGTTTGGATGATATGAATGTGTACCCAAGGAGATATGTACCTTATTCTGAGCACCATTTTTGTTTTACAACTGCAGATGACGACCCTTTATGAGTCTTTCCTCAAGGGACCGGAAACGATCATCACCCTGACAAGTGATCATGATTACCCAAAAATCCTGAAGGACATGATGAAGCATATTCACCTTGAAGGAGATGCAGTCTACAAAGGCTACCCCTTCATGCAAAAGGGAGTGGAACTTTGGTATGTGGAGGTACACCTCCACCGTATGAAAGGAGTTTGCCCAAAGACGATGGGGCAGTACTTTTTCATCTCACGTGTACCACAAGCAACTTTCTTCGACGCTGTTCGTGAAGCAGCCATGGAAGCCATACACCAGATCGGAGAAATACTTGAAGCAAGACTCCATTATACTCAGGAATACCTAAGAGAAGTGCATGCAGAGATGATGGAGGTGAAGCTCAAGGCCACCACGATGAAACAGAAGATTGAAGATTTCCAGGTGCATGTCGCACAATTCTAGTGGGACTGAAGAATCCTCAAGGAGGATTTTCTTTAAATAAAGTTGGGAGTAATGCCTGACCATACCAAACCATGTGGGTGGCAGCATTTGTAATAAATTACTTTTTTGGAATTTGGATTTACGAAAAATGGTTAAGGATGTAATAAGAGATTTGATATGAAAATAATATGATTTATGGATAAACTAGTGCATTTTTTCTGGTGTGGTAGTACTCCGTAAAGCCACAGGATCAATGAAGAAAGAAGTGTGTTATTCATGACGATCCATATAAGGGAGCTGGAACAAATAAATTGGAGTTTTGTATGATCGTCACCACAAGGGTATGAAGGAAGAAGTACTATTGGATTTAAAGGAGATGTAATGTTGGAATATGGAATGATAATCCTCGAATAGATGAGTTAAAATTATACAAGAGTTGAAGTGGGCCATAACCCACAGGCCTAGGAGTTAATAAGAAGCAAGCACACTCTTGCTGAAGGAAGATATTTTGGAAGTAAACTCTGAGTTAATCAGCCAACAATTATAGGAGGATACGAAAATCTGAGGGTTGTGAAGAAACGTTAGATGTCTCGTTCAGCTTGTAGAAACAATGGATTTATTCGAACTCAGTTCGCTGACAAGAGAAATTCTGCAATGCTTGTGAGTATGCCCAAGTGTTAGAATACGTGATTCGATGTCTGCATATGTAGTAATGGTTCAAGTATGGGATGGATTGGCCCCCATACCAGAGACTTCTATCATGAACTATCATATGTTGATGGAAAATCAGAGAGCCTTGAAAACCCTAGAAGAGTGTCAACATGATAAGCCAAAACCATAGAATGGTACGATGATTGATCCATGTACCACACACCTGTTGCCAATCGTAAGATATATGGTGAGATTCAACCAAACCCATTTTTCTGTAGGAGAAACCATACATGGTTGACCACCATGAGACTTTCGATAGTTATTTAGTATTGGCGACAGACCTATCAGCTAAGAAGACCTAGTCTCAGAGGCACGTCACCAGGATGGAAGGAAACGTGTTTGAGGAAAAGGTTATGCCCCGACCGGAAGAGCACCCGTGAAAGAGTTATTCTAGGGAATATGAGAAGACCGACACCGTCAACTCAAAAGAATGAGCACATGAGTTTTGGACGGGACCATAACCCTGCTTTGAAGTGTGGTAGCACACTAGACCATTCCAATCAATGGCATTGCTAGAAGACCCCAAACCCTAACCTTTTCTTGCTAGCCTCTTCGAATCTCGAGGACGAGATTCATTTTTAAGTGTCGTAGGTTTGTAACATCCCAAAATTCTAAATTTTGGAATGTTAAATTAAATAAATATTTATGAATGTTTGTTTGATTTTTGTGTGACTGATTGTGTGAAATTGAGTGGCATTTGGAAATTTCAGAGGTATTTGAATTTCATTTGAATTTTATTTTGGATTCAACTTGGCATTCGAAATTTATTTCATATACCCCTGACAAATACTTGTTTAAAAGTATGAGAGGAGCTAACATGACACTCCAAAAAGTCAGGAGAAATTAATGCCAAAAGTTTTTGAATTCAAATTGGAGTTTATTTTGAATAAAAAATGTTTTCTTTTAGTTTGGATTTTGCCTCTGGAAAAATGTTCACGTTGTAGGGTTTATTTTTCTGATTTTATTGATATATATGTCCTATATAAAAATACTATGGGTTTTCTATATTTAGTTTTTTTCCTCTCTGCTTTAATTCAAAAAAAGGAAAAGCCCTAGCATGTGGCTAGGCCAACAGGCCCAGCAATGCCGCAGCCCACCAGTGCGCCCGAGCCGGCCAGCCCAGCTCCGCGCGAGACGCTTGGAGCCCCTTCGCCTCGGTCGCCTGCTCCCCTCTCGCTCGCCCCTATGCCGATGACCGCAGGGCCCCACTGCCTGATCACTCTCGCCCGCGATCTTCTTCCTCCCCATGCCAGAACCACGCCGCTGCCGCCGAATCCCGGATCCCTCGGGATCCTATCCTCGATTTGCCCCCTCCTTCAAGCACCCCTTCCGCTATAAATACCCCTCTCCCTCGACCGATTCCGCCCCAAAGCCCCTTTCGAGAAACCCCGCCTCCTTCTCAATTGCTCATCGGAGCCGAGCGCCCCTGCTGCGCCATTGCCGCCCCACCGAGCTACTCCGACGCCCTCGCCGCCTCCCGAGACCATCTCTGCACTCCCCTCGCTCGTCTGCACCTCCCCGTGCGCTCGCGCGAGCCCAAAACCCACCGCAACGTCGCCACCGACGATGCCCAAACGCAACCGCCGCCTCGACCTCGCCACCGACCTCCTCCGTCCACCTACAACACCATCTCGGCCACCGCTGGACTCGCCATCGAACGCCGCGTCCGCCCATACCCTCGCCGGAGCCCGCCGACGATCGGAGCACCGCCACCGACGATGTCTGAGCCGCTCGCCGTCGACCTTGCCTGCAGTGAGCTCTCCACTTCCCCTTCACCGTCCGATCTGTTATTGACGCGCCAGATTAGATCTAACAAACGGTTTTTTTCTGTTTATAGATCGGTTTAGTTCCGGTTTTTATTCGGTTTAGATCGGTTCAGGTATAGTCGGTTTAGCCGATCGGTCTTTCACTTTTAGCCCGTGCACGTTTCGGTTATTTTCCGCCCGAGCGCTGGTTAGTTTCAGCTCGCACACCCCGTAGCGCCCGTTAGTTTTTTTGTTTTTGTTATTTTCGTTTCTGTTTTAAAAACAGAATAGTTTTGATTTTATATTGCTTATAACTTTTATGTTTAGATCCAAATTGATTGATTCTTTTTGCATTAGATTCAAAATTTGTTGAAGTTTCTGTTTGTACCAATGTATTTCAAATTTGACTAGTTTAAAATTGAATTTGATGAAATTTATTCAAATCACTATTTTGGCCGTATCTTGAGTTTTATGAAATAGTTTTTGATTGATTCTTTTTGCTACTATTTTGTTATTGTTTTGTCTATCTAGTAGCTTATAGTTATTTATTTTTAGTTTAATTTAATTAGGTTTATTGCGAAAATAGTACTGTTTTGCTTATGTAGTTGTTTTAGTCATAAAATTAGTGTTTTTAATTAATTTTAGTTAATTCTCTTTGTAGATCTTTACATGTTGTCATATGTTTCTGTTAGACTACAGTAGATAAATTTTTGTAGTTATTTATTAGTGTTTAGTTACTATTTTAGTATTTGTTTGTTTAGTTCATAGTGATAGGTGATAAAAGTAGTTTCATTAGTTTCAAAAGTAATTTTTGCCACTTCATTATATGTTGTCATTGATTCTGTTATTTAGGAGTAAATTAGTTTGATAATTATTTTAGTATTGTTTACTATTGTCTTGGTGTTTTGCTAGTTGTTATAGTTGTTCTGGTGTTAACTAGTCAGTTACAATAGTTTTCATACTAGTTCTTTTTGCTAGTAAATGCTTTAGTAAAGTATTTTGTTGTTGTTTTATTAGAATTATATTTTCCATGCTATATAAAAATTATTAGAGTAATTTAGTTTTAATAAGAAAGTTTTGACTGTTATTGTGTGAGATGGTTTCTCCCTTGTTTTCGTGAAGTTTTCTTTGGAATTCTATTTGGTTTTCTTTGACTTCATTATTGTTTTATTTATAGCTTTTCGATTGTTATTTTGATTGCTAGTATTGTTTGCTAAGATTATTGCTTATGTGAGTATAATGTTGATTATATAGATTTTCTCGGAGTGACGAATAGTTTATCAAAGATTTCGAGAGCATTATTATCTTCATCAAGTAATACCAGGCAAGTTCACTTTGACCATGTTTTTCATACCTATGTTTTATTTGCATGTGGTGGCACCCTTTCAATAATCCCTCCAGTAGTGATATTGATTTCTTGTAGTTGAGTAGAATGCATGAGGTAGGAACCCATCTCCCTGTTATCAAGCCCGAGACGTTGTATAGTTTTAATGCTATGCTATAGTAGACGGGGTTTTGTATGAGTGCATGAGAGTGGTGTGAAGGAGGACTATACATCAATGGCGACAACTTCTTGATGGCATCGGCATGGACTGCATCTTCAGTACTCCTCAAGATTTTGAGACTCGAGACAAGAATTCAATACACACTACTGGGTGAAGGACGGTTGACGAGCACCCTAGAGAAACCAGTGGTTGGCCGGGATGCATGGAGAAGCGCGACATCTTGCGAAAAGCTTCACCCAGACTCAAAGATACGGAAGAATACTTCATGCCCGGAAGCTTACCTATGCAACTGCAAGTCACTATGGGCTCTGGCTTGGTTGACCTTAGTTGTGACTTTGGCTGGGACGGTGCTGGCAGATGTAGAACTACGGTAGGATTGGATGAGCACCGGACAGTGGTCAGAGAAACTCTTCGGAAGACCATGTTTCGGTCATCTTGTTCTCAAACACCCTGAAGTGCGGGAACATAAAAAGTGGGATCGAATCTTGCGGGAAAGTGCGCAAACCTCTGCAGAGGGTAAAATCTAATCGCTTAGCCGTGTCCCCGGTTACGGACAATTTGAGCCTCTGGACTTGGATCTATCTCGGAACTCTCAACACCGGATTGATAACTTAATTGTGGGCAACTTATGATGATTTGGGCTACGAGACATCGGTTGGCGGAACCATGTCATGATAGGAAACTCCATAGTACAGACTCCTGATATTCCTTTGTTGTAGGGAAAGTAAAACCAGCTTTTATGCAAAAACATCAGACACAGAGCCACAAAGCCATATTGAATATAGAATAGTTTTATCATCTGCTTTCCTCATATTGTGATCTTGCCGGTACATTCAATGTACTGACCTACACGGCTGCAACGTCTCATGTTGCAGATATGTTCCTTTCGACGAGTAAGAGTACGATACAAGGTTACGGTCTACACTCAACCTGCCGATGGTGTTGATGGGACTCCACACCCGATTATTTGTTTCCGCTGAGACTTATGAGGTATATATCAGTTTTGTGTTATTTATACATGTGATTGCACTTTGATATATACATTGATATACTATGTGCGCCAGCATACCGATCCAGGGATGGCACAGATACACAGAGGCTTGACCGTCTGAGGTCGGGTCGCTACACATAGCATGTCAGAAACAGATTCATGATAGCAACTTTGCAAGCTCATGCCACTCACCAAAAAGCATTTCATGGCATCACAAGGTAACCAACCGTAAGTAGACACATTTATGAAGCTAATGATGGCAAGAGAAAGTTCATAGGGTACATGTATCACTAGCAACACCCATGGCAAAAATGAACTTCATGTTAAAAATATGACAGGAACAATATTTAGCAAAAGTAGAGCATGTAAATGACATGCTACACTACCCCATAATTAAAACTAGAGGGATGAATGGATAGAGCAATACTATTTCTTAAAAACACTCTTACTGAACTACTTCAAAATGTGCATGGATCTACCAGTAGCAACACGACAACATAGCATCATAATATGACAGGAAAAGACTTAGCAAAATTCTTGAGTGTCTGAAATCAGCAACATCATATAGCCTACTTTGCATGCTTGTGCTAGTCACCACAGAGCTCATAAAAATACAAGGCTTGCACCACTGTAAAGACGGCATGGAGATGCTCCTAAAACTTGTAGACCTCCTACTCATAGGATGCACACACAAAATGCAATGAAAATGAGAAATCAGCAAATTATGATGAATTCCAACAGACAACATCATATAGCACTTTTGCGACAATGACTAAGGCATCAATATGAACAGTAACATGCATCCAAATGACACCAACATGAAGAGCATCACGAGATGAAATATTTCGATATATATATACATATATATATAGGACAACACTATTTTGATCCCGGGATCAGAATAACTATTCTGATCACGGCGCCTTATATAGGCCCAATGAGACATTCCGAACTCCCGAAAACACAAAAAAAGCCCGATTGGCCCATTCTCAACCCCACCCACCTCCCGCATCACCTTTGCCGGATCTCCCGACCACCTCCCACCGCCACCCCTGGCTCCAGCGCGCTTCTTCCCTTTGACCCGCGCGTTGCCGCCGCACTTCCTTCCCCACGGCCGGGGCCCCTCTTGCCTGCTGCCGGCACGCCTCCTCCCCCTGCCGTTGCGCCACCTCCCCATGCTCTCCTCCTCCCACTCCACCCCGATCCACCCTGATGCGCGCAACCCTCCACATACCCTGATGCGCGCAACCCTCCACATACCCTGATCTGCGCGACCCACCGGGAGCCACACCTGCATCTCGCCGCCCCGCTCCCTGGCCACCGAAGCGCCATCCTCCCCGCTCCCCAGCCGAAACCCATGACACCTCGTCTCTCCTCCCCTGGACTGCTGTTGCGAGCCGCCGATGCGGGACACCTTCCCGACTTGCTACCGTCATGTCGTGGATGGCCACGAGCGACCTTTTTCCACCTCCCCAAGTGCCGCCACTCGGGATGCCACACTCAGGCTCCCCTACCACCGCGGACTTCTTGCTCCTGCCAACAGGACCTTCTCCCTCCTGTCGCCGCGTCCTTATTCCACCTTCCTCACACCACCCTTCGGCCACGAGGCAGCGCTCCAACCAGCCAAAATGGGTCACCGCCCACCACCTGCGTGCCACCCACCACAGATCGACGTTGGACGGTGTTGAGACCTCCCTCCTCCCGGCGCCTCTTTATCATCCTACATGTAGTGACCCTCCATGTCTTCTCTGAACTCTCTCTTCAGGAGGATTTGACCTTCTCTAGACATTTATTTTTTAAGTTTGTTCTCTGAAAAACTACACTTGGATGACCCCTTTATATATCTCATGTATGTATTGGCTTGAGGTTTCAGCATAGAAGCATTGACTTCCCTCTACTTGTTCTTGTTATTACTGAACTAGTTGCTTTTCTCATACTGAATGTGCATGTTCCGACATGTGTTACGACCAGCTCCTACGCTATCGCCGACCCACTGGACTTTTGCATTGCTGCAGCATGGCAGAGGGGTCGCCGGCTCCCAGTGCCTATGTCTCCCTCACCTCATTCCCCTGTTCTCAGGAGAGGCGTAGAGATACAAAGGGATCAGTGTCAATCATATCCTACAGGATGCCAAGTTCGACCAGAGTGACTATTGTAGTTCGCCGTACTTAAATAACAAGGGCTTTTAAAGCAGATGATGCTCTATACTAAATGTTTTCTTTGTTTTTATACTCCACCAGTACTAGCTTGATGTGAAAAATTCTGTACAAATGGTCATTTGGAAGTTATGAGCATGCCTTTCTCTTCTCATATCCATGCTCCAGCCCCTGTACTTTTTTTGGATGAGTTTGGTGATGTAGCTGGCTTTGGATGCAGCAACACAGTCTATGGGTATAGTTCGTGATGCTACTACTACGTGCACCAGGGGATTTGCTTTGATCTAAAAAATGCATTTGGCTGAATTCCCACAAAAAAAAGAATGTTCGGCAGGTTAGATACAAAAACAACTGAAGTTCAAAATGATAGCATCCTCGGATAAAAAGAATAGGAGAGCACAGTAACAAAAAAAATAGTTGAAGCACAATGTTGTGGCATATGTAGAAAATAGATCGAACAGAAATAAGATAACACTCAAATTTAAAATTCATAATATAACAAGAAGTTAATTTTTTTAAATAGAACGTTTCAAAATTTTCATAAAAAATATTAAGAAGAAATAAAACCAGGAAGTCCAATTTAAAAACATGGAGAAGTTCAATGATTATAGAAAACTCAGATTTTCCTCGTTATTAAAGAATGGAAATAAGAAGTTCAAAAATATAATAACGAGAAGTTCAACTTTTAAAAATAGAGCGTTTCAAAAATTTCAAAAAAAAGATTAAGAAAAAATAAAACCAGGAAGTCCATATTAAATAGATGGAGAAGTTCGATGATTATATAAAACTCGGATTTTCCTCATTATTAAAGAATGGAAACGAGAAGTTTAAAGATAAATAACAAAAGTTCAACTTTTTTTAAAAATAGAACGTTTCAAAAATTTCATAAAAAGATTAAGAAAAAATAAAACCAGGAAGTCCAATTTAAAAAGATGGAGAAGTCTGATGATTATAAAAAACTCAGATTTTCCTCATTATTAAAGAATGGAAAGATGAAGTTCAAAAATTAAATAACAAGAAGTTCAACTTTTAAAAATAGAGCGCTTCAAAATTTCTTCAAAAAATTAAGAAAAAAACCAGGAAGTCCATATTAAAAAGATGGAGAACTTCGATGATTATAGAAAACTCAGATTTCCCTCATTATTAATGATTTGGAAACAAGAAGTTCAAAACTAAAAAAACAAGAAGTTCAACTTTTAAAAATAGAGCACTTCAGAATTCATAAAAATATATTAAGAAAATCAGATTAATATTTATAAAAAACTCAGATATTTTCACGTAACCGATAGAAGTTCAGATTGATAACTGCCATAAGTTCACGTCTACACGGTGTGTATTTTGTATTAAAAAGAATAAAAAGGCAAAGACTAAAATTTTGTTTTTATAAGTTCAAGTCCTCGGTCGAAGAAAGTTAAAAAAATAATATTGTGAGAGAGTCTTGTATACAAGGAATATCATTTGTGCAACACTGATGAATGGATTAGAAAATTACAAACGAAAATACGTCACACAAGTTCAACATGAAAACAGAACGCAGTTCAACTACTATGTTGAATGAATTTTAGATGAAAGACTTTTAAAATCATCGCGAGTATGAAAAAACGATCAACACAGGAAAGTTGTGTGCTTACAGCAGCTTTCCACCGGTATATCACTTGCTCAATTACGGTGAGTGGATGGAGAGCTACGAGCAGTGGATGGAGAGCTACGAGCAAAAAAATCACGTAAAAAACGGAGTGAAGTTCAGGTACACGCGCCGAGAAGTTCAGGTTCTTCACGCGGTGCATTTTCGAAGAATCTGTTTCGCGATAAAGGCAGAACGAATGATCCCGCCGTTTTCGAAATTACTTGAAAACGGCTATGAATCAGAGAAAACCATCAACATGAAAAAGTTTCGCATTTTCTGTAGCTTTTCAGCGGTATATTATTTTCCCCATTCTGATAAAGTTTGTAGAAATTACGGCGAAAATATGTTTTTCACCATTTTTGAAACCGACTTAAAACTGTAAAGAATTGGGAGAAACAATACATATCAAAAAGTTTCGCATTTGTTCAAGCTTTCCAACGCCATATCATTTGCTGCATTCGGACGCACGGTTAAAAAATTTGCTCGAAAATATGAACTCAATAAGACTTGGACCATTTTCTAAATTACTCTTAAACCATTCAAAATTAGAAAAAAACTTTTAAGATGAAAAAGTAGTGCATTTTCATAAGCTTTCCAATGCCATATCATATGCCTCCATTGGATTAGCCGTTTAGAAATGACATCAAAAAAACGAATTCAGCTCTTCGGTTTACGAAATTTTACGTTTTTTCAAATTACTCTTTAACCATAGGTAATTAGAGAAAACTTTCAACATGTGGAAGGAGCGGTTTTGCAGAAGCTTTCCAACGCCATATTATATGCCTCATTTCGATAAACGGTTTAGAAATGCAATTGAAAATACGATTCACGTTTTTTGTGCGAAGAAAAAACAGTTTTCAAAACTGCTCTTAAACCGCTTATATTTTACCAAAAATTTAAGTTGGGTCATGATATTGGTGTACATAGCTTTCCAATGGTATATCGCAAATTCCATTTGGGCAATGTTGGCGGAAGTTCAACCTAGTTCACAGGGAAGTTCAACGTACTACTAGCGGGACAGGTCAGGTTGTGATCAGAATATTATTCTGATCCGGTGATCAGAATAGTGTTTATATATATATATATATATGCATGGAGATATGACATGTCAAAGAGGGTCACATGAAGTAGAACATTTCGGGACTTAGACGAAAAACGAGAGGTCAACCTCAGATCTAGGGTTTCGCACGGAAACTGAGGTTCATCGAGGATGTGACCGGAGATGCTCGGCGAGGAGGAAGGAGATGGACGGTGTTGGGGATATGACTATTGGGTATGACCCGCCCAGGAGGGGCTGGGTTATCCCAATGGCGGTTCATCAAAACAAATCCCATGAAGATGTTAAAGATGGTGGTTCATGAAGTAGACTTACTAAAGGGCCCAAAGCCCAAGGGCGGCTTAAGGCCCATAGGTGTAAACCTCCATATATGTATGACTTGTACTATAAGGCAAGTGTAATTAGTCACCGGACCGGACATGTTGTTTATGAGCCGGCCGTGACACTGTAAGCCGCTGGGCGTCAACCTGTGTATATAAAGGGACGGCCCGATGGCGACTTAGGGCAAGAGACAACAGATCGAAATCTTGGTCAAGCGTATCCGCTCCCTGGTAATCAAGACATAAGCAATACCACCTCAAACTGGATTAGGCCTTTACCTTCACCACAAGGGGCCGAACCAGTATAAACTCCTTGTGTCCTTTGTCCCGTTTAACCCCTTTAAGCGATATGCATGGAGATATGACATGTCAAAGAGGGTCACATGAAGTAGAACATTTCAGGACTTCGACAAAAAAAGAGAGGTCAACCTCATATCTAGGGTTTTGCACAGAAACTGAGGTTCGTCGGGGATGTGGCTGGAGATGCTGCCGGAGATGCTCGGCGAGGAGGAAGGAGATGGCTGGCGAGCTCGGGCGCTCCAGCAACGAGCTGGAGGAGGAGGACGGCGGCGAAGGACGCCGGCGTCGGGCGAGGGCAGCGACAGGCGAAGTGTTGGCGTTGCGCGTCGGCGGCCGGCGGGGCGGCGAGGCGCGGCGGTGGCGGCCGGTGGGGCGGCGAGGCACGGCGCCGGGCGGTGGTCAGCAGCGGCGCTAGGCAGCAGAGCGCGCGGGTGGCGGCGCAGGGGCGATCGGCCTTGCGAGCCCGCTTCGGGCCCGGCAGGCCGACAACGAAGTGGGCGCGGGGCGCTGATGTGTCGCGCGGTGGTTGGTGCGGGCGGCGGCGGCGGACGCGTCCGGCGCCGTCCGGGCGTGTCCGGCGCGCGGAGGAGGGGTCGAGCTAGGGTTTCCAGCCGGATTTGGATGGGGGAAGGCATATTTATAGGTAGGGGGAGCTAGGAGAGTCCAAATGAGGTGCGGTTTTTCCCCACACGACCGTGATCCAACGTCGGAGAGCATGGAGGGGGTTTAGATGGGCTAGTGGGCTGTTTTGGAGGGGTGCTGGGCTGCAAAGAGAGGGAGGCTTATGCGGTTACCTGGTTAACCGTTGGGGCAACAAACGACCTCCGAATGGAACAAAATTTGACAGGCGGCCTACCGGTGATCGACCAAGGCCACTCGACAAATCTCGGCCCGTTCCGAGAACTTTTTCTTCCGCTCACGTAATGAGATCTGAGGGGTGCAACGGGTCCATGTGGGAGTGTCGGATTCCGAAATGGACAACGGCGAAAATGACCAGATGCATGAGACGAAAACGAATGCAAATGAGATGCACATGATGACATGAGATGAAATGCATGACATGAACAAAATGCAAAACGAAGACAAAACCCAACCACAGAGCAAATATCATATCACATAGCCAGAAATGGCAAGAGTTGGAGTTACAGTTATGGAATGTTACATCCGGGGTGTTACATTTTCCTGATGAGCAGTTAGCTGCAATAAATGTTGCTCATAATACTCCTTGGTATGCTGACTATGCTAATTACATTGTTGCTAAATACTTATGACCTACCTTTACATACCAACAAAAGAAAATATTCTTCTATGATTTAAGACACTACTTTTGGGATGACCCACATCATTATAAAGAAGGAGTATATGGTATTATGAATAGGGACAAATCCTACGGAAATGTCACTCCGAAGCATATGGAGGACATCATGCTTCAGATAGAACTGCTCACTAGGTATTGTAATCTCGATTTTATTAGCCTACTCTCTTCATGGATACCCGTAAGTTCATCTTATCTTGTGATGAATGTCAAAGAATAGGTAATATCGGTAAGCGTCAAGAAATGCCCATGAATTATTCACTTGTTGTTGAACCATTTGATGTTTGGGGATTTGATTACATGGGACCTTTTCCTTCCTCTAATGGGTATACACATATTTTGGTTGTTGTTGATTATGTTACTAAATGGGTAGAAGCCATTCCAACCAGTAGTGATGATCACAACACCTCTATTAAAACGCTTAAGGAAGTTATTTTCCCAAGGTTTGGAGTCCCTAGATATTTAATGACTGATGGTGGTTCACACTTTATTCATGGCGCTTTCCATAAAATGCTTGCCAAGTATGATGTTAACCATAGAATTGCATCACCTTATCATCCTCAGTCTAGTGGTCAAGTTAAACTTAGAAATAGAGAAATAAAATTAATTTTGCAGAAGGCTGTCAATAGGTCCCAGAAGAATTGGTCTAAGAAATTAAATGATGCACTTTGGGCTTATAGAACAGCGTATAAAAATCCTATGGGTATGTCTCCTTATAAAATGGTTTATGGAAAAGCTTGTCATTTGCCTCTTGAGTTAGAACATAAAGCATATTGGGAAATCAAAGAACTTAACTATGATTTCAAACTTGCCGATGAAAAGAGGTTATTTGATATTAGCTCATTAGATGAATGGAGAACCCAAGCTTAAGAAAATGCTAAGTTGTTTAAAGAAAAAGTTAAAACGTGGCATGATAAAAGAATTCAAAAGCATGAGTTTAAAGTCGGAGAATATGTTCTTTTGTACAACTCTTGTTTCAGATTCTTTGCAGGAAAACTCCTCTCAAAATGGGAAGGACCCTATGTTATCGAGGAGGTTTATCGATCTGGGGCCATCAAAATAAATAATGCTGAAGGTACTAACCCGAAGGTTGTTAACGATCAACGAATAAGACATTATATCTCAGGTACGCCCATTAATGTTGAAAGTAATATTATCCAAACTTTGACACCGGAAGAACACATAAAAGAGTCCTTCCGAAACACTATAGAATCATGAAAATAAGGAGGTACGTGATACTGTAAGTAAACGGACTCCGAAAAATCCGCAAAAATATTTTTTTGTCAGTTTTGGAATATTTAGAAAATTAGGAAAATAAGAAACTTCCAAGAAGCGTACCCTGGTGGGCATAAGACACCAGGGCGCACCTGGTAAGCCAGGTGCGCCCAGGTGGGTTGTGCCCACCTGGGTTACCTTCTGGACTCCGTTTTTCTACAGCTTGCTTGTTTCCCAATATAAAAAATCTTTATATACCCCCCGAACCCGTTGACCACCATATCGCGGGGAAATCTTCAGTTTTCTTTTCTTGTTGTTTTCTAGTCAGATCCAAAAATATGTCATCCCAAGACTCCGAGGGTGAGAGCTATGCTGCTGATTTCATCTCAAACCCAAGTCATATGGGGATGTGGAGCACTATGGCTGGACCATGGAGGAAGAGGAAGACTATTATCCTAGGGAGAAGGAGGAGATGAGCTCAGATGAGGACGAAACCCCATTGCCTCAACCAGGGGACATGCATGTGGAATTCAAGAAGTCAAGCCTCCCAAACAAACCAAAGAGGCCTAAGGTTCAGTTTATACCCACTGGTACATGTCGGTGCTATACAAACGATTTTTAACCCCTTTCCATGACGGTGTTCAGAACCGTCACCTAGTGAGTGTGGGCGATAGGGGGGGTCCTTCCCACACGACCCAGAAACTATCGGGGATATGCCCTGTTGGCACACACGCTCGGCAAAATGAGGTCGTGTGCGACTGGCGAACACTCAAATACACAAATACGTACAGTAGTGCTAAAAATACAATTATACATGCGAAATCATTTCCGGTCGTATGTACATCCCACATAGTGAGTCATCGCTAAACGTTTCTGTTCGTATATAGATCCCACACAATCACTCCAAGGAAAATGTTTGTGCAAGGTGGCGTAACGCAAACAGTTTTCAAGAGAATGTCATGTGTGATTGTTCATTGATCCAACACGGTTTATTCCTAGAAACTGTGTGCATTGCCCGAGGTCATCGCCCATGGTGTTTTCTCAATAACCGTTTGCAATTGGAAAACCCAATTAGCAAGCTAAATGGCCAATTAGCGAGCTAATTGCCCTATTATTAATAATCCATTTACTAATCTAATTGACATTCATATTAAGCACATAATATATTCCATTTCCATATTAAGGAAGCGAGATTTCATAATTGAAATACATCAGAGTACAACATGATATAGCTTCAGCAATCAGCTACCCCATTACACAACTGCACCAGCAGCAAGTTCCACATGCAACATCTAGAACCTTTCAAAATTAGCATCATAGACGGTACATAGAGAGATGCATCTCATCTGGAAAACTGCTGAAGCGGAAGGCGAATATTGAGCCTTCATTCATGTTGAAGGTCTTTGCAACTTTAGGCCAGTGCCTGTGGATGATTGACCGTCCATCCTTCGACCTCTTCAGGAACACTTCAATATTGAACGTGGGTGTTGTATGAAAACTTTCCTCGCCTCCTGACCACAGAGGTGGTTTGAGAAGTAATCATCAGTGAACCCTGAAAACAAGGATGTGCATAAATATCTTCTCCATATTGGAAATGGGGCAAAGGAATAAAAAAAGGCAAGGTATAATAGTTAGTACCATCTTGTAAACCTTAGTGCTTGCCATTGTTTCCCTGCAACACATATAAGGTAGTTAGTCATCAGGTTAAGTAAGGGTTCACATCCTACCAGTAAAATATGTTGATGAAAAGTAAGCACATTGCAGATTCATCAGATTAATTCAAGCCACATGGAAAACCCATTTATCCAAACCAAGCATGATTAAGAACTAGGAAATATAGCACTTGTATATGTTTCTCATGTATTAAGTGCAGCCAAATTCGTTTTATTACCCACATGGTATACAATAACAGAATGCAGCCACAACAATTGAACATCGCATTGCAGAATTGAACCAAGTTAACTAAACACCACAACAAATGAACCAAACGTTAACTGAGCACCACATTGCACAATATATAAAACTCCTAATAGAAGATCAGACAGCTAACCAAACCAAGCATGTTTAACAACTTGTAAATATATCAATTGTATTTGTTTCTCATGTATTTAGTACAGCCAAATTCGATTTATTTCTCACATGGTATACAATAACAGAATGCAGCCACAACAATTGAACATCGCATTGCATAATTGAACCAAGCAGTTAACTAAACACCACAACAAATGAACCAAATGTTAACTGGGCACCACACTGCACAATATAACATACTCGTAATATAAGATCAGATAGTTAACCAAACCAAGCATTCTTAACACTTGGAAATATTGCACCCTGAAGAATTGAACATCACATTTGTAGAATTGAACCAAGCAGTTAACTGAACACCACATTGCACGACATATAGAACATATACACTATAGCAGAAGATTGCATGGTAAAAGTAGATAGCACAATTCACTAGAATTTGTTAAGGAAAGGCAGTAGCTAGCAAACTGAACATGGGTCCTTATAGTGAGCTAATAAGACAAGCTACTCCTCATTGCCGGAGATATCGATGACGATTTGCTCCTTGGACATGGAAGAGGGCGAGGCCTCCGCATCGTGGGTGCCCTTGTTGTAGTGGTGAGTTGCATGAGCCACTCCGGGCACCAACCTACTGGCTCTCGAGATGAGGTAAGCAGGTGACGCTGAGAAAACACCTCGTAGTCTTCGGCGAAGGCACCGACGGTGGCCTCGAGAAAATGCCAAGAACTGTCGTTTAAAGTAGCCAACCGCGTCGCAGCATCAGCGTGCAAGGCGTCAACGGTGGCCTCGACGGCAAGGTGCTCCTCCAAGATCTGGGGGTCAGCACGAATGGCAGCCATCGCGACCTCATCCGCGCGTGCGGCCGCGATTTGCTTCTCCGCTGCCAAATGCTCCTTGAGATCCTGGCTATACTGTGTGCACCATGGCTTAGGCCGGCGCTTATTTGGTGGAGGGGTCGGTGATTTGGGTGGAAGGTGTCGCGCTCGAGCCGGAGGTCGGGGCATGTGGGATGTGGAAGGATGAGGAGGATGGGGGTCGGATGTGGATTACCTGCCTGGATAGGCGAGGCCGAGCAGTGTGAAGGAGGGTCACCAGCGAGGAGGCGGCGCTGCAAGCAAGGAGTGAAGGTTTCAACTTGGAAAGGAATGCGAAAACAGGGGAAATGTGGCTTTTGGTAAGAGGGAGGGGGCGGAGAGGTAGATATTTCCGCGGAAGCCGAAAATTTGGAATTGCTTCACCGAAAACACTGGCACGCAAAGTGTCATCAGACACGGTCCCTTATTCAGATCAGGTTGTGGACTGTAGCCATCACACTTTCTCGCGTAAGCCATATGCGTACTATACTCTGATGGTGCTCCAAGATATTTTGTGCTGCATCTCACACGGTTGGTTATAATAAACTGTGTGGGATCTACTTGATTTTTCGTCATGATTTGAATTACATAATGGGGTCACGGCGGCCATGAACGGTGTTTGAATTGCTAGACCTTTTATCTACAATGAACATGCAACTATATGTGTGTCCTAAAAGAATTGGAATTATTCAGGGTTCATTTGGACATTTTTATGCATTAAGTGAGTTTTCAATGCATTTATGTGCACAATTCAAATTTGAACTACATGCACATGCTCCAGTGCATATAAATTGGTTGAAAAATCAACTCTTTGTCCTTGGGTGCATGCTTAGGTCCCATGCAAGAAATGGGAATGGATGTCAAACACCCTGCCACTGTCACTCGGTCGCAAACATTGAGATACCTAGTTTTTAAATTCTAGTAAATCCAAAACTCATCTGAAATTCATGAAACTTGGCATGCTATATGGAGCGGCATCAACATGCCGTGGTAATTTTTTTATCCCATTTGGGGCAGGTTTGGGTATATGCTTCTCACAAACCAGAGCTTCTCACAACAAGCATGATGGTTTCGGTAGGGAACGCCCACCTTTGGGGATGAAACAATATCCATTTCCTCTTATTGCTTTCAATTTTTTTCTCTTGTCAACATAGAACAACAGGAGTGTTGTGTTATTTTTTGTGATTTTTCGGGGTTTGTTTGGAAATTTTTATGCATTAAGTGAGTTTCCAATGCATTTATGCGCACAATTCAAATTTGAACTACATGCACATGCTCCAGTGCATATAAATTGATTGAAAAATCAAATCTTTGTCCTTGGGTGCATGCTTAGGTCCCATGCAAGAAATGGGAATGAATGTCAAACACCCTGCCACCGTCCCTAGGCCGCAAACATTGAGATACCTTGTTTTTAAATTCTAGTAAATCCAAAACTTGTCAGAAATTCATGAAACTTGGCATGCTATCATGGAGCGGCATCAACATGTCGTGGTAAACTTTTTGTCCCATTTGGGTCAGGTTTGAGTATATGCTTCTCACAAACCAGAGCTTCTCAAAAACCAGAGCTTCTCACAACAAGCATGATGGTTTCGGTAGGAACGACCCACCTTTGGGGACGAAACGATATCCATTGCCTCTTATTGCTTTCAAATGTTTTCTCATGTCAACATAGAACAACAGGAGTGTTGTGTTATTTTTGTGATATTTCAGGGTTCGTTTGGACATTTTTATGCATTAAGTTAGTTTTCAATGCATTTATGTGCATAATTCAAATTTGAACTACATGCACATGCTCCAGTGCATATAAATTGGTTGAAAAATCAAATATGTGTCCTTGGGTGCATGCTTAAGTCCCATGCAAGAAATGGGAATGAATGTCAAACATCGGGGCACCGTTGATTGACGGCAAAATGTTGAGATACCTGGTATTTAAATTCTAGTAAATCCAAAACTCGTCCGAAATTCATGAAACCTGGCATGGCATCATGGAGCGGCATCAACATGCCGTGGTAAAAAAATTGTCCCATTTGGGGCAGGTTTAGGTATAAGCTTCTCACAAACCAGAGCTTCTCACGACAAGCATGATGGTTTCGATAGGGAACGTCCCACCTTTGGGGACGAAACGATATCCATTGCCTCTTATTGCTTTCAATTTTTTTTCTCGTGTTAACATAGAACAACAGGAGTGTTGTGTCAATTTTTGTGATTTTTCGGGGTTCGTTTGGACATTTTTATGCATTAACTGAGTTTTCAATGCATTTATGTGCATACTTCAAATTTGAACTACATGCACATGCTCCAGTGCATATAAATTGGTTGAAAAATCAAATCTGTGTCCTTGGGTGCATGCTTAGGTCCCATGCAAGAAATGGGAATGAATTTCAAACACCAGGGCACCGTTGATTGCTGGCAAAACGTTGAGATGCCTGGTTTTTAAATTCTAGTAAATCCAAAACTCGTCTGAAATTCATGAAACTTGGCATGCTATCATGGAGTGGCATCAACATGCCGTGGTAAAAATTTGTCCCATTTGGGGCAGGTTTGGGTATATGCTTCTCACAGACCAGAGCTTCTCACAACAAGCATGATGGTTTCGATAGGGAACGTCCCACCTTCGGGGACGAAACGATATCCATTGCCTCTTATTTCTTTCAAATTTTTTTATCATGTCAACATAGAACAACAGGATTGTTATGTCAATTTTTGTGATTTTTCGAGGTTTGTTTGGACATTTTTATGCATCAACTGAGTTTTCAATGCATTTATGTGCATAATTCAAATTTGAACTACATGCACATGCTCCAGTGCATATAAATTGGTTGAAAAAACAAATCTGTGTCCTTGGGTGCATGCTTAGGTGTCCATTTTGAGAGAAGGCGCACTCGAATAATGACAGCCAACAAAGGCATTTTGGAAAAATAGCTCCCACTTTAATATCTCAAACGTTTGTATAATTCAAACTGTGTGCACTCTGTTACCATTCACGTGACACCACGTGTCTTGGTTTTAATGGCTATAGGAGGTGCCGTGTGGATAGCTTCTTGACTGAACGGGAGGCGTGCGAGCGCAGTTCGGTGCGCAGGCTCACTGAGAAGCGTACAAGCTGTTCAACGCAGTATCTGTGCATCTCTTCAATGCAACCGGTTCAGATTACGATACGGAAATTAAAGACAGACTTCGGCGCTAAGCTAAGAGACACTACGATTTGTCAATATATGCAGCTAAAAATCAATAGCACTATCTATTTTCTGCAACTAAAAATTCAGTAATTACGCATAAATTTCATTCATACTAGGGATTAAGCAGTCATTCTCACCGGGAAGCGAGACAGCCTTGGACCGCCGCCCGCCTCGCTCCCGCTGGTCTATATTAATGGCGCCGCCGAGCGGTCGCACCCCCATCCTCGCCACACACACAATTCCTCTCTCTCCGCCCGCATCCTCGACGCTGCTCTAAGTCCTCATAGCCGCCAGTGTACGAGGATGCCGCCGAAGCGCCCCATCGGAGGGAGTGGCGACGCCGGGGCTGCTGAAGCGCCAGAGCATGGCGTGAATATGGAGACAGAGGTTTTCGTCGCCGCCGACGAGGTGGAGAACGAGGCTGCCAACAAGCGGAGGCAGGTCAAGAAAGAACTGCAAGCGACTCCTGCAGGCCTAGACTTCATCATCAACCTCCTCGATGATATGTTGATAGTCATCATATCCCTCCTCCCAATCAAATATTGGGCGCGGATAGCCGCCCTTTCCCGACGGTGGCACCCCCTATGGCTCCTCACCCCTATCGACCTCCTCGACAGCCACAAGCTCTGCCATGGCTATCGCCAAATCTTGGATGCGTTCTCCCAGATCCTCGGCAGTCACCATGGCCCAATCAAAGGCCTTATCACGGACAAGTTCTGTTCCAATGGTAAGGACCGAGCCAAGCTCGAGTGGTTCCAATCCCCCGCCATAGATCAGCTCGAGAAACTCAGTTATAATGATGGGCATATGCGCTTGCTGCCAACGTCCACACTTCGCTTCGTGCCCACGCTGTGCTTCGCCAAGTTCATGAACTGCCATCCCCCCTTAATGACGCGCCCGCTCTTTTTCTACCACGACTGAAGCACCTCGAGCTCGTCGTCGTTCGCATCCCAAAGGATGACATGGAGCGCCTGCTCCACAGCTATACTGCACTCGAGTTCCTTCGTCTTCAGGCGATGAATTGGTCGAGTACCTTGCACATCACCTCCAGGACTCTCTGGACTATTTATGTGTGTTGCTGGTGCTGCAACAAGAGATCACAAAAGGTGGACCACAATATGGTCATCTAGGATGCACCTTCACTCAAGAGATTACTTGTAGTTGATCAACAAGGTCCAACAAGAATCAATGTCATTTCTCCACCGAAATTGAAAGTGGTGGGCTACTCGTCTGTCAAATACTACAACTTTCAGGTACAACAGTCGCCTTATACATCTCCTTCTTGATATCAATGTTATTTATGGTTTTGAAGATGTATGTTCGTCTGTCATGCAGCGAAGCTTCACCCAGACTCTAGGCATAGTGAGGGTATTGGAACTAGAATCTGTCGGCCCCAACCTGGACCAAGTTATCAGTTGCCTGAGATGCTTTTCGTGCCTGAAGAAGCTGTATATCAAGGTGATGTTCCTTTCCTGTTAAATGTTAACCATAAGGGAGTTCAATTTTTTTGCACCTTTTCCCAAGTTCACAATGCCAATGTACTACGATTTCTGAAGGATTTTTGGAGGATTTTAGGACATACACCCCCACCCCATATTGGTTGCTTCATTCATATGGTTACAATCATCCATAAGCATTTCTCCTTTGGATTCATCTGTACTAGTTTTCTTAGAGAATTTTTCATCTGATCCAACCTATTGTGAAGAAGGCTACATGTTTCAGATTGTAATCAAATGCCCATGTTAATCAAGCTAGATCGAAGATGGAACGTTGGTGCATTTAGAAATCCTGCAAACCAAATGGGCGTGTAGCAGTGTTCAAAACTACATGTAGGCACTAACACGTTCTCTTCTTTTGCAGATAATAATAGGCCCGAAGGTGGATAGTGTTTATAACGACAATCACATCGAATGCCTAGATCTGCATATTCAAATATTACTTTGAACTCCTACCGAGGGACCTTATCAGAGGTTACACTCACCAAGTTCTTTCTTGCCAGAGCAAAGGTGCTGAGGATACTGAGGTTGAACACACATTTAATTAGGAAATATGAATGGTATGATTATTAGAGCCGACATGTACTGCGGAATGGAAGAGCCTCCAAAAATGCCAAACTTTGTATTGGAAGAGCATGTGGCAAAGCAATTGGAAGTCATTGTGTCAAACCCATACATGACTTGTCAGCGGCCGATCCCTTTTCAGAAATGACTCAACTTGCAATGTTTGAATTTGGGTGTTGTAATCTTTGAATTTGAACCTTGTAATAGTTATGGTATTTTTTATATTGAACCATTTCTGTTCTCTTGAACCGTTTTGGTATTGGAAGAGCATGTCGTATATCGCACACACCTTGATCTGGCTGACTGTTTCTTTTGTTTTGCCTAATCACAAACAGTTCATCCAAGTGAACCGTATGCTATACATCGCACACACCTTCATCTGGCTGCCCTTTTCTTTTATTCCTCCTCATCGAAAACGGTTAATTGAACTGAATTGTATGCCCTGAATCGCACACGCAACTAAAATCTGAATCGTGTTTGATGCATCCTCCATCGCAAACGTTTTGCACCTTTTCGACGGTTTTTTACACCACCGTTTGTGATTATTGCATCGCACACAGTTTCGTCGAAGGGTCTCTGATCGTAGTGTCGCGTTAGCAGCATCCTGAAGTAGTGAACCTTCCGTCTTTTGCAGGACAGTAAGCAAGATTTATGTAAAAAGGTACTAGAGCTTGAACAAGAGATTGGTGAACTGAAGGAGGAAAATACTATCCTCAAGGGTAAACTGAGGAAAAATGACAAACCCTCTACTTCACCACCACCAGCACCTGCTTCTTCATGACCAAAAGAAAATTGAGTATCGGGTATGGGCACTCCCCTTGGCTTCTACCAAGCTTGGGGGAGATGCCCCGGTATCATATCATCCCCACTATCTTTTGCCTTTACTTATTTTAGTTTGATCCTTTGCTTTAGATGAATAAAAGTTTAGTTCGATCCTTTCTTTTCAAGAGTTTGCTTAGTGATCTATCCTTGTAATCATGTGCGAGATATATAATAAAGTTTAGTTTGAGTTTTTGCTTTCTTTACTTTCATGTTGCAATAAAAAGAAAGGAAATAAATAAGAAGAAAGGAAAATAAATCAAGAGGATCATATACTAATCTTATGGTAGGTGATGACACCACATAAGCAAAAGTATAAGTAGGAAATTTTATTAGAGATTGACAAACATAGCATTATTCAATGATGCAACTCGTGAAAGAATTAATAAGGGAAGAGAAGATTCACATATAAATATACTATCCTAGAAATCTTTTGTGATTGTGAGCCCCCATCAAGATATTATATGCCAAAATTGTTGACGCTGGACAAGGAAGACAACTTAATGATTTATGTTTGTTCATATTCACATACAAGTCATATTGTCATAGATCCTTTGACATGTGGTGCTTGCCCCTATCTTTGCTAGCCAAAAATTGCGCACTAAGTAGAGATACTACTTGTGCATCCAAAAACCCTTAAACCCAAATCTTATTTTCAAGAGTCCACCATACGTACCTGGGGATTGAGCAAGATCCCTCAACTAAGTTGTCATCGGTGCAAAAAGGCAATAAAAATTGCTTCTAAAAGTGTGAGATCATTTAGTGTAAGAGAAAGTTTAGTGTTGTACGAACTTGTGATGGTGAAGAATAAAAGCGACATACTGCATAATAAAGGTCGCTATCACAAGGGGCAATACAATGTGGCGTTCTTTTTCACTGAGGGGTTGAGCATACAAACAAATAAGCGCATGGCAACCTCTGCTTCCCTCTGCGAAGGGCCTATCTTTTACTTTTATGTATTTACTTTTATGCAAAGAGTCAAAGTTTTCTCTCGATTCCTTTTTATTTTCTCCTTTGGCAAGCATTATGTGGTGAGGAAAGATCTAGGCACATATTTCCAAAATGGGTAGCATGAGTTATTATTGTTGACATCACCCTCAAGGTGAATATGTTGGGAGATGAAACTATTAGCCCCTATCTTTCTATGTGTCCAGTTGAAACGTTGCTCATGGGTATGCGGTGACTGTTAGCAATCATAGAAGACTATATGATGGTTGAGTATGTGGACTTGCCTAAAGGCTCCGATACGTGACCCTTCCTGAAAAGATGATGAATTGTAGTTGCAAAGTTGACTGAGAACATAGTTTGTTGGTTTCTAATAGAGTTTTTGCTTTATACTTCGATAGTGTGATGAATTGTCACTTATTCATGGGAAGTCTATGATAAAAGTTCTATGATAAGAGTCTTATATTTAATTTTGTTGTTGTTATAATAATCTACATGATGTTTCTATGTCCGTATTTTGTTTTTATCGACACATCTTTCTCTAAGCATGTGGACATATTTTCGATTTCGGTTTTCGCTTGAGGACAAGCGAGGTCTAAGATTGGGGGAGTTGATACATCCATTTTGCCGCATGTTTTCATACTGTTATTTATGATGTTTTATACATAATAATGCTTTTTGGAGTAATTCTAATGGCTTTTCTCTCATAAGTTGCAAGGTACACACAAAGAAGGAGAATTCCGACAGCTAGAAATCTGGACCTGGAAAAGCTACGTCAGGCTACCTATTCTGCACAACTCCAAACAAGCTGAAACTTCACGGAGAATTTTTATGGAATATATGATGAATATTGGAGCAAATAAGTACCAGAGGGGGCCCACCAGGTGGGCACAACACACCTGGGCGTGCCAGGGAGCCCAGGCGCGCCCTGGTGGGTTGTGCTCACCCAGGCCCACCTCTGGTGCCCATCTTCTGGTATATAAGTCATTTTGACCTAGAAAAAATAAGGGGAGGACTTTTGGGATGGAGCGCCACCGTCTTGAGGCGGAACTTGGGCAGGTGCACTTTTGCCCTCTGGCGGAGCGATTCCGCCGGGGGAACTTCCCTCCTGGAGGGGGAAATCATCGTCATCATCATCACCAACAACTCTCCCATCTAGGGGAGGGCAATCTCCATCGATATCTTCAACAGCACCATCTCATCTCAAACCCTAGTTCATCTCTTGTGTTGAATCTTGTTACCGGAACTATAGATTGGTGCTTGTGGGTGACTAGTAGTGTTGATTACATCTTGTAGTTGATTACTATGTGGTTTATTTGGTGGAAGATTATATGTTCAGATCCATTATGCTATTTAATAACCCTCTGATCATGAGCATGATTACCATTTTTGAGTAGTTACTTTTGTTCTTGAGGTTACGGGAGAAATCATGTTGCAAGTAAACATGTGAACTTAATATGTGTTCGATATTTTGATAGTATGTATGTTGTGATTCCCTTAGTAGTTTCATGTGAACGTCGACTACATGAGACCTCACCATATTTGGGCCTAAGGGAATGCATTGTGGAGTAGCAATTAGATGATGGGTTGCGAGAGTGACAGAATCTTAAACCCCAGTTTGTGCGCTATTCCATAAGGGACCGATTGGATCCAAAAGTTTAATGCTATGGTTAGAATTTATTCTTAATACTAGTTGTGGATGCTTGTGGGAGGGTTAATCATAAGTAGGAGGTTTGTTCAAGTAAGAACATCACCTAAGCACCGGTCCACCCACATATCAAATTATCAAAGTAGCGAACACAAATCGAACCAACATGGTGAAAGTGACTAGATGAAATTCCCATGTACCCTCAAGAAAGCTTTTCTTATCATAAGAGACCGTTTTGGTGTGTCCTTTGCCTCAAAAGGATTGGGCTACCTTGTTGCACTTTTGCTACTATTATCATTACTTGCCCATTACAAATTATCTTGCTATCAAACTACTTTGTTACTTACAATTTCAGCACTTGCAGACAGTACCTTGCTGAAAACCACTTGTCGTTTCCTTCGGCTCCTCGTTGGGTTCGACACTCTTACTTATCGAAAAGAGCTACAATTGATCCCATGTACTTGTGGGTTATCAGACGCCTGTTAGCTTTGAAGACTGTCATTCTTCCAGATAGCTAGGCATCAAGTTCCGACCACCCAAGAGTCATTGTGGTGTGGTGGTGAACAAGTCTGTGAAGGTTTTGGGATTCTACCTTGAAGACTTACCACGAGTGATTGGGCAATGTATATGTGATCTTGGCTCAAGAGGAATACGGTGAGGACTTAGTGTCCTCCAATCTTAGCCGTCTCATCCAGACGTATGGTTGATACAACAACTAGAATTGGTCTACCAAATCGTTGTGTCTTCACCGAGCCATCCTGGTTTCAAATTCCTCACCCTCACCTTAAATATATCCGCTACTGAAGAATTTGTGATCTACTTTCTAAAGAACTTGAACTGAATACTTTCATCATGCTATTTTTAATTTCTTTAGTCCATCTTCCTCATTCTTGTATGCATGTATGATCGCATGTTCTTCACATGTATCTATGTTTTATGCAAGCTTTCTGTTTCTGTGATGATCCAGTTCCCTCGCGTTTCCATTTATTCACTGTGATCTTCATCAAATTCTTTAGAGTTTGACGAATTTCTAAAAATCTCCCATTCACCCCCTCTAGGAGTAAACTTGCGCTTCAATTGGTATGAGAGCAAGGTACTCCCTTATTCCGTGTGATTTTGGTTTAACCACCTGGAGTTTTAGTTATGTCGACCGCAGGTATGATCAAGGTCTCCGCTGCATCCCCATCTTTGATGACACGGATTATCCCTACTCGAAGAACAAGATGCGCATGCATCTTGAGTCAATTGACAACGACGTCTAGTTCGTCATTTGAGAACAAAATCTCCACTGTTGCTCCTAGCATCAATGTTGCTGATGTGAAGGGATTCAAGAAACTCAACTCTCAAGCAGAGAATATCATATGTGGGCATCTAAACAAAGGGCAATATGGCAGAGAGAGTGCATCAGAAACATCAAAGCTTATCAAGGATAGGCTTTCCAAGGTCAATAAAGGTGTGTCCATGCAACACGACTCATGAGTTAGCGTTCTTCGCAATCTCTTCAATTGCCTCAAGAGGCTCGACAATGAAAATGTTCAGCAAACCTTCGACCACCTCACCGATATATCCAATGAGCTTCAGGCTCTTGATGCTGTTGACATCATGATACATCTCAAATGTATCTACAATATTTGATTGTTCCATGCTATTGTATTATCAATCTTGGATGTTTTATATGCAATTACATACACTACAAAAAAATACACTTCAGCGATGATACGTGTTTGTCACAGTAGGTAGCATTTTTTGTCATGCATGTACATCCATGACAATTTTATGACAGAATCAAGATAGTCATACCTGTGCTGTCGTAGTAGTGTTCCATGACATTACCAAAATTATCATCACGGAATTGTCCACTTCCATGACGATAAATCACGCGTCATAGAAGTGCTTTCGTCAAGGGTGACCGACACATGCCATCCACCATAACGGAACACCGTTAAGCTATCGGGTCCGGTTTTGGATCCGATAACCCGTTAACAGCCCCGACCAATGGGGTTTTCCACGTGTAAAATCATCATTGGCTAGAGGAAACATGTGCCGGCTCACCTTTGGGACAGATCTCATCCACTCATTGGACCCAAGGCGCCTACGATACGTCGACACGTGGCATGGCCCAACAGAGGCCCATTCCCATGAAAAGGTCGGCCCGTTTGACTTGGTCAAAAGGTGGCGGGCCGGCCCGCAAAAAGCCTGTTAACGACATGTTCGCATATAGCCCATTTACAACCCGCTAACTCACGGCCCGTTATGGCCTACCGGAATTAGGCCCAGTAGCGTCATCTGGGCCATCCAATATGATTCCAGCACATTGTAACTTCCGGACAATGTATGGCCCATGACATATTTCGGCCCATATGAGTCCCTTTGTAACTCTTGGCCCATTAACGCCTGTGGTGAAACCGGCCCGTAATGAACAGTGTATCACTTTATACCCATTAGCGGCCCATTATTCCATTGGGTCGTTTCCTGCCCGTGTTACCTTTCGGCGTTCTCATGGCCCATTTATTCTTGGGCTCATTTCCAGCATTCAGTTACTTACGGCCCATTACTGGCCTTTTCTGCTTGTGGGCCAAATTCAGCCCGTGGATAAAGTCGGCCCGTTTGTGGCCCGTTAATCTGTTGGGCCATTTTCATAGCATCATCAAATACGGCCTATTAACGGCCCGTTATGGTCAGCCCATAAAACGTACGATTTCCACTCTAACCCATTTACGACCCCTTATACGGCTCGTACAAGGCCCATAAATGAGACGGCCCGTAGAAGGCCCATAGATGAGACAGCCCATAGAAGGCCCATTAATCCGACGGCCCATAGAAGGCCCATGGATCCGACAGTTGATAGAAGGCCCATGGATCCGACAGCCCATAGAAGGCCCATGGATCTGACGGCCATAGAAGGCCATGGATCGTCCGTCCCGTAGATGGCCCATGGATCGTACAACCTGTGGAGGGCCATGGTCAGTACAACGTTTGGGCGAGTTGGCCCCCGTTTCAACGATATAGCATATTCAAAGAATTATCCTACTCTATACTATCACCTCTAAAAAACATACACTATACAATAAAGAGACTAAGGCATAGAAACGTAGAATAATCCTACACTATACAATAAATAAATTACAGCCGATTATACCCACTCGTCATTATGGTTCGGCACCAGCGATAATAAAGCACACACAAACAACAAATTACAACTCCTACATCATGGATGCGCATCAACATAACTTACCATTTGAACTATAATCTCTTCAGAAAATAGGATTGGCCGGATTTAGATAGCACAAATTGTATCCTGCAAAATCTCCAATTCCTTCGTTGTTACCTCAGTGTCTTGTTTCATTTTTGACTCATGTATCTAACACCTGCATGTCCAGTCTCAACTTGTTGATTGTACATTGAGAATCATGTACACGTTGTCTTGCCACCTCTAGTTGATGTCACTTCATCCTGAAATGTTTCTGTAAGTACACATGAACATTAGCACATTACAATTCCAATCCATAATCATTCGATAACAGCCATGCCGCATTGCTCGTGGATCTTTGTGTTGATGTCACTTCATCCTGAAATGTTACAACAGTGAAGTGAGCAAGACAGGCTATTTTGTACATGGCAAAACAAGACTAACAAGAATGTTACACGTCATGAAGCATAAGCAGGTGATATTTTAAAAATTATAAAAAAGGTAGTCTATGCAGCCTGCATACAAAAACCTCTCTTACCTCACCAGGGGAGCATGATGTTGGGGCCCAATCCAAAACATAGACAATTTACAAATTTAGATAGCACGTTGCGTAGAAGTAAGCAAGCAGTTGTCCGTTCTGTAGCTCAATTAAAGTCTTAGGGAGCATAATGAACAGCAAAGGGTTTCATACAAACATACTATAGCAAGCAAAACTATGCAATCATTAGCCTAGTATAAACTAGATTGTGAGCCTCATGCAATAATAGTTGGTTAATACACTTCAAAGCTTTTGGCACACTTCGGCAGAGTAATTAAATGGTAAGGCCTTTAATTATGTCAACTAATAGTTATACAAGTACCCAACATCAGGCATCATTCTTTGGGCATCTCATTAACTGAGGACAAATAAAGCAATTGAAAGAGCAAATTAACTATGCCTGAAACAAACAAGGAATTCAACTGTTGAGTTGGATACAGTGACTTACCTTAACATGTTGAAGAGGCTCAGTGCAACTCCTACTTCTCTTGCAAGGCTCCTTCCTAACATCTTGTACTTGGAAATCCTCAATCTTATCTTCATTGCACCCCCTCTCCAAGGTGACACAAACTAGTTACCCGTCTCCTTGGAAGATAAATATGCATACTTTCCAGTCTGTGAACACAAAAGGATGAGATTATAAAAAAACAACACCACATAATGAAACATGCCGCATCTCTTGCACTTGCACACAATGAAATGAGCATTTACTATGTCTGCACTATGTAAAAACTAGGCATACCTTCAAACTGGATCTCCAGGTACTCTTGGAGAGCCTACTTTAGTGTACAACCAAACCTTTATGTCACCTATGAGTTAGAAAAGGCCCCACTACAGCAACCCTTAGTGTTTAAATCATTGACAAGCTCTGTTAGAGTGTTAGGTCAAGAACAACAAGTAATCAAAGCAAACAGTCCTAGTATGGCTGGCTGATGCAAACAAGCAATTAAACAGATGTGTGAGCAAATCCTACATATCAAGAAAAGAAGCAAAGAAGGAGGCTTAAAGACCATCACTTGACTGACCAGATTTAAGGGGCATTTAAACATCATGTGCAACGTATGAACTAACATAAACATTGCATATTCCAGATTCTACAATGGAATGCACATGTATTAGGTTATGCCATGTATGATGATGCCTAAATGTACACTATAGTACGCAGGAGTGATTCATCATTGCACGCACAATTGAATTGCAGGTTAAGGGCTAGTTCTATTCCGCCTTTTCAAGGCTTATTATCAAAATAAGCCATAAAAGATTAAATAAGTCATTTTTGAGTTATGGGCTTGGGCTTAACTAATTTCGCTTTGGAGGGGGGTGTTTCGGGTAGAACCTCACTAAAAATTGAAGGGAAGGGGAATAGTGAAATTACTCTGTTGTCTGCCTATATTGCACTCAAAATGCAACTGCTGACGCCCGCGTCACACCTCACCCTCAAGTAAAAACAAACATGCAATCTTTCATTGCCCTCCCCGCTTGCATCTCCTCTCCCCTTTCCCTCTACCCCGATCCCCTGCCTGCATCACTAGGGTTCCTCTAGTGAGCCGTCGCCACTGGTCCCATCTTGCCTGGTCCTTGACGATGCTCTGTCCAGCTAGGCTACATGGCCGGCGGGTAGGGGCAAATCTCCCTGGCTGCTCCTCCCTCTAGCGCCACCCCTCATTCTCATGGTCTCCAGCAGCTGCTCCACTATGGTTCGTCCAACGCACAACTCCGGCAGGCACTGCACAACTACGGCTGATGCCACAGTACGACAGAAGGCACCTTATTCCCCCTCCCACCTCCCAGGCCGTGGCCTTGAGGTGCTGTTGAAGGATGAGAGCATCCAATAAGGTGAGGATCTCCTCTGATTTTTTGCCAAATTTTAATTCTGATCCACTATATGATGAATTGCTATGAGCTGCTTCTTCTGCTGCTATATGATGCATTGCTATGAGCAGCTCCTGCTACTGCTATATGATGAATTGCTATGAGCTACTGCTACTATATGATGAATTGTTATGAGCTACTGCTACTATATGATGAATTGCTATGAGCTGCTGCTGCTATATGATGAGTTGCTATAAGCTGCTCCTGCTGCTGTTGTATGATGAATTGCTATGAGCTGCTCCTGCTGATGCTATATGATGAATTGCTATGAGCTGCTCCTGCTGCTGCTATATGATGAATTGCTATGAGCTGCTCTGAAAGCACAAGTGCTCCCTAGGTGGTTTTGATAATTGATGACAACATATCTCTTGTTGGACTAACATTTCTATCTAGCATGTTTCAGATAAGTTCAACAATGGAGTGGCATGGACTAAAGGTTGTGGGAACTCCTTCAAGATGCTAAGGACAAAGGATTGGCTAAAGCTTCAAGCTCAAGACTCTTCATTTTACATTTTAGTGATTCAAGATCACATTGAGTCCATAGGAAAAGCCAATACTATCAAGGAGGGATGAGGTGTTGCTTAATGAGCCTCTTGCTTCATGTGCTTAATGATATGCTCCAAAATCCTCAGCTACTTTCCCACTTCCACATATGACCTAAACCCTAAGCCAAACTCGGTCCTACCGATTCTTTCTATCCGGCGCCACCGAGTTTCACTTTTCATAAGCCACTGCCAAACCCTAGCAATTCGGTTCTACCGATAGGGATCTCGGTCTCATCGAGATGGGATTGCAAACTCTCTGTTTCCCTTTCGTAACTTTTCGTTCTCACCGAAAGAGCGAATCGGTCCCACCGAGATTGCAATGTAAACTCTTTGTTTCCCTTTTGTAACTTTTCGGTCTCACCGAAAGAGCAAATCGGTCCCACCGAGTTTGCCTGACCAACTCTCTGGTTAGCTTATTACCAAACTCGGTCTCACCGAGTTTGTGTAATCGGTCTCACCGAGATTATGTTATGCCCAAACCCTAACCATATCGGTCCTACCGAGTTGCATGTCAGTCCCACCGAAAATCTCTAACGGTCACTAGGTTTACCTTTTCGGTCCGACCGAGTTTGTTGATTCGGTCCCACCGAGATTGGAAAACTGTGTGTAATGGTTGGATTTTGTGTGGAGGCTATATATACCCTCCACCTCCTCTTCATTCATGGAGAGAGCCATCAGAACACACACACAATTCCAACTCATATGTTCTGAGAGAGAACCACCTACTCATGTGTTGAGACCAAGATATTCCATTCCTACCATATGAATCTTGATCTCTAGCCTTCCCCAAGTTGCTTTCCACTCAAATCTTCTTTCCACAAAATCCAAATCCTATGAGAGAGAGTTGAGTGTTGGGGAGACTATCATTTGAAGCACAAGAGCAAGGAGTTCATTACCTACACACCATTTGTTACTTCTTGGAGAGTGGTGTCTCCTAGATTGGCTAGGTGTCACTTGGGAGCCTCCGACAAGATTGTGGAGTTGAACCAAGGAGTTTGTAAGGGCAAGGAGATCGCCTACTTCGTGAAGATCTACCACTAGTGAGGCAAGTCCTTCGTGGGCGATGGCCATGGTGGGATAGACAAGGTTGCTTCTTCATGGACCCTTCGTGGGTGGTTGCTTCTTCGTGGACCCTTCGTGGGTGGAGCCCTCCGTGGACTCGCGCAACCGTTACCCTTCGTGGGTTGAAGTCTCCATCAACGTGGATGTAGGATAGCACCACCTATCCGAACCACGGGAAAAACATCCGTGTCTCCAATTGCGTTTGAATTCTCCAAACCCTTCCCCTTACATTCTTGCAAGTTGCATGCTTTACATTCCGCTGCTCATATACTCTTTGCATGCTTGCTTGATATGTATTGTGTATGTTGAAATTGTGCCTAAAACTCCACTCAAACCAAAAAGGCCTAAAAATTGCAACTTTAGCACTAAGTGTCTAATCACCCCCCTCTAGACACATCTACTTCTTGATCCTACAAGTGGTATCAGAGCTTTGGTCTCCATTGCCTTGGTTTAATCACCGTTGGAGGAAGATGGATGTGTCTACCTTAGGGAGTCTTAGACATAGAGTGCCTATTCTTGATGGAGAGTATTTTCATGAGTGGAAAAATGAGATGCTTGTAATTTTCAATCAATATCATTTGAACAAGTATATTGCTAGCCCTTGTGCACCTCATATTGATCCTTTGCATCCTACCCTAGATGAAGATATTGACATGATTCACAATCTTAGAACTATTGAGCTCATCATTAGAGGATTGCCCAAAAATTTGATTGCTAGTTTGCCTACTCTTAATTGTGCCTATACTATATGGAAATTTCTTGAGGAACGATTTCCCGATCATTCCTTGAAAACTTTGGATGAAATTCTCCATAAATCTATTGCCTTGAGTAAGATGAACTCTAGTGATCCTAGTTTTGGTAATTGTCTATTTGAACTTACCAATCTTAAGCATGCTAAAGGAGATGTTGGAATCATTAGTGATATCATATTCGAAGCTATAAGAATTCATAAAAGTGACCACTTTGATGATCATTTATCTAATGAATTACCCTCTCTAGGAAATGATGAGTCACAAGATCATGATGAACATGGATACAATGATGATGATGATGATGATAGTGACTTCAATCTTGATGATGCAATGAGACATTTTGGTCTTATGGCAAATCTTCGGGGATATGAATCAGGAGGAAAGGAATGGGTTCTTGATAGTGGATGTACTGATCATATGACCGGAGATGAAGAGATTTTTCATGAGCTTGCTGAAAATGACGGCCCTCGAAAATATGTCACCTTTGGTGATAATTCAAAGGGTAAAGTGGTTGGCCTTGGTAAGGTGGCCATCTCACATGATAGTTCCATTCAAAATGTCATGCTCGTTGAATCTCTCGGCTACAACTTACTTTCAGTATCTAGACTTGCTGATTTCGGTTTGAATGTCCTATTTACTGAGGTAGATTGCCAAGTATTTCGTCGAGACAATCATAAAATGGTCTTTACCGGTATGCGTAGAGGTGATCTTTACATTATCGATTTCTCTAAAAAGGCACAACCTAAAACTTGCTTTGTTGCTAAATCCTCAAAAGGTTGGTTGTGGCATAGACGACTAGGTCATGTTGGCATGAGAAACCTTGACAAGCTTATTAAAGGAAATCATATCCTTGGAGTTAACGATGTCATATTTGATAAGGATAGACTTTGCAGTGCTTGTCAAGCAGGTAAACAGGTTGGAGGAAGGCATCCCGTGAAGAACATCATGACCACAAGAAGGCCACTCGAGCTACTTCATATGGATCTTTTTGGTCCCAACGCCTACAAGAGTCTCGGTGGAAATTCTTTTGGTCTAGTTATAGTTGATGATTTTTCAAGATTTACGTGGGTGTTCTTTCTTAATGACAAGTCACAGGTCCAGAAGATCTTCAGAAACTTCGCTAGGAAGGCCCAAAATCAGTTTGACGTGAAGATCAAGAAGGTTCGGAGTGACAACGGAACGGAGTTCAAGAACGCAAATGTGGACACCTTTCTTGACGAAGAAGGGATTTCACACGAGTTCTTGGCTACGTACACACCTCAACAAAATGGAGTTGTTGAGAGGAAGAACCGGACGCTCATCGAAATGGCAAGAATGATGCTTGATGAATACAAGACGCCGAAGCACTTTCGGGCAGAAGCGGTTGAGACAGCTTGTCACGCAACAAATCGCTTATATCTTCACAAGCTACTCGGCAAGACGGCATACGAGCTTCTCACCGGTAACAAACCCCAAGTTGGATACTTTCGAGTATTCGGCTCAAAGTGCTACATTCTTGATAAGCATCGTCGTTCAAAGTTTGCTCCTAAATCTCATGAAGGTTTTCTACTTGCTTATGGCTCAAACTCTCACACTTACCGTGTCTACAACAATTTCACCCGAAAGGTTGAAGAGACGGTAGATGTGAAGTTTGATGAATCTAATGGCTCGCAAGTAGAGCATTTGCCAATTGATGTAGGAGACAAAGACTCTTCAGAAGCAATCCAAGACTTGTCCATTGGCAAAATTCGTCCAACGGAGGTGAAGGAGAGTACTTCATCCGTCCAAGTGGAAGCTTCTACTTCATGACAAGGTGAACCAAGAATCGACATGGAAGCATCCACAAGTGGGACACACCAAGATGAAGAAGACAAGGAAATGCATCAAGACGAACATCAACAACCTCTTTCTCCACCACGACAAGAGAACGACGACGTCAACAATGAAGAAGGCCAAGAAGAAGAACAAGATGAAGAAGATGTTCAACGAAGACCCAAGCAAAAGCTCTCACGAGTTCGAGCAAGAATTGCCAAAGATCATCCCGTTGAGCAAATCCTCAATGATATACAAACCGGGAGAATCACTCGCTCAAAAACTCGTTTAGCTAACTTTTGTGAAAACTATTCATTCATCTCTAGCATTGAACCTATGAAGGTTGAAGAAGCATTGGAAGATCCGGATTGGATAAACGCTATGCATGAAGAGCTACACAATTTTGAGAGAAACCAAGTTTGGACATTGGTTGAGAAGCCCGACAACAACCACAACATCATTGGTACCAAATGGGTGTTTCGCAACAAGCAAGATGAAGATGGACAAGTGGTTCACAACAAAGCACGTCTCGTCGCCCAAGGGTACACACAAGTCGAAGGTATGGACTATGGTGAGACATATGCTCCCGTTGCTAGACTTGAGTCCATTCGCATCTTACTTGCCTATGCTAATCACCATAATATCACCTTGTACCAAATGGACATTAAAAGTGCTTTTCTAAATGGTGAAATAGAGGAGGAAGTTTATGTCAAACAACCTCCCAGCTTTATCAATCCTAAGAAACCAAATCATGTTTACAAACTTCACAAAGCTCTTTATGGTCTTAAACAAGCTCCTAGAGCATGGTATAAATGCTTGACCAAGTTCCTTATTACAAGTGGTTTTGAAATTGGTAAAATTGATTCTACTCTTTTTACTAAAAGGGTTAATGGAGAACTATTTGTATGCCAAATTTATGTCGATGATATCATATTTGGTTCAACTAACCCTCTCTTTAGTGAAAAGTTTGGAAAGCTAATGTCAGAGAAGTTTGAGATGTCTATGATGAGTGAACTCAAATTCTTTCTCGGTTTGCAAATCAAGCAAACTAAGGAAGGTACATTTGTCTCTCAAACGAAGTACACCAAGGACTTATTCAAGAAGTTCAATATGCAAGAATGCAAAGGTATGTCTACACCCATGCCTACTAGTGGACATAATGATTTGACCAAAGATGGTGAACCGGTTGATCAAAAGGTTTATGGCTCTATGATTGGTTCATTGTTATACCTATGTGCTTCACGTCCCGATATTATGCTAAGTGTGTGCATGTGTGCACGATATCAAGCTGCTCCTAAAGAATGCCATCTTAAGGCTGTGAAAAGGATAGTGAGATATTTAATCCATACACCAAATTTTGGCATTTGGTATCCTAAGAGGTCTTCTCTTGATCTTGTTGGCTATTCCGACTCGGATTATGCCGGAGACAAGGTTGATAGAAATTCCACTTCGGGTACTTGTCAATTTCTTGGTAGATCTCTTGTGTCTTGGTCTTCCAAGAAACAAAACTCGGTATCCTTATCCACCGCCGAAGCGGAATACATTGCCGCTGGTTCATGTTGTGCTCAATTACTTTGGATGACCCAAACTCTTAAAGATTATGGGATTTATGTGAAACATGTTCCACTTCTTTGTGACAATGAATGTGCTATCAAAATTGGTCATAATCCTGTACAACATTCTCGAACTAAGCATATTGAAGTTTGTCATCATTTCATTCGAGATCATGTTGCTAAGGGTGACATTGATCTTAAGCATGTTCGCACCGATAAGCAATTAGCGGATATATTTACTAAACCTCTTGATGAGAAAGTGTTTTGCAGGTTGAGAGGTGAATTGAACATCATTGATGCTTCGAACTTGGAGTAGAAACTCCATTGGATACATGCAAGACATGAGCTTATGACTAATCCATGATATATCTCTTATGATGACTATCTTATGTCTTGGATATATTTGTACCTTGCATGTTTTCTAACCCATGTAGGTGCTTGGTTGAATCTAATTCCATGAGATTGCGACTCACTCACATCTTGAGCAATCTCTACATCACCGACTCTCTACACAATGGCGGTTGAAGACAAGGAAGCACAAAACCATTCAAACATATCCTTTGACAAATTCTATGTTGAGCTTCATGATTGTCATTTTTGGATACACAAGTGCTCTTCCTTGCAAGAACTAACCCATATAGGTAGATGAACTCAAACTCCAAGTGGTACTCTCAACTCTTGATGAGCTACATCAACCTTGAGCACCCACACAAGTTCAACTACATGAGCAAGAACCACACCACCACCCAAGGTATGTTATTCCATCTTAGAGAAGCTTTACTCCAAGACATGAGTCAAAGCAACTCAACAAGATGTGAATACATCAAGATGCTTAAACGAAAATGGTAACCCCATTTTGAGCTTAAACGATGAGTATGACCTATGATCAAGTGTTCTCACTTGACTCCTAAGTCAATATACTCTAACATAGGTGACTATGTCACCGCCCAACTCTAGATGAAGTTCTCTTGTGTTCTTTTTGTGTGTATCTCATGCATGTTTAGTTTCTTTCTCTTTTTCAAAAACAAAAAAAAACTCCATCTAGATTTTTCAGTCTCTTCTCTTTTCTTTCTGTTTATGTTCTGCATTTTCTGCATTTAATTCCTTGCAAATCCTTCAGGTAATTCATTGCAAATCTTTGTGAGATCCTACATGTCTAGTGAGCTGAGGTGACAAGTGTTTTTCTCTGTGTGAACTCGGTTTCACCGACTTGTAATTTTCGGTCCAACCGAATCTTTTCGGTGCCACCGAAACATACCACTCGGTGCCACCAACTTCGCAACAGGAAAAACAGTTTGCCACTTGTTCTATATTTCTTCTGATCCAGCTCTACTCAATGAATCTTGTCCTCTACAAGCATCACAATTTTATCCATTGCTTTGTGCTGAGTCTCAAGGACCAAACCTATACGACGGATTCCAGAAAGCCGTTCTTGGAAATTGATGTCAAAGGGGGAGAGAGAGATCACATCAAAGCTTGTAGGAGAGAGAGATCACGTCAAGGGAGAGAAAAAGTCTCAAGGACCAAACCTACAAGAGAGAAAGTATTAAGGGGAGAGAGACTTCGAGGGGGAGAGAATACTCAAGTATCGCAGATGTCCCAGATGCTTGATGCTTGATGTTCAAGAGGAGAGATGTCACATGTCTTTTTAGGGGGAAAGACATGTTCATTTGTATCTTTCAGCTCTGATTTGATGTTCCTTATCTTCTCCCAATATCCCATGTAAGATTCTGGGGGAGCAAGACACCTAAGGGAAAGAAATCAGTCAAATTCATTGCATATCTTTATTCTTGGGGACATGTTGAATCCAATGTGGTACCTTGTACTCATTCTCTACATGTCATCCCAGTCTTGGTATTCTTGTGGTTTCTTTTGTTTGCTCTGGCTAGTGGATGTACCTGTGTTATCTAACTTTGTTTGTGCAGGTTCATTCCATCCTAAGCCAACTCAAGACCACAAGGTAAGTATATGCATCAAAATCATGAGTATGAGGAGTTCTTGCTTATGTACATACTGTTTGCAAGGACTCATGAGCATGAAGGTATTTTCCTTGATAATCTTTTGCTCTGATGCATATGGCCAAGATACATGTAACACATTGCCTACTCTGTCATGGTTATGCTCTCACATGCCTCTATATTTCATATTTACATGAGTGCATACATGTAGGGGGAGCCTATGCTTGTTACATGTCCTTCCAAAGCTTTACTTGCTGTTCTTTATATCTTTATCTAAAGCTTTGATGTATGTTGCCATCAATTACCAAAAAGGGGGATTGAAAGCACAAGTGCTCCCTAGGTGGTTTTGATAATTGATGACAACATATCTCTTGTTGGACTAACATTTCTATCTAGCATGTTTCAGATAAGTTCAACAATGGAGTGGCATGGACTAAAGGTTGTGGGAACTCCTTCAAGATGCTAAGGACAAAGGATTGGCTAAAGCTTCAAGCTCAAGACTCTTCATTTTACATTTTAGTGATCCAAGATCACATTGAGTCCATAGGAAAAGCCAATACTATCAAGGAGGGATGAGGTGTTGCTTAATGAGCCTCTTGCTTCATGTGCTTAATGATATGCTCCAAAATCCTCAGCTACTTTCCCACTTCCACATATGACCTAAACCCTAAGCCAAACTCGGTCCTACCGATTCTTTCTATCCGGCGCCACCGAGTTTCACTTGTCATAAGCCACTGCCAAACCCTAGCAATTCAGTTCTACCGATAGGGATCTCGGTCTCACCGAGATGGGATTTCAAACTCTCTGTTTCCCTTTTGTAAATTTTCGGTCTCACCGAAAGAGCAAATTGGTCCCACCGAGATTGCGATGTAAACTCTTTATTTCCCTTCTGTAACTTTTCGGTCTCACCGAAAGAGCAAATCGGTCCCACCGAGTTTGCCTGACCAACTCTCTGGTTAGCTTATTACCAAACTCGGTCTCACCGAGTTTGTGTAATCGGTCTCACCGAGATTACGTTATGCCCAAACCCTAACCATATCGGTCCTACCGAGTTGCATGTCAGTCCCACCGAAAATCTCTAACGATCACTAGGTTTACCTTTTCGGTCCGACCGAGTTTGTTGATTCAGTCCCACCGAGATTGGAAAACTGTGTGTAACGGTTGGATTTTGTGTGGAGGCTATATATACCCCTCCACCTCCTCTCCAATTCCTTCGTTGTTACCTCAGTGTCTTGTTTCATTTTTTGACTCATGTATCTAACACCTGCATGTCCAGTCTCAACTTGTTGATTGTACATTGAGAATCATGTACACATTGTCTTGCCACCTCTAGTTGAAGTCACTTCATCCTGAAATGTTTCTATAAGTACACATGAACATCAGCACATTCCAATTCCAATCCATAATCATTTGATAACAGCCATGCCGCATTGCTCGTGGATCTTTGTGTTGATGTCACTTCATCCTGAAATGTTACAACAGTGAAGTGAGCAAGACAGGCTATTTTGTACATGGCAAAACAAGACTAACAATAATGTTACACGTCATGAAGCATAAGCAGGTGATATTTTAAAAATTATAAAAAAGGTAGTCTATGCAGCCTGCATACAAAAATCTCTCTTACCTCACCAGGGGAGCATGATGTTGGGGCCCAATCCAAAACACAGACAATTTACAAATTTAGACAGCACGTTGCGTAGAAGTAAGCAAGCAGTTGTCCGTTCTGTAGCTCAATTAAAGTCTTAGGGAGCATAATGAACAGCAAAGGGTTTCATACAAACATACTATAGCAAGCAAAACTATGCAATCATTAGCCTAGTATAAACTAGATTGTGAGCCTCATGCAATAATAGTTGGTTAATACACTTCAAAGCTTTTGGCACACTTCGGCAGAGTAATTAAATGGTAAGGCCTTTAATTATGTCAACTAATAGTTATACAAGTACCCAACATCAGGCATCATTCTTTGGGCATCTCATTAACTGAGGACAAATAAAGCAATTGAAAGAGCAAATTAACTATGCCTGAAACAAACAAGGAATTGAATTGTTGAGTTGGATACAGTGACTTACCTTAACATGTTGAAGAGGCTCAGCGCAACTCCTACTTCTCTTGCAAGGCTCCTTCCTAACATCTTGTACTTGGAAATCCTCAATCTTATCTTCATTGCACCCCCTCTCCAAGGTGACACAAACTAGTTACCCGTCTCCTTGGAAGATAAATATGCATACTTTCCAGTCTGTGAACACAAAAGGATGAGATTATAAAAAAACAACACCACATAGTGAAACATGCCGCATCTCTTGCACTTGCACACAATGAAATGAGCATTTACTATGTCTGCACTATGTAAAAACTAGGCATACCTTCAAACTGGATCTCTAGGTACTCTTGGAGAGCCTACTTTAGTGTACAACCAAACCTTTATGTCACCTATGAGTTAGAAAAGGCCCCACTACAGCAAGCCTTAGTGTTTAAATCATTGACAAGCTCTGTTAGAGTATTAGGTCAAGAACAACAAGTAATCAAAGCAAACAGTCCTAGTATGGCTGGCTGATGCAAACAAGCAATTAAATAGATGTGTGAGCAAATCCTACATATCAAGAAAAGAAGCAAAGAAGGAGGCTTAAAGACCATCACTTGACTGACCAGATTTAAGGGGCATTTAAACATCATGTGCAACGTATGAACTAACATAAACATTGCATATTCCAGATTCTACAATGGAATGCACATGTATTAGGTTATGCCATGTATGATGATGCCTAAATGTACACTATAGTACGCAGGAGTGATTCATCATTGCACGCACAATTGAATTGCAGGTTAAGGGCTAGTTCTATTCCGCCTTTTCAAGGCTTATTATCAAAATAAGCCATAAAAGATTAAATAAGTCATTTTTGAGTTATGGGCTTGGGCTTAACTAATTTCGCTTTGGAGGGGGGTGTTTCGGGTAGAACCTCACTAAAAATTGAAGGGAAGGGGAATAGTGAAATTACTCTGTTGTCTGCCTATATTGCACTCAAAATGCAACTGCTGACGCCCGCGTCACACCTCACCCTCAAGTAAAAACAAACATGCAATCTTTCATTGCCCTCCCCGCTTGCATCTCCTCTCCCCTTTCCCTCTACCCCGATCCCCTGCCTGCATCACTAGGGTTCCTCTAGTGAGCCGTCGCCACTGGTCCCATCTTGCCTGGTCCTTGACGATGCTCTGTCCAGCTAGGCTACATGGCCGGCGGGTAGGGGCAAATCTCCCTGGCTGCTCCTCCCTCTAGCGCCACCCCTCATTCTCATGGTCTCCAGCAGCTGCTCCACTATGGTTCGTCCAACGCACAACTCCGGCAGGCACTGCACAACTACGGCTGATGCCACAGTACGACAGAAGGCACCTTATTCCCCCTCCCACCTCCCAGGCCGTGGCCTTGAGGTGCTGTTGAAGGATGAGAGCATCCAATAAGGTGAGGATCTCCTCTGATTTTTTGCCAAATTTTAATTCTGATCCACTATATGATGAATTGCTATGAGCTGCTTCTTCTGCTGCTATATGATGCATTGCTATGAGCAGCTCCTGCTACTGCTATATGATGAATTGCTATGAGCTACTGCTACTATATGATGAATTGTTATGAGCTACTGCTACTATATGATGAATTGCTATGAGCTGCTGCTGCTATATGATGAGTTGCTATAAGCTGCTCCTGCTGCTGTTGTATGATGAATTGCTATGAGCTGCTCCTGCTGATGCTATATGATGAATTGCTATGAGCTGCTCCTACTGCTGCTATATGATGAATTGCTATGAGCTGCTCTGAAAGCACAAGTGCTCCCTAGGTGGTTTTGATAATTGATGACAACATATCTCTTGTTGGACTAACATTTCTATCTAGCATGTTTCAGATAAGTTCAACAATGGAGTGGCATGGACTAAAGGTTGTGGGAACTCCTTCAAGATGCTAAGGACAGAGGATTGGCTAAAGCTTCAAGCTCAAGACTCTTCATTTTACATTTTAGTGATTCAAGATCACATTGAGTCCATAGGAAAAGCCAATACTATCAAGGAGGGATGAGGTGTTGCTTAATGAGCCTCTTGCTTCATGTGCTTAATGATATGCTCCAAAATCCTCAGCTACTTTCCCACTTCCACATATGACCTAAACCCTAAGCCAAACTCGGTCCTACCGATTCTTTCTATCCGGCGCCACCGAGTTTCACTTTTCATAAGCCACTGCCAAACCCTAGCAATTCGGTTCTACCGATAGGGATCTCGGTCTCATCGAGATGGGATTGCAAACTCTCTGTTTCCCTTTCTTAACTTTTCGGTCTCACCGAAAGAGCGAATCGGTCCCACCGAGATTGCAATGTAAACTCTTTGTTTCCCTTTTGTAACTTTTCGGTCTCACCGAAAGAGCAAATCGGTCCCACCGAGTTTGCCTGACCAACTCTCTGGTTAGCTTATTACCAAACTCGGTCTCACCGAGTTTGTGTAATCGGTCTCACCAAGATTATGTTATGCCCAAACCCTAACCATATCGGTCCTACCGAGTTGCATGTCAGTCCCACCGAAAATCTCTAACGGTCACTAGGTTTACCTTTTCGGTCCGACCGAGTTTGTTGATTCGGTCCCACCGAGATTGGAAAACTGTGTGTAATGGTTGGATTTTGTGTGGAGGCTATATATACCCTCCACCTCCTCTTCATTCATGGAGAGAGCCATCAGAACACACACACAATTCCAACTCATATATTCTGAGAGAGAACCACCTACTCATGTGTTGAGACCAAGATATTCCATTCCTACCATATGAATCTTGATCTCTAGCCTTCCCCAAGTTGCTTTCCACTCAAATCTTCTTTCCACAAAATCCAAATCCTATGAGAGAGAGTTGAGTGTTGGGGAGACTATCATTTGAAGCACAAGAGCAAGGAGTTCATTACCTACACACCATTTGTTACTTCTTGGAGAGTGGTGTCTCCTAGATTGTCTAGGTGTCACTTGGGAGCCTCCGACAAGATTGTGGAGTTGAACCAAGGAGTTTGTAAGGGCAAGGAGATCGCCTACTTCGTGAAGATCTACCGCTAGTGAGGCAAGTCCTTCGTGGGCGATGGCCATGGTGGGATAGATAAGGTTGCTTCTTCGTGGACCCTTCGTGGGTGGTTGCTTCTTCGTGGGCCCTTCGTGGGTGGAGCCCTCCGTGGACTCGCGCAACCATTACCCTTCGTGGGTGGAGCCCTCCGTGGACTCGCGCAACCGTTACCCTTCGTGGGTTGAAGTCTCCATCAACGTGGATGTAGGATAGCACCACCTATCCGAACCACGGGAAAAACATCCATGTCTCCAATTGCGTTTGAATTCTCCAAACCCTTCCCCTTACATTCTTGCAAGTTGCATGCTTTACATTCCGCTGCTCATATACTCTTTGCATGCTTGCTTGATATGTATTGTGTATGTTGAAATTGTGCCTAAAACTCCACTCAAACCAAAAAGGCCTAAAAATTGCAACTTTAGCACTAAGTGTCTAATCACCCCCCCTCTAGACACATCTACTTCTAGATCCTACATGCTCCTGCTGCTGCTATATGATGAATTGCTATGAGTTGCTCCTGCTGCTACTGTATGATGAATTGCTACGAGCTCCTCCTCCTGCTGCTGCTATATGATGAATTACTATGAGCTGCTGCTGGTATATGATGAATTGCACACTGCTGTTGTTGTATGATGAGTTGTTATGAGCTGCTGCTACTGCTATATGATGGTTTTATGTGGTGCTGCTTTATGATAATAACCAGCCACTTGGACCATCAAATTTCAATAATTAATTTTCTTAATTTAAATGTGGGTCATGCATTCTTCGTTTAAATTAGGCAATGGGATCTCTATGGAAAACAATGACCAAAGTAGATTGTGCCAAGTAGATGGTATCTTTGTATTTGCATTTTGAGCAAATAGTGATGGTCTGTTTTTCTATCATATTAATTACTGCATTGGGTTCAATTTTTGATGTTTGCAAGTCAAATTAATTTTCATATGGGCAGAAAAATGAAAAAAATATAATGCAATCTAGACTTTTCACTGATCATACCAAAGATAAGCTGAAAACGCAATGAAAAGAATTGGATGGCTTATTACATGGAGCTTATATTCATAGTTGCTTATTTTCTTAGGATAACTCGTAATAACCATCCCTAAGAAACTTGGCCAATAGAACTGACATACAAATAACATGTCACGATGATTGCAATGGAGGAGTGACGTACCATAGCACACTGTATAGGCTCACCGTTGCCTCTCCTTTTTTGCGATGTTCCATGAAATTGCCACATACATCTTGTACTTTCTCATTGTGTAACCCTATCTGCAAGTTGACACGGCTAATTTCAGACATCTCTACATTATAATACATTGATATCCCTTGCGCATATTTAAACCACCAATTAATGATTGTGTGCATAGCATAAACTAGCCATGACTCTGTGTGCTGGACTAGCAAGCAGTCTAAGGGAGCCTAATGTAGTGCACTGGAATTCCTACATGCCACCTACGATTTTGTGTAATGTACTACCTCTGTTCCTAAATATGTCTTTGTAGAGATTCCAGTATGGACCACATACAGATGTATATAGATGCATTTTTGAGTGTAGATTCACTCATTTTGCTTCGTACATAGCCTATAGTGGAATCTCTAGAAATACTTATATTTAGGAACGGAGGTACGAGGTAGTATCATGTATGACATCTACATATCTAATTTAGCAGCCAGTAGTATAAATCATTGTGTGCACAAAGGAATTACTGGTCAAAAATCCTAGCAAAGCACGCTGGCAGGCACAGAAAATACAAGAGAGAGAGAGAGAGACGCACTTACAAGATCATAGCAATGCCTCAGTCTAGGATCTTGGTTGGCCAAGCTGTTAGATCCAGAAGAAACATCGTCCTTGTAGTTTTTGCCACCTGCATAACAGGTAACAGCGACCTGTTAGTATATTTGAAGTACATCGGGCAGGTGATGTTGGACGGGTTTAAAGGTGAGAAGTACCTAGGCCGTGGCGGGTTCTTGGCCTCTTGCCAGACGGTGGGAATTAGGTTAGAAACATCAAGGGTGATGACGTTGCGCTGGCTGTCGGGATCCGGTAAGGAGATCTAGAACCATCAAGTAGGGTATTTGTGGAGCGGCTCCGGTAGGGTGGACTACGGTGTGGGCGAAGCGGATCTGTGGCCGTGGACGAGGGCGTAGGTGAAGCTGCTCCGGTGGTTGGTTAAGGATGGTGTCAACGATGCGGATCTGCGGCCGTGGACGGGGCGTCAGAAGCTGCTCCGATAGGTTGGATGAGGGTGCGATGAAGAGGATCTGAGGCCATGGACTTGTGAGTTGGCAAAGCGGCCCCGGTAGGGTTGATAGTGGTATAGGCGAAGCTACTCCGGTGGGGTTGACGATGGTGTCGGCAAAGCGGCTCCACTAGGGTTGAGGAAGGTGTCGGCGAAGAGGATCAGAGGTCGTCGATGGGGGCATCAGTGGGGTAGCTCCG
>NC_041380.1:357557681-357587756 GCF_002162155.2 Triticum dicoccoides
AGATCTGGCGAGGTGGATGCCGCTAGTAGTGAATGGGCTCTGGTACGCCGGTGGATGAGCTGTCTAGGGTTTCGAGAGGGGAGGGGAGAAAGGCCGATGAAGTACGGATGGCGTGATGTAAGATGCTCTGGTGCTGTGGAGTTAGTCGTTTTTGTGGGAGGGGGAGAGGAAATGGGGGTGTCGTGTAGTGGGGGGAACAGGAAGTTATCAAAGTAGCCCCTACCTATTATGTAGATGAGGGCGGTATTGTAACTGTTGGTCTCTGTGCACCAAGGACAAAAGGGGAATTTCACATGCTAAATACTAAGGTGGCGGAAATTTTAGAAGGAGGCGGGAGATTTTGCCGCCCGCGGGATCGTTCGTATCCAGTTTCAACTAATTTTGCACCATGGTAGCGGGAAGGTCATGCGAGGCTGTGTACACGGGGCATGCGTCAGCAGTTAATAACTGGTGTGAAGTCCACCCCAGAAAAAAGACAATAACTCAGGATGATGCGTTGATAACTTGTACGTTCACACAAGCATGGCCAATCGTACGGGTGTAGTGGCACGTTCACAAAAAAAGGATCAAACGCTCAGCCTATGTATTTCTCATGTAAACAGATAATTTAGTGCAATTTGTTATTCACTTTAAACATAATGCATTGACGTGTTAGTGTAGAGGCGCACAAAAAGAAATGGATATTGTAGTCCGCTAGTTAAAAGTGTTACCTCATATGATTACATAGCCTCGATTTCATAAATTGCGTACCTGTTGAATTCATATATGAATATTACATATATTACTTCATAATAGAACCTTAAATCATCCAAGACTAATGATTTTGAATGCAAGAGTAACAATGGTGCATGTACATGATAGCTACATTGGTTGTTTGAAGAAACATCACTGTAACTTTGGCATGCACAACTGAAAAGGTTTATTTAAATAGAAAAAAATGTGATACGTGAGTGTCCAATCTTTATAGCGTTGAATCGATATTGTACCTTTGGCCACGATACGAAGTAGATATTGATTTATGTTCAAGCGATGCACGTCCACAATCGCTAGATAGTGATACATGAATGAATTGTGCAATCTCTCTCACACGCATACATATCTCATTTCACTGTGGGCATGGGAATCACACACGCGCACTTCGTGTATTTCTCTCCTTCCATCAAGGTTAAAATTCGTCTTTCTACCCCGTCCTACAAGTCTCTCACACAGAAACACACACGCTCTCTCTGTCGAACATGCCCACCCCTTTAATTCCGCCCACCCACTGCCAGTAATGTCTCAAAGTATAATAATGTCTCTCACACATATGCCTAAGGTTAACTTGAGTTTTGGAACCATATGAATACATACAATGGGATTCCAGCAGAGCACCTTTTGTTTTGAGATTTCGCTCTCTCTCTCCCTCCCTCTCTCTCTCTCTCACACACACACACACACACACGCTTGCATTTGCATGCACACCATTTTGTTTATCTTCACGATGCTTTAAGTATGCCTCGCACAAATGCTATCTACCTATCCCTTAATATAGCTAGATATGTGTCACACAAACTCCTTCTCCCTACTAGCAAGATGCCCATGCGTTGCATGGAACATCAAGATCATTTGTATGAGTAGTTTATCTTGTGGGAGAAAAGGATGGACGAGGGATGCCTTATTTGCAAATGCGGAGATGGGTGTGGGTATCTTTTTGCAAAATTGCCACAGTTTCCTTCCTATCCATCGGATATAAATCCGACGGCCTATGTTGCAGGATGGCACGCACACCATCATCACCAACTCTGTTTTCTACTCCCTCCGTTCCTAAATATTTGTCTTTTTAGAGATTTCAACAAGTGACTACTGTCGGATCATGGGTTCCGGCAAAACCCTCAAGGTTCGAACACTAGGGTGCGTGCGAAGATCTCCCCCTACCGATCCACGTCCTAGCTTTGCTAAGATCTTACGGGCTAACTCGACGAACTCGAAACATGAAGGACACAAGATTTATACTGGTTCGGGCCACCATTGTGGTGTAATACCCTACTCCAGTGTGTGGTGGTGGATTGCCACTCAGGCTAAGGATGAACAGTACAAGGGGAAGAACAGCCTCTTGATGGGAGGTGTTCTTGTGCTTGGTGAACTTGTGGTTGCTCTGGTCTCTCTTGATCCTACCGATCCCTCTTCCCCCCCCCCCTCTCTCTCTCTCCCCAGCTATGGTGGTGGCTAGTCCTATTTGTAGTGGTCCTGGTCCTCTCCCCAAATATTGAGCGGAAAGGGAGCCAACAACGGCCAATTCGAAAGGGGACAACTAGTACAGCTTACCCTGACAAAAGTGGTCTTCGCCTGCCAAAGGCTGTGGTGGTGACACCGTCTTGGGCACCACGGTGACCTCCGTCTTGCCGTCCTGCTGGTCTTGGTCTCATTGCACCGATATGGAAACCTTTGCTTGACGCCTTGGTACTCCACGTCTACGTTTGTTCCGTTGGCATCAAAGAGGAAACAAGGACACTATGCGCGCTGGCGCCCACCTGATCTCGATCATCATGGCTCACGTCATCGGAACCTCGCGAGGTTTGCCTGGACTTGATCTCTCCGCCCCTCGCGAGCTAGCCTGGTGAGGCCGCTCCTGAGAAGGTCTTGTGTCATCCGCCTCGCAAGGCTTGACCCCTCACGAGGGTCTTGAGTCCTTGTTGGTGAAGATGGGCCATACGGGCCCACTCGCAGAGCCACATCGTGGGCCGCAGGCTGGCAAGTATGGGGACCCCCATTCCTAGAATGCCGACAGTAGCCCTCGGGCCCAAGGCGCGCTCGGGCTTGGCTTCAAGGCGAAGCCAAAGGCCAAGTGCAGAGTGCCGCGGGGGCCCGATAGCCTGCGGCCTTGGTCGACGCATGGCGGTTGATTGGACGTGGGGTCTCCACTTCCCCATGTTGCCTCGGCAACTGCCTAACTTTCAAAAGGTTGGCGTAGACAGCGCTTGCCTTCACTGCTTCCTTTCGCCTTGCTCAGATCCTCTTTCTTGCACCCTGCCTCTGAAATTTCCAGATATACTCCCATCCTTCCCGCACCAGCGACCAATGGCGCCCCAGAGGGTCAAGCCCGCCTCGTCGCCGGCTTGGTACGAGCTGGCTCTCGACGTGCCCAACGTTTCGGAGAAGAACCTCGCCGCCAGGCGTTTGCTGACGGCGGGGGAAAGCAACAAGAAGGGGAAGACTGGACTCCGGGCCGGCTCCGACGTGCCTGAGCCCGAGGGAAGCACCTTCTACCCCTTCTTCACGAGCAGCATCACCGCTGGGCTGGTTCCCCCCTTTCTCCGACTTCTTTTACGAGGTCCTTGATCACTTCGGACTGCGGGCACTGCATCTTCATCGCAACTCTATCCTTCTCTTGTCAATCTTCGCCTACTACTGCGAGGCGTACCTTTGCGTGATGTCGTCCGTGGCCCTTCTGCGCCACTTCTTCTTCTTCCGCGCCAAGGAGGGCCACACCTTCGGGTGTGTCAATTTCATCGTGGCCGGCAAGGACAACTCGATCTCGAAGAGGGGGAAGAAAGCCGACGGCTTCCGGAGCAAGTGGGTCATGATGGATGCTAAACGCATCCACCCACGTTTGACGCTACCGACAGAGAGGCCCCAGTCCAACAAGGGGTGGTCCTGCGCGAAGCTCACCGATGAGCAGGCGACGTTGGTGCTGGAGCAGATGAAGTCGACCTGAAGCCCGGCAACATGAAGGCGGCGAAGATTATGCGGGCCATGCTGCTGAGGGAATCCCTGATGCTGCGTGTGGCCCTGCTTCAAGCCTGCATGCGCCCCTTGTGGGAGCTTTGGGACGAAGAGGACAAGGTTTGCTTTAGCTCGAAGGCCTTGTCTGGCGAGGAGCTGGCCGCGGCTCTTCGCCTCCTGGTTGGGGACGACCAGGAGTATATGCCAAATGTCTTCACTCCCTTGTTCCGCCACAAGGATGGGGCGCTGGTCGTGGCCTCCAGGACGACCTTTGATGGGCGCGGACTGGTGCGGCCGGTGCTCACCGGGCCCCCCGCGGTGCCGACGCCGGTGGAGCTGTCCTCTGGTGAGTCCCGCGGGGAGGAAGAAGAGGAGGAGGAAGACTCGGAGGTGACCCCCGAAGGAATGGGGGAGACCTCCCCCTTGAGTAAAGCCGACATCCTCCACGCCTTTCCTGATGACGACGAGGCCGGCGAGCGTCTGGAGAGGGGAGAGCCGCCCGTCATCCCGATGAGGGACCGATCGGTGTTGATCTCCCGAGACGTTGCTTCTGTTCTGACGTTGCCTGGAGCCACTTCTAGCCCAACCGCCGCTCCTGCTTCTGCTTCCGGAGCTGGCGCGCCAGTGCCTCGGGTTGCGAAGCTCTCCGGCTTCAAGCTCACCAAGCGGAGGGTGGACAATGCTGCTGTGGACCAGTAAGTGCTTTAGCTTCATGTTGTTCTTGCTTATACTGCTGCCTCTTGACGTTCGTCCTTGGTTTTGCTGTTGGTGCTTGCTTCCGACTCTTTTTCCTTGTTGTGCGACCAGGCTGACGCCTGTGGTGAAGAGAAGGAGGGAGAACGAGGTGGTGCTGCTTGAATCCGGGTTGCCTCCTACAACCGCGCTCCTCTCCATGAGCAAAGGTGGGGATGGTGTTCATGCTTCTCCAGCCCGATCATCCTCACGAGGCCGGGTGGAGCATCCTCAGGAGGAGTCAGCCCCCGAAGCGCCACTGACTCAGGAGGTGCCAGCGTCCGGCTCGGATGCTGAGGTCCAAGAGGCTCAGGAGCTTCCTGCCTCTCAGGCCATGGTGACGATGCCTCTTACTCCTTCCGCGCCATTACTCCCAGGTTATTCTGCCTGCTCTGCTGTCTTGGAGTGTGCCCTTTTAGAGATGACTCAGTTGCGGGAAGATCTCCTGGGCGCGGATCCGCGCCTGGTAGCCGGGCGCCTGGAGCTAGCCTCCGGCTGGCTTCAGTCTGACGCGGCAGTCCGAGCGGCGCTGAGCCAGGCCACGACGACCTCCAAGAAGGAGAAGCGGGCCATCGCTCAAGCTGTGGCCGATCGCAAGGCGGCGCTGAAGGACGCCGAAGCCGCCCACGACTGCTGCCGGGCGCTGGAAGACGAGCTGAAGAGTTTGCGTGATGAGCACGCAGCAGAAGCTCGTGGCCGCCAGGCGAAGGAGGAGGAGATCAGAGCCCGGCAGGACGCCATCAAGAACCGCGACGCCGAGATGGGGGAGTTGGTGAAGGCGCAGGCCACCGAACGCAGCTGGCTGGAGGAGCTGGAGCGGAAGGTGGAGGCGAAGGGGGTTGATCTTAACGCCAAGGCAAAGGTTCTGGCCGAGGACCGCGCAGCCTTCGCGCTTCTAGAGAAGAGGTCTTGCGGGGCCCTGAAGTCGCTCTATGAGAAGGGCTTGGAGAAGCCGTTGGCCACTAATGAGGACGGCCCCACTCAGTTGCTTCTCTACTTGGTCGATGCGCTTGAGGAAGTCGTGCGTGGCATCGGCCCCATGGCAGAGGCAGAGGCTCGCGTCCTTTCTTCAGCCGCACTGACGCGCGTCTTCAGCCACCTCCATCTTTGCAATCCTGCTGCCCGCCTTGACGAACTACTGGAGCCTGTGGACGAGGGCGTTGTGCGGCTGCCGCCACAGCCGTGAAGGGTCAGGTGGAAGCCCTGCTGGAGAAGTTTGACTTCGCCCCCACTCCTTTGACCGGTGGTGCATGTGAAGGCGACGCCACCCAGGAGGGGGCACCTCTTGCAGGTGCCGGTGGCATCGAGGGATGACCAGCTTGCGGCTTCTTTCCTGTTGAAACTCCTGCAACATGTACCGTGCCTCGCGGAGGCGTTTAAACTTGTGTTTGGTATTCGGAGAACAATATGTCTTGTAATATTTGCTTTGAGATTTTGCCATTTTCTTCCTACTTGCTTTATGTTCTACATCGGCAGAGCCCGGCCCCGCGCATACCTTAGCTTCCGTTGGACTGGCCGGAGACCAGACCGGACCCAAGGAGTGAGGGGCTACGTGACCAGTTAGGCTCCTGAGTCGCGATGCTCAGGAGTCCCCCTTGACGCAAAACGGCTTGTAGAAAGGAGATGCAATGGTTAGTCATGTGTTCTACGTCGACAGGGCCCGACCCCGCGCATACCTCAACCACCGTTGGGCCGACCGGAGACCAGGACGGACCAAGGAGTGAGGGGCTACGTGGTCAGTTAGGCTCATGAGTCGCGATGATCATGAGTCCCCCTTGACATTCAAACGACCTTCATACCTTAGCTCCGCTTGGGAGGGCGCGCGACGACCAGGTCCGAGGGACCTGGCGGGGTGGCGTACGCTTGGGCGTGACCCGAGCGCAGCCCCCGTGCCCAGCCCCCTCGTGCGGCTCTCCCGAAGGGAGGCATTGTGTTGAGGCCAGACACCTAGCCCGGAGGCTCCCTGAGGTTGATACGGCCGTGAGGCCGCCCTCGGTTGTTTATCACCAGGACGGACCATGGCGCTTCCGCACTTGCACGGGCATATTTGCTCCTCGACAGTGTCGACTGCCAGCATGGAGCGTGGTGCTTCCACTAGTACGTGGGAGGGGACTCCCTACTGCGGAGAGCCCCCAGGGCGTGTACAGCCCCGCCCCTGACACGTGGCTTGCACGGTAGGGCTAGACGAGGTGTGTCTGGGCACTCGTGAGCCAGCGCAGGACTCACGAGGCCCTACCTCAAGGCGGGTTACGCCTGGTCTTGATTCTTGTTCGCTGTCTTAGTCCTGCGAGGTGGCCAGGCAACCTGCGACGAATGAATCTCCTGAGGTTATCACGTGAGAAAGCCAAGCACCAACGGCCCCAGGAGGTGACGTGAACGGGGCCGGCCTGCCAGACCGAGCTCGGACGCTGGATTTACCGACACTGCAAGGATGGGCCTGAGCACAGATGCCGTGCCTAACCCTCTCATGCAAAGGGTCCTGAAGAAAGATGACCGGCGCGCAGCTCCCGCGATGGGAGACAATCAAGCAGGTGATAGTCATAGATAGATTAAGCATCAAAGGCAAACTAGCTCAGTTAAATGCATAAACGATACGTGCCACTGGGTCCGGCCCGACCGGCTTGGGGATGATGCAGCCCGAGGGGTGCCCCCAGCAAGGTAAGCTAAAAACATAAACAAGAAAGGGATACACACCACAGGGATGGATCCACGCGGCGTAGGAATGATGCAGCCCTGGGGGCACTCCCAGCTAAACGAAATTGGAAAATGTCACCTGGTTCTATTGTCGAAGGGGTGTTGAGGCAGCTGAAGGTACGCATCGAAGGGGTTGCTCCTCACGAGCTACCGGGGCCCTGAGCCTCGGGAGGCTCTGGGGGTCCAGGCGGTTCCTTGAGGACCATCTCCGTCTCCGCCAGGATTGCATGATGCCTGGCCTCCTGACCCGCCATGATGCTCCGCAGGTTGCGCTGGAAAGCAGCGGCCACGCTCGGCAGGCCAAACTGCATGCGAACATAGCTGCGAGGTGGACCTTCGCAGCGCCCAACAAGGCCAGAAGCGTTCCTGAGATGCGGCTCGGTTGAGCCCTGGGATGTTGATGCAGATGCGTAGCTCACCACCCTCGTCTGGGTGGGGAGCAGCGCCAGGTGGGCGGCGGTCGCCGCGTATTGCTCTTGCTTCCTGAAGCTCCTGAGATACCTTGGTGATGAACTCCTGAGCGCCGGGCATTCCTTGCCCAGTGTCCTCCCGAAGGGGACGTGCCGTGAAACATGCCTCCAAGTGGTGCCCGAGCGCTTCCCTCGTGATTTTGGCAAGGTCTGAGGCCCTCCAGAAGAGAGCCCCGAGCCCTGCCCGAGGAGGGCGCCATGCGCGCCTTCCTATGCGATTGAGGGAGACGCCCCAGGTGCGGGCGCTGATCCTGATGAGGTGCCACTTCCGGTGCTGCCCTCCTGAGGTCTGTCACGGAGTTGCTTCTTCTTCTTCTTGAGGATGACCTCCAAAGGGTACCTAGCTGCATTGTGGCCGGGGTCTTCAATTGACGCTGCTTGGAAGGCACACTTGAGGGAGCACACCGCATCTCTTTCTTCGCAGGGGACTGTGAAGATCCCGCCGCTTCTTGGCATCTTGACGACCTTGTAGCGGTGGTGCGTCATGGCCATGAACTTGGCCAGGGCTGGATACCCGAGGATGGCGTTGTACGGCAGACGAATGTGGGCAACATCGAAGTCGATGAGCTCGGTGCGGTAGTTGTTGCGCTGTCCGACGGTGACTGGGAGGCGGACCTGACCGATCGGCGTGGTGGAGCCGTCGGTCACTCCTGAGAAAGGCTTGGTGGGCTGAAGCTGATCATACGACACTTGGAGGTTGTCGAACGTCTCGACGGACAGGATGTTGAGCCCCGCGCCACCGTCGATGAGGGTCTTGGTGACTTGCACGTTGCTGATGACGGGTGAACAAAGCATCAGGAGGACACCGGCGGTGTCCGCGCACTTGAGCTAATGTGCCGAGCTGAATGTGATGGCGCACTGAGACCACTTGAGCGGGCGCGTGGCCTCGAGCTTGGGAAGGACTGCGTTCACCTCGCGAGCAAACTTCTTGAAGATACGCTATGAGGCTGGGGCTTGAGCTTCGCCCAAGATGCAGGCGATAGCACACGGCTCTTGGAAGCCCCCAGCCCCCTCGTCTTGGTGGTGGTCGTTGTTCCTTCTTGGTGGTGGCGGTAGAGGAGGGAGACCGGCGTGGCCCTGAGGATGATCCTCATGAGGCTGATCCCTCTAGGTGCCTTCGCGAGGCTGATCCTGCCAGTGGTCCTCACGAGGCCGGTCGCGCCACTGCTGTTGCGGGCCACGGTTATCCCAGCGTCCGCCACCATGTCCTCCTCCTCGGCCGTAGCAGGTTATGGAAGGTGCAGAATAGTCACTGGTGTTGTGGCTATGTAGGTTATCCCATCGTCCGCCACCACGTCCTCCTCCTCACGAATGGCTCTGAGATCTTGATAGTCCCTGGTGTTGTGGCTATTCAGGTTATGGAAGGCGCAGAATAGTCGGCTGCTCTTGGATGACTCGGGCTGGTCCCTGCCGCGCTTTGTGTCCGGCTTCACGTCTTTGGCCTTGGCTTTCTTCTCCTCTGGGTCCGTAGCCGGGAGCTCGAGGAGGGAGAGGCGCCCCTCCTTAGCTCTTGTGCACTAGGTCGCCAGGTTGAATAGCTCTAGAGACATGCACAACTCCTCGTGGATGGCGAGCTCCTCCTTCATCTTGACGTCGCTGACACCATCGGAGAACATGGAGATGATAGCCTCGTCCATCAACTTGGAGGTCTTGAGACGAACATTGTTGAAGCGCCGGATGTACTTCTGGAGGGTCTCTCCTGGTTGTAGCTTGACGCGCCGTAGGTCACCCGCAGCCGGTGGGCGGTTGCTAGTGCCCTGGAAGTTGGCGACGAAATGGTCGCGCATCTCGTCCCAGGAGGAGATCGAGCCTGGAGGCGGATTCAGGAGCCAGGAGTGGGCACCATCCTTGAGAGCCATGGGAAACTAGTTCGCCATGACTTTCTCGTCGCTATTGGCCGCCTCGATGCTTAGCTCGTAGAGCTGCAGGAACTCCACGGGGTTGGCGGTGCCGTCATAGCGAGGAGGCAGATCCGGCTTGAACTTGCCCAGCCAAGCGACGCTACGCAACTCTGGAGTGAAGGCGTGGTAGCCTGCCATGGTCACCGAGACTCTGCACTGGTGGAGAACTTGTCCTTGATGAGGTCCGCGCACCACCGCCTCAGGCGGCAAGTGGTCTTGCCACGGTGGCCCAAGGAGCGCGGGGGCATTTTCTTGCGGTTGAGGGACTTCTTGGCAGCCTCTTTCTTCTTGCGCGTGCGCGGGACGCGGCAGGTCGCGTCGTGGGGTCGCGTGCCTAGGCGCCAAGACTCCATCTTGGGGCATAGGTGGTGGGGGCGCTCCATGGGCCATGCCGCCCGCGGCTAGCGGAGGGCGAGGCGGTGAGAGGGACGGCGCAGGGGAGCCCCCTACGGCGCTGACAAGCTCGGCGATGAGGTCAAGCCAGTCCTCGTAGAGGTCATCGACTGGGCGGTAGCGCAGGAGCTCGTGTGCCATGCACAGAGCAGCCTGCGCGTCCATGGGAGGGCGATGAGCGTGGGATGACGAGCCGGCCAGGGTCAGTAATGGAGTGGCGGTGCGGCCGTCCCGCCGCACCGAGTGGTGCAGCAAGGATGCTTGCTGCTTGTTCCCCGCTGGGCCGGTGGCGGCATTGGCGGTAGGCGACAGGGAACGATGGGGCGGCCCGCCGACGGGAGCCGTCTGAGCGATACGGGCGGCGAGGGCAGCCCGGCGCTCAACGCGAGCGCGGCGAGCGTCCGCCATGGAGACGATGGAGCAATAGGACGCGGAGCGACATAATGGAAGCTTTGGCGCACCCCTACCTGGCGCGCCAAATGTCGGATCACGGGTTCCGGCAAAACCCTCAAGGTTCAAACACTAGGGTGCGTGCGAAGATCTCCCCCTACCTATCCACGTCCTAGCTTTTCTATGATCTTACAGGCTAACTCGACGAACTCGAAACACAAAGGACACAAGATTTATATTGGTTCGGGCCACTGTTGTGGTGTAATACCCTACTCCAGTGTGTGGTGGTGGATTGCCTCTCGGGCTGAGGATGAACAGTACAAGGGGAAAAACAGCCTCCTGAGGGGAGGTGTACTTGTGCTCGATGAACTTGTGGTTGCTATGGTCTCTCTTGATCCTACTGATCTGTAAACACCCACAATGCGGCTATATCTGCCACGTGTCGGGGCACGACTTAGAGGCATAGCCGCATGGTAGGCTTGTCGCAAGAGGGGTAATCTTCACACATCCCATGTACTGAATAAGAAAGGGATAAACAGTTGGCTTACAATCGCCACTTCACATAAATACAATTTAAACATACATCACCCAGAATACAACTATGGTCCGACTACGGAACCAAAATAAAAGAAGACAACCCCAAATGCATGATCCCCGATCATCCCAACTGGGCTCCACTACTGATCAACAGGAAACGAAATAAAACAACGATTAAGATCTTCATCGAGCTCCCACTTGAGCTCGGTTGTGTCACCCGCACTGGTATCATCGGCACCTGCAACTGTTTGGAAGTATCTATGAGTCACGAAGACTCAGCAATCTCACACCCGCGAGATCAAAACTATTTAAGCTTATGGGTAGGATAGGTAATAAGGTGGAGTTGCAGCAAGCACTAAGCAACTATGGTGGCTAACATACGCAAAAGATAGCGAGAAGAGAAGGAGTCTACGGTCGTGAAGCGAGAAATGATCAAGAAGTGATCCTGAAACTACTTACGTTCAAGCATAACACAAGAACCGTGTTCACTTTCCGGACTCCGCCGGAAATAGACCATCACGGCTACACACGCGGTTGATGCATTTTAATTAAGTTGAGTGTCAAGTTCTCTACAACCGGACATTAACATATTCCCATCTGCCACATAACCACGGGCACGACTTTCGAAAGTTTAAACCCTGCAGGGGTGTCCCAACATAGCCCATCACAAGCTCTCACGGTCAACGAAGGATATTCCTTCTCCCAGGAAGACCCGATCAGACTCGGAATCCCGGTTACAAGACATTTCGGCAATGGTAAAACAAGACCAGCAAAGCCGCCAGATGTGATGACAATCCCGATAGGAGCTGCACATATCTCGTTCTCAGGGCAACACCGGATAGGTCAAGCTACGAGTAAAACCAGCCCTCGAGTTGCCCCGAGGTGGCCCCGCAGGCTGCCCGGTTCGGACCAACACTTAGACAAGCACTGGCCCGGGGGGTGAAAATAAAGATGACCCTCAGGAGCGCGACTCCCAAGGGAAAAGTAGGTAGTGGTGAGGCAAACGGTAAAACCAAGGTTGGGCTTGTTGGAGGAGTTTTATTCAAAGCAAACTGTCAAGGGGTTCCCATAACACCCAACCGCGTAAGGGACACAAAATCAAGCAACATAACACCGGTATGACGGAAACTAGGGCGGAAAGAGTGGAACAAAACACCAGGCATAAGGCCGAGCCTTCCACCCTTTACCAAGTATATAGATGCATTAAAGTAAATAAGAGATATTGTGATATCCCAACATATCCATGTTCCAACATGGAACAAACTTCAGCTTCACCCACAACTAACAACGCTATAAGAGGGGTTGAGCAAAACCGGTAACATAGCCAAACAACGGTTTGCTAGGAAAGGTGGGTTTGACGCTTGACATGGCAATATGGGAGGCATGATAAACAAGTGGTAGGTAGCGCGACATAGCGATAGAAAGAACAACTAGCAAGCAAAGATAGAAGTGATTTCGAGGGTATGGTCATCTTGCCTGAGATCCCGCAAGGAAGAACGAGTCCATGAAGAAGACAAACGGACGTAGTCAAACGAATCCTCACAAACGCGACGTTATCGGAACTAACCCGAAGAAGCAACACCGGAAAGAAGTAAACACCATGGTAAACAACCATCACATAAACATGGCATGATGCACAATCAAGTATGATGCATGTCCGGTTTAATGAGGCATGGCATGGCAAAGTGCAACAAACAACACTATAAATTAAGTGGCATTCAATATACAACGAGTTGCATATTGCCGGAACACCACATTTGATTATTTAGTTCGATCTCGTTTATGTACCCAACAATATGAAATGTTGATTAACATGGCAAGGGGTGAAGCACAACAAAACTACCTATCTAGGCAAGTTTAAATGAGGCCGGAAACAACGAAGAACAATTCCGGTAAATCCGCATATGCAAATTATGGATTTGGTACTGTTCTTCCCTAAACCATATTTTAGAGTTGTTAAACATGCAATATGAGTGCACCAAGTTAAACTAGGCATTTTTCTACCCCATTTACATATAAAGTTTATTAAGTTTGGAGCTACGGTTATTAAGTTATGAATTAAAGCATTTTAACATATTATTAGAGCAAATTTAATCAAACAGCATTTTAAATATTTTAAACATGCATGAAAGTTGGATATTATGAATCTAGATGCAATTCTAAGCATTTTTCATATTTGAAGTTTTTACAAATGATGCATGGTTATATAGTTATTAAATGCATGGACTTGAAGGGCTTTTCTGCAAAACAGTAGGCTCTGGATAATTAGGAAAATCATAGATCTGTAAAAAGAACATATGTGGGCCGAATCTGGAACATGGCCGAACAGAGAGGAGGCTTTGGGGAGCTCACTCTGGGCTGAGGCCCACAACGAAGAGGATAGGGGCGCGCTGGGCCTTGGGGAGGCGCTAGCCTCACGCGTGCGCGCTCGGCTTAGCGAGGAGGAAGACGCGGTCAACGAACGAAGCGTTCGTCTTGTCCTAACGAACAGGAGGCGGTCGAGGCAGGGGGCCGCAGAGGTGGAGGTCGCAGGCGCAGGAGGACTTCGGCAGCGAGTGGAGCTTGGCACGGCGGCGACCGAGGCGACGCCCTTGGCTCCAGCGGGTGGTAAGGACGACGCAGCGGCGATGCGGTCAACATGCAGCGCGGGCGAATGGGCGCCTCGTCCTCTGCTCGTCAGGAAGCAGAGCAGCGGCGGCGTCTTGGCGTGGCTGCAAGTGACACAGTGGATCCAGGAGGAAGGCGCGATGTAGGGTCAGCAGAGGCGCCGGAAGCGGTGGGTCTGGCCGTGGCCTTCGCGAGCGGCCGACACGGGCGTCAAGGAGCGGCTGCAGAGGGGCTCCAGGAAGGACATGGCGGCGGACAAAGGCATGGCTCCGGGCGGTGGAGGTAGCAGGCCGGCGGCGGGTGACGAACTTGAGGCGCTCGGGCGCCATGGCTGCTCCAACTCCCTGCAGCAACCAAAGAGAGATGAGAGACCGGAGGGAGAGACACAGAAGGAGAAGGAGATGGCAGGGCGCGAAGGAAGCAGGGATCCAGGCGCTCGGGACTGCTGCTGATGGGTGGAGAAGCTCTCCCGCTCGAGGGGCGACGAGGAGGCCTCTGGTAGCCGGTGACGCCTCGACGACGGTTGGCTTGACGACCAGCAGAGAGCTCGGGTGCTGGTGCGCGAGCGGAGGAGCTCGGTGGGATGCGGGCACGAGGAGAAGGAGGCTGCGACACGAGGCTCGGCGAGGGGTGGATCGGGAAGGAGGCTGGTTGGGGAGAAGGAGCTCGGGTTCAACGGGATCGAGGAGGGAATGATTTGGTTGGCTGGTGCGTGAAAAGGAGGAGGGGATGGATCCCAAGAGATATTTGGTGGAGTGGTGCCGGCGGCTGGCTAGGAGGATGGGACAAGACCCCTACGATCTAGGGTTGGACCTGATATTTATAATAGATGGAAACAGTTTAGGGCGATTAGGTCCCTCCGATCATAATCGGACGGACGGGAAAGAAAAGGTTAGGTAGCCCAAATAAGAAAAAGGAGATGTTTCATAGACGTTTGGGGATGATCCGGACCCAACGGTAACGATAGTCCGGTTTGGGTTCGGGAAAGTTTCGGACACAGGCGAGGGGGTGTGACAAAAGGCCACGGAGGCAAGGTGGGGGTTAGGAGGGGCTTCGGAGCCTCCGATCGCGACCGATGGATCCGATCGACAGAGGGAATAGGTAGGCCTACGTGGGCTGGTTGCGATAGTATAGAAGGTCGAGGGCTGCGGAAGAGAAGAGAGAGAGAGACTCGGTAGCAGTTTCCGGAGACCGAAAACGTCCGACGATTTGACCGACTATATTGTCGCTATAGTTATCCGTTGGGGCGTCAAACGGACCCCAAATGCGATGAAACTTGGCAGGCGGCCTATATACACTATAACAACACCGTGTGCCAACTTTTAACCCATTCCAAGAACATTTTCTGGCCACTTATAAAAATAATATTTCGGACATGCCGCGGGCGCGTGCGAGTGTGGTTGGGCTCAGAACGAACAACGGATGGAACTGGGGGAACTCAGATGAATGTAAGTTTTGAAAACATGCAGATGCAATGCGGATGATGACATGACAAGATGCAACACGCAAGCAAATGACAAGACAACAAAAGCGAATAACTGGAAGACACTTGGCGCATCGGTCTCGGGGTGTCACATGATCCCTCTTCCCCCCCCTCTCTCTCTCCTCAGCTATGGTGGTGGCTAGTCCTATTTGTAGTGGCCCTGGTCCTCTCCCCAAATATTGAGCGGGAAGGGAGCCAACAACGGGCAATTCGAAAGGGGACAACTAGTACAGCTTATCCTGACAAAAGTGGTCTTCGCCTGCCAAAGGCTCTGGTGGTGACGCCGTCTTGGGCTCCACGGTGACCTCCGTCTAGCCGTCCTGCTGGTCTTGGTCTCATTGCACTGGTATGGAAACCTTTGCTTGATGCCTCGGTACTCCGCGCCCGCGTTTGTTCCCTTGGCATCAAAGAGGAAACAAGGACACTGTGCGCGCTGGCGCCCGCTTGACACGCTCGCCTGATCTCGATCTTCATGGCTCACGTCATCGGAACCTCACGAGGTTTGCCTGACCTTGATCTCTCCGCCCCTCACGAGCCAGGCTGGTGAGGCCGCTCCTGAGGAGGTCTTGTGTCGTCTGCCTCGCGAGGCTTGACCCCTCGCAAGGGTCTTGAGTCCTTGCTGGTGAAGATGGGTCGTACGGGCCCACTCACAGAGCCACGCCGTGGGCCGCAGGCAGGCAAGTCTGGGGACCTCCGTTTCCAGAACGTCGACAACTACATATGGAGCAAAATGAGTGAATCTACACTCTAAAATATGTCTACATACACATCCGTATGTGGTAGTCCATTTGAAATCTGAAAAAGACAAATACTCCCTCCGTTCCTAAATATAAGACCTTTTAGAGATTCTACTATAAACTACATACAGATATATATAGACATACTTTAGAGTGTAGATTCACTCATTTTGCTCCGTATATAGAATATAGTGGAATCCCTAAAAGGTCTTATATTTGGGAACGGAGGGAGTATTTAGGAACGGATGGAGTATAAGAGTAGACATGGAGATATATCTCCAACATGGTCTACAACGAAAATGTGCTGGACTGGTTAGCGTCGGATGCTCACAACGCGATGACATGAGTTAGAATTCTGTCTTTAACTATAGATTTTTATATTATATATTACTTATTTAATACTCCCTCCGTCTCGAAATTCTTGTCTTAGATTAGTCTAGATACGGATATATCTAATACTAAAACGTGACTTGATACATCTATATTTAGACAAATTTAAGACAATAATTTTGGGACGGAGGGAGTATATACTTCTTTCACTAGTGTACTGACAGTGGAACCCAAAGAGTACTTAGAATACAAGATTACAAATGGACTTGTTTCTTTTTAACTTTCTGTACGAAGTCGTAGCCACCCTGCAAGTCACGTGTACACTATACATGCAATTAACTTTTTATAGAGGGACAATCATACACGCAATTAACTCAAATGGATTGGATGTCACTCTATTATTTCCAGCATAAGAGCATCTCCAACGGCAGCCGGCAAATTTCCTCCTGGTTCCTTCCGCGGAGGATGACATCAAACGCCAGCAGCATACATTTTCACAACTCTAACCAACAAGATGAAATTCGTGCAAACACGGACTGATTTCATATAAGCATGAAGGATTTCATATAAAAAAGCCAGATCTTCATATAAACATGATGGATTTCATTACATTTACATGAACTAAGCGGTGCCAATCCGGCTCTCTTGGTATAACTAATACTCCCTCCGTCCGAAAATACTTGTCCTAGAAATGGATGTATCTAGACTTATTTTAGTTATAGATACATACAATTTATCCATTCTTAGAACCAATATTTCCCGCCAGCTGGAGAGGGAGTACATAATCTAAATGGCCACCCGCGGACCCCTTTTTCTTCCTCATGTCCGGCAGACACTTATGGCGTCGACAAAGGTCCTCAGAAGAAATGAAGCAGCAAAGAAACCACCTGAATGCGCAGTCGTCACCTCGGCGGTGGCCTTCATGGGACCCAAGTGGCGGCGGCCTCCCGTGTTCTACTTCTCTTTGATGATGGCAGCGGATACGGAGAAGCTGGTCACCGACTCGTCGCTCTCCAGCACCCGGCTTCTGTTGTCGGATTTTGGGTTCTGGAAAAACCCTTAAGGTCTGAACACTGCGGTGCGCACGAAGATCTCCCCCTACCAACTCACGCCCTCGACCTCGCCACGATCTCAAAGGCAAGCTCAACAAACTCGCAGCACAAAGGACACAAGATTTATACTGGTTCGGGCCACCGTTGTGGTGTAATACCCTACTCTAGTGTGGTGTGGTGGATTGCCTCTTGAGCTGAGGATGAATAGTACAAGGGGAAGAACAGCCTCCTAAGGAGAGGTGTTCTTGTGCTTGGTGGGTGTGTGGATGGGTTGGATCTAGTCTAAGGTGAAATGGCTGAGGCTTCGTCCTCGTTAGTCCTCTCTAAGGCTTGGTCCGTTTTGTTTGTTGTTGTTGTCTACTGTGGTGGCTAATAATATTTATAGAGGCCCTGGTCCTCTCCCCAAATATTGAGCGGTAAGGGAGCCAACAATGGCCAATTTGAAAGGGGACAGCTAGTACAAGTTATCCTGACAAAATCAGTCTTCGCCTGCCAAAGGCTTTGGTGGTGATGCCGCCTTGTGCTCCATGCTAACCTCCGTCTTGCAGTCCTCCTAGTCTTGGTCTCATTGCACCGATATGAAAACCTTTGCTTGACGCCTCGGTACTCCTCGCCAGTGCTTGCCTCCTTAGCACCAAAGAGGAAACAAGGACACTGTGCGCGCTGGCGCCCGCCTGGTCTAGATCATCGTGGCTCACGTCATTGGAACCTCGCGAGGTTTTCCTGGACTTGATCTCTCCGCCCCTCACGAGCCAGCCTGGTGAGGCCGCTCCCGAGGAGGTCTTGTGTCGTCCGCCTCGCGAGGCTTGGCCCTTCGCGAGGGTCTTGGATGCTTGTTGGTGAAGATGGGTCGTACGAGCCCGCTTGCAAAGCCACGCCATGGGCCGCAGGCAAGCAAGTCTGGGGACCCCCGTTCCCAGAATGCCGACAGTAGCCCCCAGGCCCAAGGCCCGCTCGGGCTTGGCTTCGAGGCGAAGCCAAAGGGCAAGTGCGGAGCACCGCAGGCCCCAATAGCCTGCGGCCTTGGTCGACACGTGGTTGTTGATTGGATGTGGGTGTCTCCGCTTCCCCACGCTTCCTCGGCAACTGCCCAACACTCAAAAGGCTGGCGTAGACAGCGCTTGCCCTCATTGCTTCCTTTCGACTTGCTCCAGATCCCCTTCTTGCTCCCAGCTTCCGAAATCTCCAGATCTGCTCCCATGCCCTTCCACATCAGCGACCAATGGCGCCCCGGAAGGTCAAGCCTGCCTCGTCGCCGGCTTGGTATGAGCCAGCTCTCGAGGCGCCCGACGTCTTGGAGAAGAACCTCGCCGCCACGCGCTTGCTGATGGCAGGGGAAAGCAACGAGGAGGGGAAGACTAAGCTCCAGGCCGGCTCTGACGTGTCGGAGCCCGAGAGAAGCACCTTCTTACCCTTCTTCACGAGCAGCGTCATTGCAGGGCTGGTTCCCCCCTTCTCCGACTTCTTCTATGAGGTCCTTGGCCACTACAGGCTGCAGGCGCTGCATCTTCATCCCAACTCTTTCCTTCTCTTGTCGATCTTCACCTACTACTACGAGGTGTACCTCGGCCTGATGCCGTTCGTGGCTCTACTGCGCCACTTCTTCTTCCTCCGCATCAACGAGGGTCATACCTCCGGGTGTGCCAATTTCATCGCGGCCGGCAAGGCCAACTCAATCTCGAAGACCGAGAAGAAGGCCGGCGGCTTCAGGGGCAAGTGGGCCATGATGGACGCCAAGTGCGTCCACCCACGCTTGATGCTGCCAAAGGAGATGCCCCAGTCCGACAAGGGGTGGTCTTGGACGGAGCTCACTAATGAGCGGGTGACGTTGCTGCTAGAGCAGATGAACACTGACTTGAAGTCGGGGAACGCGAAGGCGGCAAATGTGACAGGGGCATGCTCCTGAGGGAATTTCTGATGCTGCGTGTACACCCGCTTTAGGCGCATACGCGCCCCTTGTGGGAGCTTGTGGAGGAAGAGGACATGGTTCGCCTGAGACCGAAAGCCTTGTCTGATGGTGAGCTAGTTGTGGTTCTCCGTCTCCTGGTCGGGGACGACCAGGAGTACCCGCTGAGTGTCTTCACTCCCTTGTTCCGACGCAAGGACGGGGCACAGGTCGTGCCCACCAGGCCGACCTTTGACGGGCGTGGGCTGGTGCCGCCGGCGCCCACCGGGGCCCCTATGGCGTCGACGCCGGTGGAGCTGTCTTCTGGTGAGTCCCGTGAGGAGGAAGAGGAGGAGGAGGAGGAAGAAGACTTGGTGGTGACCCCTGGAGGAATGGGGGAGACCTCCCCCTTGAGAAAAGTTGACATCCTCTGCACCCTTCCTGACGACGACGAGGCTGACGCCCGCCAGGGGAAGGGAGAGCCACCTGTGATGTCACGACCGGTTTTCCAATAAAAATATTTATTGAGAAACCAATCTTTTGAGTCCAGTATGAGAGAAATCCTCCTTACTGGTAGACAAATTCTTGATACAATAAGCCAGTAGCAAAAAATATATTACAGGGTCGAACTATGGTTGCTCAACCAAATTATTACAAGTACGCCAATAAATATACATAATGGCGGACATGACACAGTGGTGTGGAGGCATACTACTGACTCGAGGATAGGGCGGTGGTGGAAAAACACAGCGGGGAGAGAGATACAAGTCTCTAAAACTGTCATCTCATCGAGCGTCGAGGTGAGGCTCGATGAATTTATTTGGTAGCGAAGCGGATATAATACAGTGACCAAATCCAGGGTCGTACGAGACTGACTGGGACTCCTCTAGGCGTCGGACTCGCTATCAAATCCTTCATCCATGAGATCGCCTTCGTCAGCATCTGGCCAAATCAACAAGCCAGTGAGTACTTTGAAAGTACTCGCAAGACAGTTCGGACGTAAGATATAACAAATGCATGCATGAATGCGTCATGATTAATTCACCAATGTACATTCAAAAATTAGCATAACGAGGTAAGTAAAAGGGAAACGGCGGTAGTCCGCCTGAAATCCCACAAAACATAAATGAAGACCGATCGGGTGTCTGAAGCGACGCCTCGAAAGGTGAACAAATAAATATAAGGAAATGATGCCACAGTCGGGCGTCTTAGCGACACCACATAAAGGGCTTTAAAAGAAATGCCACAGTCGGACGTCGGGGCGACATCACAGAAAGGGCTTTAAAAGAAATACCACAGTCGGGCGTCTTAGCGACACCACATAAAGGGCTTTAAAAGAAATGCCACAGTCGGACGTCGGGGCGACATCACAGAAAGGGCTTTAAAAGAAATACCATAGTCGGGCGTCTTAGCGACACCACATAAAGGGCTTTAAAAGGAATGCCACAGTCGGACGTCAGGGCGACATCACAGAAAGGGCTTTAAAAGAAATGCCGCAGTCGGGTGTCTTAGCGACACCACATAAAGGGCTTTTATTCACAAGGAAATAATGCTCATAATAAATATTCAATTCATGAGAATAAACGGGTTAGTCCATCCATAGGAATAATCATTTAACCGGACTTAGCACTCATGCGGTTCACCGGAGTCTCTGTCATCAAAACTGACATTTGGTCAAGATAAGTTAATATCGAACTTGGACATGGAATAGATGATTCGAAGGAATATATGACTCTGCAGAGTTTGTACAAAAATTTTCCCACAGCCAACAGATTTCCGTAGTCACGAAGGACTAGTTCCGTTTACGGTATTTTGGAAGAAAACACAACTAACCAGTACAAACCCATCCTACCTCTCTATGCTAGGAATCACCCTAGACATGGTCCAAGAAAAACTTTTGAGACAGGGAGATCACAATCTCGAATAGAATGGGATCAAATTTATATACGCGCGCTCTAAGGGGTGCCCCCCTCTCGGTCCCAACCGGAAACACCCATGCCCCCTGACCGGATGACTGGCTTTAATCCAGGGCCATGGAACCATCATCACGGCCTCTCCTTTTTGGTGTGTACCAGGAAAGCAGTTTACAACTTACTAAGCCATATTCCTTGCGGAAAACATGTGGTAGTACAAGGAAGGAAGAATGGAAGGAACTGGAATGATACGAGTTGACATTGAAGTCACATAGTCTGGCATAAGCCTGGCATGCTACAACACTGCCATCTTACCCATCCTCATGCCAACACATGGCCATGCATACTCACATCCATCCACTCATGGATTTTCGGAACTCACTTGCCTCATCGTCTCAGGTAACAGGACATTCATCGGTATGTTCATCAACATGCCATAAACTACTTAATGCAAACATGCCAAAACAATCATCATATCAAAAGTTCAAACATGCTTGCCTGGTTCGGAGTAGTCGGAGCCTAGCTCGGTGAAGTTCGCGGCTCCGTCACCTCCTTCGGTATCTACGGTATAAAGAAAATGTATGCGCTATCGTAAATAGCAAGAAGTGCACAAAAAGTATTCCAAATATTTTTCTAATAAATCTGATAAAAAACTAGACAAAATTTTAAAGAGGACAGAAAAAGAATCAATCAAAAATACTTTTCTGTTTAAAAGTTATAAGGGTTTTAATCCAGGGACTCATCTGTAATGAAATAGAAAGTTCCCAGGGGCTAGCTTACAAAAACAGAAAACGTTTCAGTAGCAACTACGCCAGCCCAGCGGGGAAAACGTATTTTGCCCGAAGGCGTTTTCAGAAAACGGTTCATTTAGAAATGACACAGAGGCTGACGGTGGGTCCCGCCTGTCAGGTTTGAATATATGAACGGGGCGGCAGATTTCGCCGGTGCCCGAGAGACGCGGTGGTCGCCGGCGGCGATCCACGGCGAGGCAGGGGGATCGGAGGGTACCTCCGTGTTCAGGGCACCTTTCCGCGACGGTTGGTGGTGGTGGTGGTCGCCGGCGAGTACCACGTCGGCGGCGAGCCCTGCTCCGGCGGACAGCGGCTCGGGTGGTCGAGGGACTCGTCGGAGAGAGCTGCGAAGGACAAATTGATGCTGGCGTTAGCTTACTGGGTGCTATAGGAGGCTATAGACAAGATTTGGGCGCCGGGGACGGCCTCACCGGAGCGAATCGAGGTGGAGGCCGAGGCGGGTCGGGGCGGCCGAAGTTGGGGGAGGAGACCTCCTCGAGGTCCTCCTAGTGGCCTGGCGGGGCTTTGGTGAGGTGTAGAGGTGGTGCGTGCTCGAGGGTGAGCCCGGGGGCCCTTTTTATAGGCGGTCCGAGGTGGTGGCCGTGAACGGGGATCTCCGGTGAAGGTTACGGCGGCGCAGGGCTTGGTCGGGGGTGATTAGGGAGTTGGGCGTCGTCGTTGAGGTCCACCGGTTCTATTTTGGGTGCTAATCGGGCTGGGATTTGGTGCTATGGGCGAGTTCGACAGAACGGGGCGGCGCGGGCCCGTCGGCGGCAGGGAGCACATTCCGTGCTTGCCGGGCCACGGCGACGGTGCCACGGGCGTGCGCTGGCATGCATGAGGCCACGCGGAGAGCAGAGGGGCGTTGGGCGGCGCCGAACGGCGTTGAGCCGCCGTTCCGTCCCCTGTCGGCTGCTACGGGGGTTCGGCCGCCGCAAGACACGCCGGCGCGGGCGGCCAAGGGCGCCACCGACGCCAGGAAGACGCCAAGCGCGCGTGCGGGGGTGCTGGCCAGGGAGAAGAAGCCGCGTGCAACGCGCCAAGCGCACTGTCTACGCGTGATTGAAACTGACGGACGAAAACGACACTGAAAACTGAATTTTTCTGAATATGAACAGCAACAGTGCACGCCAAGTGTTCGACAGAATGATCTAGGCATGTAGGGATTTTTCCTTGAGTTGAAACTTGGTGGAGTGGCTACTCATTGCTCCAGTAGGCTGCCTGAATTTTGGTGGAATTTTTGGAGAAGTGTAGGTATGAATTTCACCAAATTTGGCAAATCTAGTCCAAACTTGCAGAGACTGAATTTTGAAAAATTTGAAAAGAGAAGGAGTGGATCAAGATGGTTCTGGGTTGTGGGTACAAAGGACTATCCAGGAGAGTTGGTTTGAGGTCAAAACTCAAATGCAAAAGGGTACTTGCTTTGAAAATCTCTCAGGCTCCAAATAATTTGCAGAAAAGATTTGAGGGGAAAGAAAATTAGAATAAAATCCAAAACTTGCTTGGATTAGTTGGGACGGAGAATTTAGGTTGATTACAAGGAGGAGGGGAGGTTTTGGAGGGGTTTTACCACATGGACAAAAATACAAAGTCATGGGTGGTTTCCAAGATATGAAAATCCCAAATTTTCATAGAGTTTCTTTTTAAAAGAGAAAAAGAAAGATTAAACTCCCAAAATAAAATTTGAGAGGGAACCAACAGAGAAGAAGTTTCAAAAGATCAAACACCATAGTTTGAATAAAAAATAAAAAACCTTGCCAAAGAAAAGGAAGTTTCTAAGAGGAAGGTTTTCTGGAAAAATTTTAAATGGCCTCTTTTCACAAAGTTTTTGCTGAAAACCAAATAAAATTTTTGGAGTGTCACAACACCTACCCCCTTAGGAAAAATCTCGTCCCCGAGATTCCAGCTAATCCTTAAATAAGTATGGATGTTCTGTCCGAAGAAAATCCTCTCTTTCCCAAGTTGCTTCGCGTTCGGTGTGGTTGCTCCACTGAACTCTGAAAAACTTGATGGTCTTCTGTTGGGTTCTCCTTTCAGACTCCTCTAATATTTTTACTGGGCGTTCCCGATAAGTGTGGTCTGGCTGCACGTCAATGTCCTCATGGAATACTTGTTTCTCTGGCTTGCTTACGCACTTCCTTAATTGAGAGACGTGGAACACGTCGTGAATGTCGGACAAGTCTTCGGGTAAGTCTAGCTGGTAGGCTACAGTGCCTCTTCGTGCCACTATGCAGAATGGTCCAATGAATCTTGGTGCTAACTTTCCTTTAATCTTAAACCGTTGCAGTCCCCTCATAGGTGATACTCGTAGGTACACAAATTCACCAGGTTCAAAATTTACCCCACGATGTTTCTAATCGTAATAACTCTTCTGTCGGCTTTGAGCGGTCTTGAGTCGGTCCCTGATTAGCTTGACTTTTTCCTCGGCTTCTTTGAGCACGTCTGGGCCGAAGATACGGCTGTCTCCGGTCTCTGACCAATTTAGCGGGGTACGACATCTCCATCCGTATAGGGCTTCAAAAGGTGCCATTTGCAGGCTGGCCTGGTAACTGTTGTTGTATGCGAACTCGGCATATGGCAGGCTTTCTCCCCAACTGGTTCCATAGGTGAGGACACATGCTCTCAGCATGTCTTCTAAAATTTGGTTTACGCGTTCAGTCTGTCCATCAGTCTGGGGATGATAGGCTATGCTGAAGGCCAATTGAGTTCCCAGAGCCTGTTGTAAATGATCCCAGAATCTCGAGACAAATTGAGTGCCTCTGTCGGATATTATAGTCTTCGGGACTCCATGCACACAAACTATACGGGAGAGATAAATCCTGGCAAGCTTCTGAGTGTTGTAGGTTGTCTTCACTGGAATAAAATGTGCCACCTTGGTTAATCTATCGGTGATGACCCATATGGCATCATTCCCGTGTCGTGACCGAGGTAGTCCGACAATAAAATCCATCCCTATTTCATCCCATTTCCACTCAGGTATTTTGTTTGGTTGCAGTAGTCCGGCTGGTTTTTGATGCTCAACTTTTATGCGTTGACAAGAATCGCAACATGCAACGAATGTGGCTATGTCCCTCTTCATACCGTGCCACCAAAATCTTTCCTGAATATCCTTATACATTTTGGTTCCTCCAGGGTGGATTGAATATGGAGTGGTGTGTGCTTCAGCTAGGATTTGCTGTCTGAGGTCCTCTATGTTTGGCACGCAGAGTCTGTCCCCGTACCATAATATTCCATCATCGCCTATGAAAAATTCCGATGCCTTGCCCATACTCACCTTTCTTTTAATTCCTTCAATGCTGGGGTGACCAGGCTGAGCTTCTTTAATTCTCTCCACAAGGTCGGGCTTTATTTCCAAGTTTGATATGGTGCCTCCCGCGATCATTAACAAGTTGAGTTTGGAAAATTCTTGTTGGAATTCGGGTCTCAAACTTTGCAGACTGTTTTCGTCGGAGCTGGGGTTTCGACTAAGAGCATCGGCCACTACATTTGCTTTCCCTGGATGATAGTGGATACCAACATCATAATCCTTTACCAATTCCAACCAGCGTCGTTGCCGTAAGTTTAGTTCTGGCTGTGTGAAAATATATTTGAGACTTTTATGGTCCGTGTATATTTCACATTGATTCCCAAGTAAGAAATGCCTCCATTCCTTAAGTGCATGGATGACTGCTGCCATTTCTAAGTCATGAGTGGGATAATTTTCCTCATGCTTGCGGAGTTGTCGTGAAGCGTATGCGACAACTTTGCCTTCTTGCATCAACACGCACCTGAGACCTTTTCGGGATGCGTCACAATACACCTCAAAGTTTTTGTGTATGTCTGGCACAATTAATACCGGTGCTGTGGTTAATTTCCGTTTTAACTCTTGGAAACTTTTTTCGCAGGCTTCTGTCCATTCAAACTTCTTGTCCTTCTTGAGTAACTGCGTCATTGGCTTGGCTAGAGTGGAGAATCCTTCAATAAATCCGCGGTAGTATCCTGCCATTCCCAAGAAACTTCGTATGTCCGTTACGCTGGCTGGTGCCTTCCAGTCAAGTATGGCCCTAACTTTCTCCGGGTCCACTCCGATACCGTCTTGGGTCAGCACATGACCTAGAAAGCCTACTTGTCTTAGCCAAAATTCGCACTTGCTGAACTTGGCATACAATTGATGTTTCCTGAGTTCTCCTAGCACAACCCTGAGATGTTCCGCGTGCTCTTCTGGTGTTTTGGAGTATATCAGAATATCATCGATAAATACCACAACGAACTTGTCCATAAACTTCATAAGTACTTTGTTCATGAGGTGAACAAAATATGCGGGGGCGTTTGTTAATCCAAAAGGCATAACTGTGAACTTATATAGTCCATATCTGGAGGTGAAGGCTGTTTTGGGGATATCTTCTGTTCGCACTTTTAATTGATGGTATCCTGACCTTAAGTCAATCTTTGAGAATACCTTGGCCTGAGCGAGCTGATCAAATAAATCATTTATTCGTGGCATCGGGTATTTGTTCTTGACTGTGACCATGTTAAGTGCTTGGTAGTCTATGCACAATCTTAGTGTCCCATCCTTCTTTTTGGCGAATAAAATTGGTGATCCCCAAGGTGAGGAGCTAGCTCGAATGTATCCCTTGTCCAGTAATTCCTTTATTTGTTTCTTCAACTCGATCAACTCGGATGGTGCCATTCTGTATGGTTTCTTGTATATGGGGGTGGTTCCTCGTGCTAGCTCAATGCTGAATTCTATTTCTCGGTCTGGTGGCATGCCTGGTAGTTCTTCAGGAAATACGTCTGGAAATTCACATACTACTGGAACCTTGCTTAACTCAGAAACGTCCACCTTATTCAATCTCGGCTGCCGGGGTATTTTTCTTTCCTTGGCTGATACTTTTATTGTCTTCCCGTGGTGGTGCGTGAGAATTACGGTCCGGTTGAAACAGTCAATAAAACCTTTGTTGGTGGTTAACCAGTCCATCCCTAGGATGACATCCAGTCCTTTATTTTCCAACACAATAAGATTGGCGAAAAATTTCAATCCTTCGAACTCAATGACCACATTCTGATAGTAACTCTGAGTAACTTGCTGAATCCCAGGGGACTTGATGATCATGGATTTTTCCAAGGGAAACATCGAAAAATTATTTTGCAAAGCAAAACTTTTCGAAATGAATGAGTGAGAAGCTCCAGAATCAAACAAAACCGTTGCAGGTATTGTGTTGACAGGAAACGTACCGAGTACGATATACGGAGCATTTTGTGCTTCTTCTTTGGTCACGTGGTTTAGATGACCCTTCCTGTGGTTGTTGTTGGGGTTGAAATTGTTGCGCTTGGGCGCTGAATTATTTCCACCATTGTTTGGCTTCGGGGTCGAGTTCCTTGGCTTGGGGCACTGTTTGGCGTAGTGCCCTTCTTCTCCACAAGCGTAGCAAGTAACGCCTGGGCGATATGTGAACTCTTTGTCCCTTGCATGGAAATTCTTGGTTGGGCGAGAGATGTTTGTTGTAGGTTTGTGTGTCCCACCTTTTTGAAAATATGTTCTGCTTCGGTGGTTGCGTGAAAGAGTAGTCTGATCTCTTTTTCGCTTACGTAAATCCTCCAAGCTACGTCTCTCATTTTCCAGAGTAATAGCTTTGTCCACTAATGTCTTAAAATCTGGAAAAGTGTGAACGACCAGTTGGCATTTAAGCGCGGGCGCCAGACCGTCAAGGAATTTCTCCATCTTCTTGCTTTCAGTCATACGTTCTTCATTGGCGTAGCGGGACAATAGAGTAAATTGACCGTTGTATTCTGACACTGTCATGTTCCTTTGTTTGAGGTCATCGAACTCTGTCTTCTTAATTTTCATAATACTCTTGGGAATGTGTGCACCACGGAAACCTTCCTTGAAATCATCCCAGGTTATATCATTTTCGTTGGGGTGCATGTGCAGAAAATTCTCCCACCATGATGCAGCTGCTCCTGTGAGATAGTGTGGAGCATATAGTACTTTCTCGAGATCTGAACATTTTGCAATAATTAATTTTATCTCCATATCTCGAAGCCAATCCTCGGCCTCAAGAGGCTTGTCAGTATGAGAAAATGTTTGGGGACGGGTCTTCTGTAGCTCAGATAACTTGGAATGCTGCTGATACTGTCCATGGTGATTTCCCATGTTGATGACTTGGTTCATCATTTCCCGATGTTGTTGCTGACTCTGCTCATAAAGGCGGCACATTTGTGAAAGTGCCGATTCACTGCCCTGTTGGCTTGACTGTCCCTGAGTGAACTCGTTGCTGGGTTGTGTATCATAGTTCTCCTCTGGTGGAGTTGACATGGAGCGAGTCCAAGGACGAGACATTTTTCACTCTGGGGATATATTTTGTAAAACCCATAAGAAAAGCGGAAAGAGTCGCAAAAACAAATCCATAAATGCATAAAGCTGGCAAATAAAATTAAATAACCAAGCTTACTTAAGAAAAACAAATCGACTTGCGCACGGAGAAGGACTGCTCATTACATATCTTACACGCGGGCGGTAATTATACAATACACCACTCAGGATATGCGTACATAATCCTGACGTGTTATTTAGGCTAGTGCACTTCTCCAGATCCTACATGATGCGCAAACAGGCTACTTCTCACAACCTATGTACATATAAACATATCATACAAAGCGGTACATAACATGGCGGCTAAGCGTACTCAGGCGGAGATGTTGACGACCTCCTTTGCCCTGCCGAGGGCGAGGCGTAGCGAGGTTGGGGACTCGACTTCCTCCTCGCTAATAGGCTCCATACGTGTAGTGTTGCGCAGAGTGGACGGAGCGGGTGCCAGGGGCGGAACAACACGAACAGGAGTGGGCGCGAAGGGTGGTGCAGTGCGCGCTGGAGTGGGCGCAATGACTTGGTTGAATTCTTCAGTAGAAGGTAGGCGACGAGTAGGCGTATAAGATGCTGAGGACGAGACCAAAGTCAGTGGCGGTGTGGTGGGTAGGAGCTCCCTCCTGTTGGCAGCACAACCATGAACTGAGTCCATGCGGGCAGCCATGAAGTCGTCCACCAGGTTGTCGAAGGCTGCCTCCAGGGCCCGGAGATACTCAATGAGCATCTCAAAAGCCTCGTCTCGTTCTCCTCTGGGGCAGGAGAATGCGTAGTGACAGGTGTAAGGCACATGGCACGGAAGATAACGGTAACGACGAGTCTTCATCACGGGGAGGACATCCCTGAGACGAGCTATCGCCTCGCGGGCTGCCATCTGCATAGCATGCCTCTCCGTAGGCATGGCTCTTCCCAAGAACCGGAAGCGGCGTAACTCACCACGCCCTCCCTTGAACTGCACCGCGGCCTGGTGCATGGTCAGACTGTCGTTGACTCGGTGCTGGTAGAGTGTGAAGACTGGGCGCACAGATGGCCCCATCGCGACCTGAACGATGAAGGAAAGAAGCTTGACGAACCCATCGGGCACGTTGGCGAAGGTCTGAGACTCGCAGCTGTTGTCGGCCATCTACAAAAGTAGGCAAAAATTCTGCATGGTCAGATCATAAATTTATGCTGACTGACAGAAAATGACTACAATCAAGAAAATATGAAAAGGCTCAATCATGCTAATAACCAATTAGCGATCGCACCTAGTGGCTTCCTACAGTCAGCCTGGCTCTGGTACCAAGCTTGTCACGACCGGTTTTCCAATAAAAATATTTATTGAGAAACCAATCTTTTGAGTCCAGTATGAGAGAAATCCTCCTTACTGGTAGACAAATTCTTGATACAATAAGCCAGTAGCAAAAAATATATTACAGGGTCGAACTACGGTTGCTCAACCAAATTATTACAAGTACGCCAATAAATATACATAATGGCGGACATGACACAGTGGTGTGGAGGCATACTACTGACTCGAGGATAGGGCGGTGGTGGAAAAACACAGCGGGGAGAGAGATACAAGTCTCTAAAACTGTCATCTCATCGAGCGTCGAGGTGAGGCTCGATGAATTTATTTGGTAGCGGAAGCGGATATAATACAGTGACCAAATCCAGGGTCGTACGAGACTGACAGGGACTCCTCTAGGCATCGGACTCGCTATCAAATCCTTCATCCATGAGATCGCCTTCGTCAGCATCTGGCCAAATCAACAAGCCAGTGAGTACTTTGAAAGTACTCGCAAGACAGTTCGGACGTAAGATATAACAAATGCATGCATGAATGCGTCATAATTAATTCACCAATGTACATTCAAAAATTAGCATAACGAGGTAAGTAAAAGGGAAACGGCGGTAGTCCGCCTGAAATCCCACAAAACATAAATGAAGACCGATCGGGTGTCTGAAGCGACGCCTCGAAAGGTGAACAAATAAATATAAGGAAATGATGCCACAGTCGGGCGTCTTAGCGACACCACATAAAGGGCTTTAAAAGAAATGCCACAGTCGGACGTCGGGGCGACATCACAGAAAGGGCTTTAAAAGAAATACCACAGTCGGGCGTCTTAGCGACAC